>NW_015090922.1:29153439-29185893 GCF_001431845.1 Calidris pugnax | reverse complement strand
CTCGGGCGCCCCCCTGCGGCCCGGCTGGGCACTGCCGGCAGCCGGCCCGGGCCAGGCCCCGGCGGCCGTGGAGCCGGGTGCCGTCCCCGGCTTTGTCCTCCGGCCCCACACAGGCCCCGCAGCGCCCTGCGGGCTGAGGGCGAGCGGCCCCAGGGGCGGCGTTGTCAGGCTCAGGTGAGAGGAAGGGTGCCTGCCCGCAGGGCGGTTGGGGCACAGGGCCGGCCCGGGGCCCGGCTCCCCCTTGGCCGTTCCCAGCCCCACCCCGGCTCCTCCGGGAGCGCCTCTCCGCGCCTCCCCTCGTCCCTCTGCCGCCGAGGGGCAGGGAGCAGCCCCCGGGGACGTGTCTGTTCCCCGCCGCCTCCTCCTCACCCAGCCGGTGGCACCTCCAGGAGAGACACGGAGGCACCGGGGGCACCACACGCCCAGGAAGGCACCCACAGCCAGGGCAGGGTCCATAGCCCGGGTGCGGGTAGGTGCAGGGGCAGAGGAGGGATGGGTAAAGATGAGGAGAAGGGTGGAGAGCCTGACCAGGAGACACCATACCCACAGAGGGGAAGCACCATTGCTGGTGGGCAAGGAGCTCCAGCACGGAGCTTGCCCACCCATTTGAGACCTTATGAGCAGCCAAGAACCCCTCCAAGGAACTGCTCTCACTTCGCCTGGGGTGTTTTAAACACACACCCACCTTCAGACCTTCCCTCCGTGCAGCTCCTGCGCTTGGCGTGCCTCCGCACACAGCAGTTGCGGTGCCATTTTCACTCTGATGAACCCACACGGGATTCACGGGTACCATGAGAAGCCCAGTCTTCAGAGGCAGGCCCATGCTCGCTTCAGTGGTCCATAACGTAATCAGAGAAAAGGAAAAAAAAAAATAAAATTACGAACCAAACCTAGCCAGCAAGCTTTTTTGGGAACTGTGAAGTTAGATTATGGGACTCTTTTGTAAATTTATATCCCAGGAAAAGCAGGGCTTTCATTTACCGATGCCAGACACCTGGCCAGCAGGTTAGGTGACTTATGGCAGAGGCTGTGTGTCACGCGTTGTGTGCTGGCGTGCCCACCCTCAGACGCAGCCCCCGGCAGGATGCTGACAGCACCTCTCTACACCCCTGGGAGTTCACACGCTTGGTTTTCCTGACTGACTACCATGAGCAGCTTAACTTGTCTCTTCAGTCAGATTCAGCTCCCATTAGTCCTCCCGCTGGCTCCAACCTGCTCGACTGGGTCCTCGATGCCTGACAGAGGCCCCTTTGGCAACGTGCTACTGAGAAGGGCAGGGAGGAAAAGGCTGCCAGCACACAAAGCTCACACGGATTACAGTCCAGCAGCAAATTCATTTCTAGAACCTGCCTGTCTCAAATGGAAGATGTCACTGACATGCAGCCCTTGAGAAGGAAAAAAAATAATTATAAAGATACACAATTACTTTTTTCTATCCATACTTTATTGCAGGTATACATATAATTATTTATATTTTAAACAAGAAATTCCTTTCATGGAAAGGAGAAACTTTTACCATTAAAATAGAGTGATTATACCATGAGTATTTTACAAATATGTACAAATATTGGCAGCTAGTTTCTAACATCAGCTGATAAATGCTTACACATTACCCTCTACCAAACTAATCAAAACCAAAAATAATGAGAGACTAAATCCAAACAAAAAATAAATCTATTACTAGGAGGAGCAGGTTGGGGTTTTTTTTTCATATGAATACAAAAACTTGCATAATAGATATTCACAGTGCTTGTAAGATATTAATTCATTCTCAGCCTACACACAAGTGTCCAGTCTCCCCTTCATATGCACATGTAACTTACAGTACTGGAGGGAGCTGCACAGACCACTGAGAGATGGTCAGACCCGGAGAGTTTGCCTTCCCCACCAGCCAGGAATAAATACAAGAAACCCCCACCTACATTCAAGGCAGTGGATGCTCATGCAAGAGCCAATTACACCATTTTTCAGGCATTGCTGTATTTTGTAACCAGCAACAGCTGGACTGCCTGCAGCATTTCACCAAATTTTGCTTGGTAACTGCAAAAAGAAAACATGGAGCTGCTTGGTGGTAACAAACAAATCAGTAAGGTGGTCAGGCTGAAGCAGGTATGAAAGTGATTGTCTTTGAGACAGGGATGAACGTATGTGAGCACGTGGCATACACGTGTTTTATGACACCTTTCCAAACAGCTCTACCTGCTGAATTTTGAGCTTTTTTCCTGTTAACAACCGTTACCAGAACCAGGAGTACACCTGCACGTGTGGCCATCGCTCCAGACCTCCCCACCTTTCCCACAGTCAGACAGGCATTGCTGCAAGAACCATCCCTCTCCAGCTCCACAGTGGCTGCAAGAACAAGGCTGCTCCCTGCAGCATGGCCATGGGCCTCCTGGATCCTGGTCATACCAGTTTCCCAGCTTATGGCCAAAGAGGCCCCGGGTAACAGAAAGTGACCAACAGCACGAGGCTTGACTGGACTCTTCATGAGCAGCCAGATGTCTTTTACCCATTTATATCCATTTAGGAGAGTTCCTTTTGGATGCAGTAAGCACACCTCAACTACTCCGTAAAGGTGTTTTGGCTTTGCTTGGAAGAAGGGAAAAGAGGCTACGGTGAACACACAGCTCCTAATTGTTCATTACAGAAAGAAAGAACAGTGTGATCAAAGAGGGTACGGTCAATTAAGTCGTGGCTGCAGTGAGCTTGTGCCCATCATTCCTCAAACACACAGCTAGGGTTTGGTGCTGGATTCATCTCAGAGGATGTACAGCCACTGATGCCACTTCAGTAAATGCAGATGCACCTGGTTACTCCATCTCTAAACCACACTTGCATAGAAATAGCGAGATGACATACCTCATGGGTTTGGTATTTTAACAGTTTGCAGGAACACAATTTACCAGACAACTGCTAGACCTGCAAGCTCACCATCAAAGCAGCAGCTCAAACCCTCCTTGTCATGGTCTGGCTTCCTCCCATTCCTGAATTCAGCAACCTTCAGCTTTTGAGTGATCAACACCTCACACCACTCTTCCTCAACCAGCAGAATAGCATCAGTCTGCTTCTAGAGTTTGTCAAAAAATTATTAGCTTCCACCTGCAAGGCTGTCAAAAGCTGAGCACAGGTTACACACACCTGTAAGTACAAGCTTCCCAAATGCTGGGAATTGATGAGGGGAGATGGTACTAGGGGAAGACAGGGCAGGAAATCAAACAAACTTACATTTATTTGGATGTAACAAGGTAGCAGGACGATTTCCACACCAAACACTTGACTCAAACAGCATAATTATCATTATTTTCCTAGTGAGAGCCAGCACAGCCAGCTCCACCACTCAAAATCACCAAACAAGTACCCTTGGTTTGGCACACAAACACTCTACGCTTCCACCAGCAACGGAGCACCACGCACTCACATTCACATGACCTATCCATGACTAAGTTGGACACAGTCACTCTGTCTGTCCTTCCAAAGTGACTTTCTCCAGTCCATACTTGTCTCCTAAGCAGAGGAAAAATTTCTAAGGAACAGATTTATTAAAAACAAAGGAAAGAACAACATAAAAGTATGATTCAAAGCAAGGGGTGATCATGCCTGGACAAATTCTCCAGTCACACTCCTGTCTTCAAGAGCCAGTCAATTAACGCTCTGAACTTGTCTTCTGTACTCTCAGAAGCAGCTGAGACATTTGTTTTATCCCTTCCCTCATCTCCCCAAGGACATAAGCATTTATTTACCAATCTGCATCATGGCAGTATGATGAGACAGCTGAGAGAGAGTTCCATTTGTTGCATTAAAGAAAAAAAAAAAAAAAAAAAAGCACATTGTATTTGGCTGGGTGCTTACAAAAAAAAAGTTGATTTTGATGCAGCTCGATATTTCATTCGTTCAGCGGCATTAAAAAAAAAAAAAAAAAAAAAGAATGCACATTGTATTTGGCTGGGTGCTTACAACAAAACAAAACACCAACAAAACAAAACAAAAAAAGAGAGAAATAAACTCCTGGCAGAGCAGGTCTCGCTCCCCGTAAAGCAAATAGGCAACTTGTGTTCATTACAACAGGAACAGGGTAGACTCTTCCACACACAGCCCTCCAAGCGTGCTCAGAGTATATCCTGGCCTGACAGCTGTTGGCAGTGTTGCAGCAGCACAAATTCAAGACAACTAAACTCTCTGTACACTAGCATTAACATAAATGGACCACAAGAGAAAGGCAGGAAGATAAACTGACATAGACTTTAAATTTCTTTCTGATAAATCCATTTAGACACAGTGCTTGCTTTACTAGCCCAGGGTCGGTTTTGGTCCACTGTTTTTGGTTTTTCTGTTGGTTGTGTCACTGCTAATGGTGCAGGCCACTTCCATTTTCTGCTCAGACACTTCAAATGCCAACGTTAAGTGCTACACTCCAGTTAATTTGCCCTGTAGTCAGGTCTGCAGAAGTGATGCCACTTACTGATTATGGAGCTGAGTAACAGAGCCGCTCACAATCTCCTGCAAGAACCAGAGTGACATCACACGTGTTAATGAGGTATATATTTCCATGATGAGCTGTTTCCTGGTATGGAAGAGCTCCAATCTCATTACACCACAAACTCCTCCGGGACCTGGTCCTCTCCCAGAAGATCCAAGGAGAGGCAGTTCATGGATCGCTTCCCATAAAGGGCTGACTTGGTTTTGCAGTCTGCTGTGGAATAAACACAGCCGTAGATAGACAGCTTATCCTCCAGGCTGCAGCCAAACGTGTAGCTGTGGGACGTGTCTGAAGACAGCGTGGCACTCAGTGGTGGGTGCCGGTGCTTGTAAAGGCGGATGTCATCCAAACTCTGGCTGTGCTGGTCTGTGCAGCTCCTGCTTTTGGGTGACCTGACCTGCCAGTTCAGTAAGACACACGAATGAAAACGATGAGCTCAGACACAGCCTAAGGATGCTGGCTATGCATGCTACAAGTTTTCCAAAATTGTTCTTCCGCTCCTTCAAAACAGCCCCACCAGCCTTCTGAAAAACATTGGCTTAATGAAGAAGCTGAGAACCATTAAGAAATTAAAAGTGAATTAAGCTGCCCTGCCATGTTGAGCCAGATCCTGATGCCTCTGCAGTGTGTTCTCAGTGTTCAGTACGATGGATGGAACACTTAACAGGTACTGACACCTGAATGACCCAACACTTCTTGGCAGATCCATGCAGCCATCCTCAAATGGACAGAGTGCATGTAACAAAAATTTACTCCAATTGCTTGAACACACTGAGTTAGTGAAAGACTCATGAGCTGAAAGGTTCAGAAGGCAACCATGCAAATTAATGGGTTACGATGTCCAAAATTCACTAAGTGAAACGTACAGTTTAACCTACATAACATTGTTCAGCAGTGAAGAAAAACAGGAGTGGCAAACCAGCAGTAATTTCCAGAGGCAGCGTCTTGCTACACAAGCTATAGTAGCTCAGCCTTTGTGGAAGAATTACTGACCATTCGAGACATTTCCAACTTCCCCACCTGATTTTTCTTGCTCTTTCTCTTCATGATCAGCTTATAAATGCTAACATCGAGGTTGATTTCAGGAATATAAATTTTAAACCAAAATACTGCCGTTGGCAACATGGTAAACTTCCTCCCAGCATCACTTCTCTCACCTCCACAGGATGGGAATTAAAAACCTACCTTGAGGAAATCCTGCACTGGCTCAGCTGTACTCCAGCGTGACCAGGCACACGCTGTATGGTCTGGTCAACACTAAGGAAACCCAGTCCTGCAGCATTTAGTTACATGGCCTTGTAAGGAAGTTTAGGTTGTAGGTTTTTTTTAAAGATACACCAAATAGGTGAAGCATAAAAGTGGCAGCCAGGTCTTTGCAATTACTTAGGCAGTACCGTGTTGATCAGAAACATTCTTATAAAACAGATGCCTTCTGATCAATTAATAGCATAAGCATATGTTGGTAAAAGCATTAATGTTGAAAACATTACTTTAAGCAAGATACCCACTTCCTGCCTTGCACTCTTAAGTCATTCCACTCAAATATAGGAATAAGTTCATTATGATTTGTACTACACAGTCTTCAGCTTTGGAAAAAGTATCTAAGATTTTATTTAGCTCTCCTATAGCACTTTACAGACTATTTTTCTGATAAGTGAAAATGTCTTATCACTTTCATGTGCGTCCAGGAAGAAGCATGAAAAGAGAAAAGAAGTCCTACGAAGTGATTAAAGTCCTTGTTTAGAAAAATCCAGGGAGCAAGGGGGAAAACTATGAACAGATTTTTAAAATTCTTTTAGCAGATAAGGCCAATTTGGATTCAGAGAGAGAGGATTTCCAAGGTGGAGGCTTGGTAGGGTTCTTTTGGGGTTTTTTGAGGGTTGTTTTTTAAAAAAAAAAAAAAAGCCACAAAACATTTCTACCCCAGTGGGTACAGCTATACTTTGAAAAGAAATATTGTTTGGCCTTTAAAAGACATTTTAATAAGCTTTTTCCAAGCACAGCTTATGACATGACATATTTTACCATATATAGTTGCCATTTTGCAAGTGTTTGAAGTAAAGAAAATGTCGACAACAAACACTTCAGTGCACACACATAGTATAATCACACAAGTGATAGTGACTAGAGCTTGAGCATCTGGTTTTGCTCTGATGTGAGCTCCTTCTGGCTTCAGGAGCAGGAAGATGATCAAATTTGCAACCCACATCCAAACTGCATGGATGGTCTCGGCTCTATATTGCACTGAAAATTTGCAAGTGGTTTATTTTCCATTTCCTGTCTGGAAGCTTAAGGCAGACAATACCTGGCTTGCAAGATTTCCACTCCTCTGTATTCTGGACACAAACACTGCTCTCGCCCTAGTCTTGATAGTAGCAGCTGGCCAACAGCTGGTTTTGGTTACACCGTTTAAAATCGGCCAAATCCAGGCCAATCAAGTTCACCTGATTTACAGATGTCTCCATTACACTAGACCTTGGTTCAATGCCCACACACAGACCCTCCTGCCGAGCACCCCGCTTTACCTGGTGAAGGGATTCCACGCTCTGACCTCTCATTTTGATTAGTGTGACTTGCACCACAGACAGCGATTCCTGATTTATAGCTGCAAAAGAGAAGGAGGAAGTGAAAAGCATTGCAGGTGTGAGGTTTTGTGGCCTGGAGAAAAGAGAAGTTGTTCTCACAGGCCACATTGAAGCAGTGGTATCCTATAAAAATACATCAGTAAGCACCCTCAATAGGAGCTTTGCTAACAAGTACTCCTTTTTGCCCCTAAGGATGAACATTTCAAAACTCTCAAGAAACCAGCATCTCACCAACTTGTCCCACATTCATCCATCTTGCTTTGCTGTAAAGGCTGTGTGCCTTAAGGCCAGGCAGCTCCTGCGTGACCCCCTTGTCTAGCATTCCCTGTATCACCAGCCACAAAGCTTTACTTATTAATTCCTGCGACTGGCCCATTAATCTGTGGTTGAACCCCTTGGCTGTTTTGTGGTATACAAGATTTTAAAGCAAATTCCTTCACTACAAAAGGTTTACCTCAGTTATCTTTTTGTCATCAACTGAGTATAAACTGGGCAAATTTGGAGAAGGGAGACCTTGAGGAGCACAGAGGAGAGCAGCACTGCACAATATAGGGTGCTGGCCTTTAACTTCTAGATGAGCTGACTTCAAATCCCGTTGCAGTAGGGCAGTAAGTAGCCCTGGCAGTTGTTTGGAAGATGATACAGCTTTCTTAGATCTCTCAGATTACGCCTGGCTTGCCAAATATATCATCCTGTTGCTACAGCTTAAAGAAAAGCAGTGAGCAGTAGCAGAAAGCCATCTCACCTTGGCAGCTAGCAGCATCTAGAGGAAGAGATTCAACAGATTCTCCCACAGTGGCCTCCTCTAACTGGTCTCCCTCTAAAGGCTCATCTACAGGCACCTCCTCTGGCTCATCTACTGCCAACTCAAGCTCTAGGAGGAAGAGAGCGGCAGGAAAAGGGTTAGCGTTACACTTCTGCTCCAAGTTGCTTCACATTCTCTTACTCCCCATTCTCCTGCAGGAGAAGGCAAGAGCTAGAAGTCGCTCCGCATCTCCAAATTCCTTACCATCATCCTGAGAGTCATCTTCAGCCCGCCCTTTGCTGCCACTGTCAATGCCAGAGCTACCATAGCTGATGGTCGAGCTGCAGGATTTCTCTTTCCTGTGCACCCGGTCAATGCCGAAGGGCTCATCCACGGACATTTCCACCGACACCCGGTGCCTGGAGTCAGCCTCGATGCCCGAGGTGTGAGAGCTGCCGTGGCTCCCCGTGGACTGGCGCGAGAGACGGTTGTCCCTCCGGCTGCCCCCGCTGCTCCCGCTGCCGCGCGAGTTCTTATCACACGGGTCCAGGTCCATGTCTAGCGTGTCACTGATATAGGACTCCCGGTAGCGCTTCTTCTCTGAGGAAGAAAGGTGAGAGAAACCAGTGGGAACTTTAAGTCATGGACCGAAGGAAGAGCAGAAAAATAATCAGTAGGTTCTGTGACTGGTGCGACGCGACAATTAAGAAATAACTGCTGCAGCGACTGAAGAAATACAGGGACAGTTTGGTATTTTTTTTTGCTCAAGATACTGGGATGCCCAGCTGGTTGTAAAAGAAACTTTGCTTGGAAGGATACCAGGGACTGTCAGAGTTCAAATCGCTGTTCCTACAGAGAAGAGACCCCATCAGAAGAGACAAATTCTGGGAATCCTGATCTGCTCTCAGGATGTTTCTGGCACCTCCAACTCCTAGCTGTTGACTGTTGGACACTACAGACTAAAATTGTGTGCAGTGTTTAGTGAAGGGCCCTAAAAAATTAAAGCACGGGCTCACAACTTGTACTGCTGCTTGAACACAAGATCTTATCCCAATGGAGAGCTTTTTATTCAGAACTACTTCCACTCAGAAGCATGTGTCAAATGTGCACAAATTAGGAGCACAGAGAGCGAGGATCTCATCTTAAAGGGGGATATTCCCCCTCTGCTCACACACACACTTTCCCATCACAGTCTAACAATGTGGGAGCCATAAACGCATCCCAGTGATAGACCTGAAACACATCTAACACCTCCATGTCTCTTCACTGGCTTCCTGATAAGGCAGAAACACCATTAATTACGTAGATAGCAGCCACCATGAAGCAACAGCAGAGCCTAGCATGATGTGCTCTTCCCTGTACCAAAGTCACCTGCTCTTCCCTCATTTACCTTCAGCCTCCTCCAGTTTTCGGATCTGCTTCAACACGGGCTGGATATTCAGAAAAAGCCGGTGGCTGTTGCTGAGGAGCTGCAGCAAGTGCCGCGACCTGAAGGGACAACCCGTGTAGTAAACCAGCTTCCGTGCAGAGGGCAAACCATCCGGCTGGATCTCAAATTTTTTCCCCTGCAAAAAAAAAAGGGGGGGAGACGCCAGTGAAGCGTGCAAGAGCGTGTTTTCAGCCACACAGCTACCAGAGATAGCTGCGGCCTTGTGTATGTGAGCGACAGGACCCACCGTGGCAGCGCGGGCAGGCCGACAGCTTTGCCAGGTCCCAGGTAGACAGCCCGCTGCCAGATGGCCACCGCTCCCTCATACTCACCAGGAACGCCAGCTTCCCGATGTGTGACCAGGGAAAGTCGTAGAGGAGCTGGCGAACGTGATTCACCTCCTGCAACACATCAAACTCGGAGTGACACAGGGACTGGCAGGTACAGGGTGGAGACAGCGACGCGCAAAGAATTTGCAAACAACCAAGAATTCGAGATATGCGGAGCCTGGCGTTTGCAGGGGAGGCAGAGGAGCTGCAGTGGGGCGGGGGGAGGACAGGGGAGCTGGGCAGAGTTAATGCTACACCAGAAGGCTTTCTCGGCAGTCTGTTACCTGATAGATGTGCATTCCTCTCAGGGTCAGGCCCAGGATAACTGTGGGGCGATCCTCCTTCTTATCCTAAAAGAACAGAAGAGCCTGGTGTCAAAGGTTAATCTACAAATACCATGCTCTTATTCTGGCACCTACTGCAGGAGAGGTAGCAGGACTACTCATCAGGCAGTTGCCATCAGCTCATTTGGTTTTTATTGTGTTTGTAAAGTGCACCTTGCCTTATTGACCCCTGAAATAACTACACCTAAAATCCCCTCATGCTGGGCATCTCAAGCATTTCACCAGCTCACACCGTAACTGCCTTGGACAAGGAATCCTATAGCTTTAGTGATTTGAGGGCATGGACAACTGCAGCTCTCAGAGGTGCCTTGTAACCTCTCAGACTGCCATGCACGGTCCCTGCTGTCCCCATGGATGTGCACCGCTCTCACTTTCCAGGTGACAGAAAACCCAAAACAGAAGGGACACCTGTCCTCCTTGCCACAGCACTGCTGTGCCCATCCAGAAACTTGATGGACCTTAGGTGTCCCTTGGCCATAAGGGAGCTAATCAATACCCAAACTTACCAGGACTTTCCTTCTAACCTTTTGATCTCAGTGTTGAGACCAGGTGGTTTTAAATGCTTGTGGCTGGGCTGGAATACTGCCTTGTTTTTCCTCATGCTGGATCTTGGTATGACATACTCAGTCTCTAATGAGATTGCTTTGCTTGAAGACCAAAAAATATCATAAGCTAGTTCTTTCAGTCTCTCCTGACATGGCAGAGCTAGGGAGGAGTGCACATACTTTTCTTGCTAGGAGAAAGAAAATTTAGGGGTAAAAATTTATGGGCTCGCAGAGCTCAAAGTTTAAATCAAAACTTTCTCTCCTCAGCCAGCTTGTCAAGATGCAAGCCTTGTTCCATCACATTACCTCACCCTGTGCCCTGGTACCATCCATGTCTCCAGTTTAAAGTCACTAAGAAATGCTCTCTGCTTTCTAAGGGCAAAAAGCTTGGTAAATCAAAAAGGGTCTGGAAGAGAGATATGGGGCTCAATGCCGTGTTTTCTTTCAGAGTTCTCAACCTCAGTAGCAGCCGTGAGGAGGGGGTAAAACAAAAGTGACTGTTTTTGAAATCTCAGGGCAGACAGTGCATTGACACCTTCACCTGGCACCCCTGTGTGCTTGATGAGGAGCTTTGTGACCCAGGTGTCACCTAGGGTGAGTTATCTCATCACGAGATGAGATAACTGTGTCACATGGCAGAAGAGCAGCACATTGTGGATCAAACAACACATGAAGGAGTTAGCAATGCATAAAATCTAAGTTCAAGTTAGACAGGAATTTGGATATTAAGAGCAACCAATTTCACAGCCCTGGTGCTTTCAGATATAAATTGTATCATTTCCTGCCAGATGGATTTCTTACGGCATTCAAGTGTAACCAACACTCTTATGACTGCATCATTAACAGCATTAGAATCAAAACAGAGGACAGCCTCTATGATCTACAATGAACTGAAACTAAGCCTGGACTACAGACCAAAGCGGAACTTATTTCCTCCAGAAAATGCATGCTTCTCCAGTAACTACAGCTGCTAGATCTGGTCAAAGGACACTGATACTTCCCAGACATAATTCCCATTGAGCACAACTAAGAAGTTTTAATTATGAGTCTGACAAAGTGGAGTATCGCCATTTGGAAAAAAAAGATCCAAGGCATTTCTAATTGCACGAGCAGGTTTCACTCATTTAAGTGAAACAGATAACTTCTCTTTAGTCCTACTTCTAGACCTAAACTCTCTTAGCACATGAAGATGAAGCACGTTCTATGTAAGCAGACTTGGGTAAGGAGTCTAAGACTCGAGGACAAACAACAATCCAGGAACCCAAAACTGACACACAGCTGAGCAAACACCAACCACTCTGACAGGGCTGGAGAGGGAGGGGGCGTAAGAAAGTCAGGATGACTCACTGTCACCTTCAGTTTTTACATGCCATTTGTGTGAAAGCTGGCCAACCTCTTGTCACCATTTCAAGGGACTGCAACCAAAACAAAAAAAAAAGCAGCTTCTCTGTGATTTCTCTGGTGTGAGTCTACTGACAGTCAGGGACAAAAAATAAATTTTGCCATTCCTGTGGCCAGTTTCTTGGCCAAGGAACAAAGCTAGATTACAGTTATACCTGTATATTGGCAGCTGGTTTGTTTGTGGGGACAGGCCTCACTGGCTGAACATTTTAGACTTGTTTGGCCTCTCTGCATCAGAGGCAACCGTCCCTCAAATAAACAGAAAGTGAAAAATGTAATGGTGCACCCAATTAACGATGGGAGAGAAGTTAAAAATAAGCAGCTCTTTGTTTAACCTTCTGCAGCCTGTAGAAGTGGACAGGCACATCTTCCAGCAGGCAGGACTCCTTAATGAACTTCAGCACCGCTTCCTTAGCGCTCAGCCCTTGCTGCTCTCGGTGCATCTCTGGGGCATGTTTCAAGATGTAGTCGCTCCCCCTCTTTGCAATTATCTAAACCACAAGGAAAACAAACAGGTCAGCAACTCTTCAGCAATCCCCATGGGAGGCAGCTGTGATCAACAGCAAAGCAGATACTAGAGGTGGAGGAGTTTCATATGGTCCTTCAAGATGTTAGTCCACATTTACTTCTACCTCCCTGGAGGATAAGCATTTAAAGCAGCCCAGATGATAGTGATGTCTCCAAAAGATCCTAGATGGCAAAATCATAACAGACCAAGACTACAGAAGTAGTGTCAGCTCTTTTCATTTTTAAGTATGGAATTAGTTTTCATAACTCTTGGCATCCATAAATGCTTATGGGCAGATAACAAGGACTGCTCTCCATGCCAACACAATCAACAGCAACATCTCCAAACACTGCAGAAGTGCTAGGTGGTCCTTTTAAGACCAGAAACTACACATTAGGCTTATTTAGCATTTCCATCCTCAAAGGGGTCGATAACACTATCTCAAGGTATTTTTTTATCTATCAGGAGTGGTTGGCAAGCATGTGGCTTTGCTCAGCAGCAGAAAAACCTACAATGGGCCTTTTGCTCTTGCCCTGTGAGTGCCCAGTTCCCATGCTTGCCCACGTGCTCTCTCTGTACAAGGCTACAGGGCAGCCTGGCCACCTTCCATGTCAGACTGGCCCCTTCCAGGCTGCAAGAGACAGTGACAGGTAAGAAAGGTATTGGCTGAATTTAATTCACAAAATCCCCCACCACTGGTGGCATTTAAAATTAGATCCCACCAGGTCCCCGAGAACATTCTGCCAGGAACAACCTGCCCCTGGCTCAAGACAACCAGACCCTATCACCACCCTGTTCTCACTTCAATTTTTTATTAACCCCCTCATTTACTCTGTTCAGTAACACCACTGCCCTCCTCAGCATGCCTTGCCAGATTAGTTGCCCTCCCACGAGGAAGGCTGGGCTTGGTGGAGGACAACACTGATGCCATCAGCTGTGCAACATCAGCAGAAAGAGACACAGCACCTCCACAGTTCAAAGCCGGGTTGATCACCCTGGGGCAGCAGCGCCTCTCCTTGCTTGTATAAGGCTTGGGGCAGCCCTTGGCCAAATGATCTCAAGCACGTGTTGGAGGAAGAGATCGCGTTGGAGGAGGAGATCACTCAGTATCTCCCCACGGGAGCTCGGGGGCAGGGAGAGAAGCGTCCCCATGCCTGCCAGATTTTGCTCTTTGCAATGATGCAATAAATCACCCACATACTTGCTTGGGGTTGTGGCTCAGCGCAGGTGAGCCACGCTTTGCCTTGGCCTTTGCAATGTTTGCCAGATGAGCAATAGTCTGTGATAAGACTTAACTGCCCCAGAAATGGCACGCATGAGACTCATCTTTTCCAGGCCTTTGTTAGCTATCTCCTGCCAGTCACCTCATAGTGAGGAACAGCATGGGATGAAGGCCTGTTGTCTGGGAGAAAGGTGCATTTCTGCACAGCAAGGCAGGCAGGCTGGGACTTGTGTGTAAAGGAGGCTCTACCAGCCTTGCCTTCCCAATGCAACCCGTCGGTGGTCTGAACCTTCTCCCCAAAGCAGGGGACAGTGCCACCCTTCAGGGGAGACATGACTTGCCTGGGCAAGTCAACTGCCTAGAGCAGCCAACTAGCAGAGGCATCTGGGCTTTTTGACAGCTACCTCCAGGTGTGGGCTGAGCTATAATCTGCTGTAAGAGAGGGGAAGGGGAATCCAGAACTATATTAGGTTGCAGAGGGTCTGTGTCCAGGTCCCAGGGAATATCCCACTCCAGAAGACATTACAGTGCCATGTCCATAACAAAGCTAGCTTCACTTTCTATTTTTATGGACACTGAAGCATTTATCAACAGTTTTCCTAACATTTTACTTCTTGGCTTTCTAAGTTGTTTGTTAGTCTTGAAGGGCAAAAGCCCATGTGCACGTGCTTACAAACAAACACACAAACCCATCTGCAGGCCCTACACTTTTACTGCAGTTGAGCCAGAGCTTAATGACAAAGCAAGCACCAGAGGCACTGCACAGCAGTACCACCCCTTAGGCTTCGGGTCTATCCATCTCAGAGGTAAGCATTACAGAGAGAGGAACAAAGGGCAATGGACTTGGCTTTGCAGCCCTGAGGTTTTCTGTAGAGCTTAGGTTGTGCAGATCTTCTGATGTAGCACTGCAAACACAAACCCCTTTGAGTCATAGAAGATTTAAACAAAGACAGCTGCACTCTCAGAGTTATTCATTTGACACCAACACATCCCTTCACCGAGGAAGGGTGCACACCACCCACCTCACCAATGAGTGAGCCCCAGAGGAACAGGCATCTACATCTAGTGGAAAGAGAGGAGATACCTCCTGAGGGAAATTCAGGGTGACACTTTACCACTCCGCCTGATCATTGCAGCGGGAGTTGTGGAAGTTGAGTGACTACAGTTAGGTACCATCTTGACATAACTCCTGCTGCATGCATAATCTATTGATGGAAAGATCCCCCAAAACTTACCCATTGTGGGAAATAAGCCTGAGGTTCAAAATATTTGCCAGCATGGACCTTCTCCCTGTAGTTGCCCAAGTCTGCCTGTAAGCTGTAGGCAGCCAGCAAGAAGTAGATTTCTTCTTTGTGGTTGCACCGAGACATAAGTACTTGCTCTTTGAGATGGCAGTAGTAGAGCTGCCGTGCCACCTTATCGCTGCAAGACACAAAGGCAAGTTTACTTGAAGAAGAAAAGAAAAGTTCAGGCTCAGATAAGGCCCCTCACATCTTCCTTCTGAGAGGAGGGATTAAACTTTGACATCCCTGATGGGTGCCAATGCCACCCTGATACAGTTATGTGTGTAGGGAGCACCAAGCCAAGATCAAGATCTTCTCCCACTAAGTGTTGTACAAACATGGGAAATGGCAGCTTTATCTTGAGGAGCACGAGATCTAAGAAGTTAGGGCAGAAGGCAGATGAAAGAAAAATCACGTCACACCTGTTTTGGAGACTGACTACATCAAGCACTTCTGTTTCTCTGGAAAGCCCGTAGCAGTCAGGAGAGTCAACTCCCTTGACTCCCAGTCCTGTTTCTTGCACACCTGTCCTCCCTTCCCCTCTAAACCTGGCACCGCTTTTTCATTTCACCTTGCCTTAGGCTCGAGGTACTTTTCAGCAGCTAATTCCCTGCAAGGTAGATCAAAAGACACAGGAGCCTTGGGCTTGTTTTTGTCTCCTTCCTCAAGCTGTGAAACAGGGAGAGTCTGATAAGGCGTAACTATCGCAGCATTGATAACCCATACACCCCCCGCTGTAGGAGCTCACGGGAAGCAGGCTGCTGGGGGGTATGTATAGATGAGGTGCTGGACACTACAGTCTACTTGTAGAAGTGTGTGTGTGTGTACAGTTAGAACGGCTCCACAAACCTCTCCAATTAAATTACTAGTGAAAGAGAAAGTTGCTTGTGAATCTTATAACAATATGTACATCAGGGGTGGTACAACGATACGCAATCTCCATTTGTAGCTAAAAGCAAAGCTAAATAAAAAACACTTAACAGCCAAACAGACGCCAGAAGAAAGATTCCCCTGTCTCCAAAATGAAAAGACTGTGGAGAGAGAAAAACAAAAAAACACCAAGCTTTGTTCAAGATGAGAACAAATGCCAAAATTTTGGTAAAGATTTTAATCCACTCAAATGATCCCAGCTCTTGGCTTGCCCCAGGGTCACAGCCACACCAGAAGCGCTGATGGAAATTAAGTCTGTCAGTTGTTCATTTTTAACTACCTCATCCTTTGTTCTGTACCATGTGTGAGGGTGGTGGTGTTTTGAGTGCAGCCCATATTCCATGTGAATGGACTACAAATGCAAAACTCTCCAACTTATGAAGTAATTTCTTTTGTCCATTTCCAGGGGTAGACTGCTCAGAGCACTACTCAGACACAAAAAAACCCACCAGATCCAAAATTACTAGCACGTGCTCTAGAGTCTAAATAGCTACTTTTGGTATGTTCATCTGATGCTTTCCATACAACCGAGTGTTTAACGTATTTTGTTACTGTCGTCATTTGACCTGCTCTGAAAAGACAGATGGAAAAGCAGTCACAACTTTCCAAGGGATAAGGAGTATGATTCAGAGGGAAAACATTCATGGCTTGATGAGGGAGTCTGTGAGGGTCTTTAAAAAAAAAAAAAAAAAAAAAAAAAAAAAAAAAAAAAATCAAGTGGATTTTTTAAGCTTAGTTCTGTGAGCTCACAGAGATGAGCTTAACAAAGAAACATTATTTTTCTTGCCTTTTAAGAACACAGTGAACAATTCAAAACACAGTAAGTACCACTAATGGGAAGGGAACTTCAGTGAAGTAAGAAACTAAGAAGGAAACTTACCTTATTATTCTTCCATTTTCTACGTAGTATTGCACTCTAAAGAACGCAACAAAAGGGGGGCTGAATTTCTCCGTTCCCTAGAGCCGAGACAGAAGACAAGTTAAATAACGTTCAGCATCCAAAATTCCTGTTACCCCATCTGGTAACATTCTCCTCTCCCAAGCTCGCTCCCTACGCTGCTTTTCATTTTCTACTCTTCACAAGTTTCAGGGGGAATCCAACTGCCTTCAAGGCTCACAACAATGAGGCATCATAAAACATTTAGACAGCCTGAATAGCAAAACATCCTAGGGAGGGTAGAACATTTTGGATGGGGGTTGTGGGGGGGGCGGAATGAACAGGTACGCCTTCGGTGTTTACTGCCTGGGGCTGAGGCGCACCAGCCTGATATTAACTCCTCGCCTTTTGTTTGGCAGGGCTAAGGTTTAGTTATTCACACTCTCCTGCAGCCACAGACCAAAAGGAGACACTGATGTCTGCTTCACGCCAAAGACATCTGTTAGAAGAAAGCCAGCAAGAGTTCTGTTGTTGTTTTAACTACAGCCTACCTTTCAGGCTCACAGGCTTGTTTAAACATGAGAAAAAAAAAAAAAGAAAAAAAAAAGAAGGGGGGAAGGAACATCTTATCTTATTAGCTTATTCTCTCATCTTTCCTACTTTGTTACTCGCTTCTTTAATGTTCGTACAGGTAACTGCTCACACGAGCAGTTCCAAGGCTTTGCTGGTCAGACCCATCTCCTTGGGACAAGGTACACGGCATGCCATGCACATCTGATGCAGACAGCAACTTCTTGATCATCGTGCAAATATTCACATTTTATTTCTGGAATTTGTTCACAGTCACCCTATTTTATCAGCTGGACCAGACTTTCTACCTGAAACCTCTTCACAGGAATTAAATCCCTGTGTGCTAACCTAGTCCAACAGCCTAATTCCTCTCTGACTTCAGCACTGCCAATGGCAACTCATTCAGGCTTTTATGATTCACCTCACACCAGAGGTTTGACACTTCAACCGACTTAAAAAGTGTTGCAAGAATCCAGCCTCAAAGCAACCACAAAGCGTACCCCATCCCGAGGTGATCAGAAACACCTGCCTGGGGAAACCCTCGCTGGCTGGACAGACAGTGCCCTGCACGACTGGCAGCTGTCTTTGAAGTAACCCTCACTTGTTTGGGAGAAGCAGTATGTGGTAAGAGTGATCCTTGAACCTCACTAGTCATCTGCAAACCTCTCTAAGCAGCAGAAATGGCAAGCGTGCCTACTCTGCAAAAGAAAACCCTCAAGGAAGGTGGAAAAAGTCATAATGAGCTAATTACGATATTTGAATGTAATTGCATACTACACTTTGTTCTAGACCGTGGCTCCTCTAAAATGACACACACAAACAGGCATTATCATGCCTGAATGACCGGCACTAAATAATTACCCAGGCTTGTCTTTATTTCACATGGCTTTTCCCTCCCTTGGCAGGGCTGGCAAGCCTTAAAGTACTAGGGCTCTTCTGGAACAACATATCCTTCCTTTCGCTCCACTGTCCTTTTGCATGTACTCTGGAAGAGTCACAGCTCCAGCCCTCTCCCTCATATCAAGCTCAAGTCTCAAAAGGTCATTTTAGGCTGTTCTGCTTAAATATAACAATGAGGTCTCCAGAGTCTTCATGGGCTCAGCTAAGTTCAAAACCAAGACTGACCAACTGACCTTCTCCACTCCTGCAGCAGCTAAGCAGCAACCATGCGGCTACTATTGCTCAAGTAAAGTTGTGTAAGAGGCTGTTTTATCTCTTAATTGTACAGCTGTGCACAAGTCACTGCATCTTGTTACTGAACAGCATCCTGCAGACCATCTTCAAGAAATGCTTTATGGATATTAGTTTAAGAGCTTTCATTTCACCATGTAGTCCAATACCAAAGTAGTAGCCTCCAAAATGAAACATCTGTCTTACTTTGGTGGTCTCTTTCTTCCACTCCTTTGAAAAGTATTTGCTAAGCTTCTGCTCCAGGTCTATAAAAACATATTCATTATCTGAAAGACAAGAGGAAAAGACATTTAATTTAAAGAATTAGAAATTCTTATTCATTAAATACCTAGATGACTATACAAGTTGTTTCCAAGCAACACACTTTAAAACAGAGATGACCAGGGAATAGACAGGACAGGGAAAAGAGAGGGCACAGAGTTGTTTAAGTACGTGTGCTGCTCCAGACAGTACAGAAGGAAGGTCAGCTACGCTCAGAGATGCTGAGCAAAGACTTTAACCAGAAATGCAGAATTCTTGCTTTATAAGCAAGAAGCTACTTACAGAACGGAAACATCATGTTACCAAGCTAATTGTACTGTCAGTTTAGCAGATTCAGGTTTTTTCATTACTATTAAACAAGCAAGCCCTACCCAAACTCCCACTCCACCATCATGTAGCACCATGGTCCAACGTGGCATAAGCAAGTGGACAGAGTCAGGTATTTGACAAGTTTCATACTCTACATATGAATGGGATCCTCTGAAATGGTGAGAAAGAGAAGGACCAAACCCAAATGCCCTCCTCAGAAGGTCTGGCGTCTCCTGCTCACACCCAACTTCTTTCATAGAGCAGAAAGATGAAGGAAGAGAAGGGAAACTTGGCCTGCCTCAAAGGACCAGGACTTGCTCTCCACCCTCTTAAGGTGAGGGTGAACAAGAGACAGCTTGAACAGCACATTGTCTCCAAAGAGCTTTGTGCTACTTTCAAAGCCAATGTTTTGTAACACTGCTTACCAATTATCAAATCCAAACAACTCAGCCAGTGAAAGATTTTTTTCCCCGAGTTTTCTCAAGTCTCTAAAGACCTGATGGGTGTTCCAGGCTTCAGTGGCAATGCCAGCTGAAGACATTCACCTGACCAGTCTCTCTACTCTTTGGTCTTACCCAGGAAAGTGTCTGACAGGTGACACAAGTGCCAAGTTGAAGAGCTTGTTCCTTAGACATAAAAGAAGCAGAGAGGGAAAAAAAAAAAAAAAGAGAGAGACAGCCACCCTTCACAAAACAACCTTTTGCCCCTGAAGACCAGCCCAGACTTCCAGGCTTTGGCTTTTGCTCTCTGATGTCAAACACCAAAGGAAAAAAAAAAAAAAGGAAGGGGAGAATAGAAGTGAAATTTTTCTAATGGAGATTTACAACCAAATGAGAGCCTACACTCATGGTCTGTACAGCAGATGAAGGACTGACAGAGCCCAGCATTACAGAAGTTGTTCAAGGGGCCTCTGAGCTACCTCGTCCCAGAGCATTACAGTTCCTTACAGGGATAGATACAGCAAATGCCTCCTTTGCAAGCTTTTAAAAAATAAGCAAAACCAACTCCCTATCACCACCTCCTTCAGGTTCCACCTCAAGTGAGGGAAACCACACCTGGTGCCAGCCAGAATTGGTTCACATACCGCACCACCAGAAAGCCTCATGTAAAATACCAGTAACACTGGGCACATATAAAGAGGACAATCCCAAGAAAGTCCTGTTTTAATCTCCATGGTCTTTCCTGCATTGTACTGATTGCAGCTGTAATTTTAATGTAATTACACTTCTGTTCACCAGGTTGCTTGACATGTCACATACATATGCAACACAGTATTTAACAGCACGGCTGAAACTGCTGCACAGAAATCCTGAAAGTTTGAGTGATGGGAATTTAAGTGCTGTGGAAGACAAGGTGATATTGAAGTTGTTTTGCTATTTTGATAAGCAGAAGAAAAGGTTTTAACATCACAGTGACTGTATTTTGTACCTGCCTCTTTGCTTATGCCTGTAAGATAGGGTGGCTGGGGGGCTGTGCTTGCCCCCACCCTTGCTTCTCTGAAGTCCATTAAGATCAGATAACGCTGCCTTAAAAAGGTTGACAGAAGTCCTAGTCAGCAAAAGAGATGGGTTTGGTCCATCTCCTGGACTCGTCTCTGTCCCATGTCAGCTGCCAAGCTGATAAGCGTCTCTCTGTAAAGCTGTAGGTTGACAGAAGTCCTAGTCAGCAAAAGAGATGGGTTTGGTCCATCTCCTGGACTCGTCTCTGTCCCATGTCAGCTGCCAAGCTGATAAGCGTCTCTCTGTAAAGCTTTTCTTCAAAAGTAAATAAAAGCTCATTTGGGAAGCAACTGCACAGCAAGTGATAGGAGTGGGATAACGGGAGCACGGCACCCAGTCCCGGGGCAGGGTGACTGCTCCATTACGGGCTCCTGCTGAGGGACTGGGGCTGCCCCTGATGGCACAGCAGCGATGGGTAAAGCCTGTATCATTTCTGCCAGTACCACGGTGTTTAGCTGGCACCTTGTAAAGAGGGCAGGGAACCTGCACGGCTGTAACAAGCTGTGGGGTCAGTTTTCCCTTCTTGCTCAGGAATAATCCTGTGCCCAGAGGCATTTAGGGAAATACATGAATTACATCTTCCACTTGTGTCCGAGGTATAACAGCAAGCACAGTGATACACCCTGAACCATCCCGTCACACACAGACACTGGGACATAAAGGGGAAAAGGATGACAGAGCAGTTCCACCATAAAGTCATTCCTTACCCACACTCCACAGCCTCTATTTATCTCTGTCATGTTAATTAGGTTAGAGAAGATGACTCTAGGAGGGCCCAGATGCCAAGCCTGAGGACTCCAGGTCATTATCATGCCTACTGAGAGGTGCACATAAACCTCAAGAATAAGCCAAGCTGAAGTAGGAGGACACCCTGATGTCTCAGTCCTCCCTGGGGGTCCCACTCCTCCCCAGCCCAGCCCAGCATCCTCCCTGTCCTCCCTCCCGTACAAGAATGCAGCACTGCATTCCTGCCTTAATGAAGTTAACATTGCTGGAATGTCGACCTGCAGTGTAAGGCTCCATCTACAAAAACAAAGAGGTATTGCCCTCCCCAGCCCTACATGGGCTGTGGGATTTTTTTTTCCTTACGCTGGATTAGTGGTGAACCTTCGAGATCTTTTGCCAGATGCTAAAACTGTCTCTGCTTTGAACACAAGCCCCAAATTGCAGCACCTCGGAGCCGTGCTGTAAAGGACAATAGAGATATGCACAGATGGCTGCCTTTCCAGGGAAAGTGTCCTATCTGTGGATCCAAACAGGGCTCCATACAAACTGGCATTGCTCCACTGGCCTCAGCTGAAGGACAGTAACTCAAAGGTACTAAGAAGCTGGCTTAGAAGCACATATGCAAATTCGTACCTGTCCATCTGCAGCTACTGACACTGTATTCACAAATCTCATCTCAGCACTGCCAGTGGGCTTAAAAACACATCATATTTCCCTCCCATATGTGAGTACAGATACCAGACCTGGCACAACACACCAGTGCACTGCACCACAATCCCAAGAAATACATCTGGACAGCCAGGTGGTTTGCAGTAACGCAATTCACACATTCCTCCCAACTGCAGATTTTAAGAGCCCTCAAATGAAACAAAGTTTATGCTGTAAAAAATCTCACTTCAAATTAAGCAGTCACCAGAAATGCAAACACTCCAGCGCTCCTACTCTGCAAAATTACCTTAGCACATTTACATATTTAAGCAAATATAGGACGTGCATTGCTGCAAAAAAATAATGGACTGGGTCTCCAGTCAGAAAAATAGTGACACAGTTCCAGTGAGTGATGCAGATTTACAATAGGCATTATTTACACTGCAAGGAAAACAGGAATAGAAAATTATGGCTGTAATACAGGGTCAAATCAGTTCTGAGTCATTGTTACTCTAAAAGCCATTATTTTGCATTAACCAGTGCCTCCCCATTTGACTTTTTATGAAAGTGAGTTCCCTGCAGAAAAGGTAAGTCATGGTGAATGGAAAAAACCTGTTCTCCTCCTGTGCCCATTTTGGGCTAGCAGCACTGAGAAATTCCACAAAGTTAAGTCCTGTACTACCAAGAGGCAGAGTTCAGGCTCTGTTGGCAGCCAGGATCATCCCATTAACTCCTTTGGTTGAGTCAAGTATATTTTAATATTATAACTATTTAGACACTCCAGAAGATTAGGATTCAAATAAAGTAAGAATTAGTGCAGAACCAAACTTGAACATAGCAAGCATTTTCTGCGTTAAAGAGAAGGGAAAAAGTTATCCTTGGCTACAGTAATTAACTTCTCCCAAATGATACAGGAAGCCTCGTGGCAACACCACTATCTCCCTTCAGAGGCAACAGGAAAGAGACCAGGAACTGAACAGAGGGATGATGGGGTTAGGGGAGAGCTAAAGCTCAAAAAAACAAAAAACAAATAAACAAACAAAAAACCCAAACAGTCCTCAAAATACCTCACAAGACATGCTGCAAACCTCACATAACCTCTTTAGCTTCCCTGAATACTAGCATGGGGCTTTGTTTATCGAAGAAGAGCCGACTACACACACCTTTTGCCCTTGGAGCTCCTCAGGCTTCCAAGTGCTGGTGTCCTGGGACTATCACTATCCACATGGCATCTGCTCCCACCACCTCTATGTAACTTCTCGATGCTCCTGGTGTCACCTTTTAAGCCAGCAGAAAGAAACCTCACCCACGCTTCAGTACCTGGTTGATTAGTTTGCCAAGGAGTCTAGAAGAACTTCGTTCAGGATAACCTTGTGTTTTTAGCTTTAGCTGGAAAGTACACATACCCCAAGTGAAGAAGGGAAGAACCACAAGGGAATAAAGCAAGAGAGGCCCTGGCTGAGGTTGCTTTACCTGAAATGGACAGAAGGTATACGGAGGGAAGAATGAAAGGAGGCAGTATCAGGAAGCCCAAGGTCATGTGGCCATTAGGAACTCTTGAGGTCTGAAGACTGAGATGAAGGCTCAGTCATTCCTGACGATGGATAGGTACTGCAGGAATTTTATGTTGGTATCTTACAGTTAGCAACAAGGCATGCCCAGGCAGAGATCTTCAGACTTTTGGCAGTGTCACAGGGGTTTCTTCTGCACAAGAAGAGCTGCAAAACCATTTCCAGCACTGCTCATCCAGAAGCAAACAAACCCCTTGCCATTGTCATGCAGGAGAGGGCTTGACTGGATGTTGTACTGATGCTGATAGAGAAACAACCGACAGCAGGTACAGGAAAAAAATGCCTTCCTAGGAAGAGACCACGCAAGTACTTCCAAGGAGTTTTTATACGCTTTTTGAACACCTAAACCCCTGCAAATTTCCTCTACGTGGCACATTTCTGCACGTTTTTCTTACATTACATTTAACTCATTTGAGGTATCAAAGTGATTATAACAATGCTTAGGTTAGAGTATCTTAGGTTAAAATATAGAAGAAATTTGTAAGGAAGATACAACTATCCAAGCAGATTTAAAGTAGAAGAGGCAGAAACAGTGATAGCGGTGAAGGACTGGGGAGTAGAAATCATCAGAGGGTACTTTAGAGAACTTCTGTTGTCATCTGTCTTCTTAAGATACCTTTTGTTATAATAGATATGCACATAATATAAAGATAACATGGCAGCATATTCCATGCATGAGCTTCAGTACTGGAGGACACCCAGAAGCAGAAGAGTTGAATGGAGACAGAGTGGTCTTGGCAGAGTTAACCACCAAAGCTCCTTGCTAAACTTGTGCTGGGAGGCACGGGTCTGGCAAGGTGAGCAGCCATAGCTGCAATAACCAAAGGATGACCCTAAAGGCAGGGGAGCTGAAGCAAAGGGATTTGGTTTTTTGGAAAGCCAGCCTGGCAAACTGATAAGATGACACAGATAGACAGTGACAAGTTGTAGGAGCTACAGGCTTGCTCCTTCCCAGTCGAAGGCTTCCATTTGCTTGGGTCAAGAAAGGTTTGCTCCTAGAAAGGAGAAGCCCAAGATTCAGGATTGCCAGGATCTGGGTTATAACAACAAAGGTGGCCTGGCTGTTCTTTGTCTGCTGACAATCAGTTTTGTTTTCAAAGACTGACTTGTGTCGCTGCACACACTTTCTGATAACACAAGGGAAACATCCCGCAGGGCACTAGATAAAGTTGACCCTGCAGGAGGAGCTGCAATACAAGACCCAGCTGCTGAAGCCTATGGAGCCAGCTTGAACCTGGCAGGGTTGCAGGGTCTTTCACTGAGCAAATGACAAGGGAAGTACACACTGCAGCAGCACGCAAGGTATAGCCTGCTTGATGATCTGTGACAAACCTAGGAGAGCAACGTGTCCCAAGCTTTGTGCCAGAGTGGCTTCCCATTAATACACACTCCTGAACTCAAGATCAAATTCTTGTTATAGATGCAAGCTTCCCTCTCCCCTCCCAATATAGCTGGATGAAAGAGTTTTCGCCTTGAGAATAAAAAGCTCAAGAGCAAAAGGTGTGAAAAAATTCTGTTCTGCCACCATTACTGTTAATTTGAATACTGAAGCTTGCCTTCAGCATCTCTGACAGTCAGAAGTGAAGGCAACAAATTTAGGCAACACGTGCTGGAAGACAGGGTCCAAGACCTAGAGCTTAGATCTCACAGTATTCGTGATTTGCAGTGTGCATGGTGCTTTGTGGTGCTGCTTTCATTTATGCCACACTTAGGGGTTAAACTCCTGTTTATGATTAAGGAGCCCAACCTCTCCCCCTCACACACATACTTACTATGAGACCAACTGAGCATTAGTCTATCTGTACAACGTCTGCAGGTCAAATGGGCTCCTAATCCAGATAATCCACCCAGTGTGATTGGTTACAGTTCTGTAGAAATCCCTTAATTTTCATTCTCCTGCCACTGCTGACAGTCAGGGTTTTGTTGACAAATTAGCAGCAAGGTAATGGATGCAGGTGGATTAGAATACCTTGTTCTGCATATGGAAGCATCACACAGCCAAAAATAAATACACAGTAAGAAACTGGGAAATACACCCTTATTAAAACAGGGCAGTTCTTTCTTAAAAAAATTACATCTTAGAGCTGTAGCACAGAAAGGTGAAAGCATGACGAGAAGAGAAATCATAGAATCATTGAATTGAATACTTTGGTCTGAAACACAGAGGCTTCCTCTCTGGTTTCCAGACACCTAACCCACCCTTGCCTCACAGCCCAGCCCCACACCTTCCCTTCACAGCCTCTGAAGGACACACACCGACTTGCTGCCCAGCCAAGGCAGTTGACTTTAGTACCCACAAGAGACCCCTGGGCATTGCAAGACTTACCCAGGCTTCCCTACAACCTGCCCGGGCTGCTTCCCTTCCTTGAGATGATAGCTTGCCGGGAAACCCAAAATCCTTGAAAAACAGGCAGTGCCTTAAAGGCTGCTTCCAAATGCTAGAGATGGAGAGTGCTACATTTGCAACCGAAGCAAGATCTCACTGAGCACTGGCAGCAAGGGAGATGCTCACCAGTCTGCTGGCCAAAACAGGAGGGTGTGTGTGGGAAATCAAGTCGGGAACACAAAACCAAAAGACTTCCTTTCCTAGAGCTCTACTAATAAGCCTGTAATAAAGCTCCAGTAATAAACTTGGAGCTATTTTAAAAACACAAGACTCCAGTCAGCAGCGTACTGGACTTTCACAGACTAAAGGTAGGGACAGGAGTAACAATTTGCTCTCCCTTTCAAGAGGCAGCTGCATCCTTCCTGGTGGCTGTGGCCATTCAGGCTGAGAAACTCCCTGCTGACACTTTTCTCTTGTCTGGCCCCAACAGTTTCTTAAACAGAGGCACAAACAAAAATAAATCTCCTCCTCACCGAAAATCCCGACACCTGCCTGGGTGGTGGAGGGAGATGGCTGTCAGGAAGAGCCAGGGTGAGCATGAGGAGCCTTCAATTAAGCAGCTTTACAAACTGAGCTACTGCAAGCAGAAGTGAGGAATAGTCAGGAAAATAAAACACACGGACACACGAAAAAAAGTTTAATTCAGGCTACTGGACTCCTGCAACTCTTCTCCTTGACATTTTTCCTACAAGCTTTGCGAAGAATGAGCTTCTCTAAAAAAGGAAGAATGCTTTTGTGGAGCGAGAAGATTGTTTATGTTTAAAGCTATGGGCAATATACTTAAAGGTCTAGTCAGCACAGCTTTATTATGGTCTTTGAGTTGGGGTAGTTATACTGCACTTCCAACAGGCTGCAAGGCATCTGCCACGATAGGGTATTTTGGGGTCAGATCTCCTGTGCTTGACAGGCAGAAGGAAAGTGCTCCACACAAAAGGTGGGAGGGAAGGAAAAGGCAGGGTACAGAAAATATGAAACAACATATGGAGGGAAAAAAGTCAAAGAAACATGAGGAGAACAGGAGAAGAGCACCTAATTCAAGGAAAATGGTAATGAAATTGCCCTTACAGGCTCCTGTCCCTTTGAGGACAGGAGCTCAAATTGCATCCAAGACATCCTGCAAGTGAAATAGGCAAATAAATACTGGTATTACAGAAAGGTGGCAGAACACAGGAACACAGTAGATTTGTGGAAAAGGTTAAGAGCATGCAGGTCTTCCTCACATTAAAAAAAAAAGTGCTGGTTTAAATGCACAGATGCATTTGTTAGCTACTGGTTTAGTTATGTTACAGAAATTCTTGGAGACTACAAACCTTATGGCGATAAACAGCTTACTCCGGTTTTAGTTTGAGTGCTGTGCTCAGGAAAAGCAAGAGTTCTTAGAGAATGAGAGCAGAAAGGAAATGAGACAGATAAATTTTAAAAAAAAACAACTATTTTATCCCACTTATTCATAAGGAGGCAAAAAAAACCTTATTCAGAAGGACTCATAAAAGGCTTCTCATTTCAATCAAGCAATATCTAGAGTTGCAGTAGTAAGTAATAGCACACTTGAGAAAAATCTTGGAGGGCAGAAAAGACCTTCCCATGCTTTTGGAAATGTGGGGAGGAAGGATAAGGAAGACAACAAATCCTAATTACTAAGAATTGGGGGGGTGTTTCCCGGGGGTGGGTATGCCAATGCACACACCATCCTAGAAATGTAATATCTCATATCAGCTTGCTCCTTTAAGGCATCATCTTACACTCTTCCCGGGTCAATACTAAGCTGTATGACCAAGCAGACTGGACTTCAACCCACAGACTAAGAAGTTTTGTATTTCCCATGCAATATTTCAAAACCCAGTGTCCCACACACACACGCTCAGTCCCCTCAAACCTTTTGAGTTTCCTCCCCCTGGTCCCACATTCTTTGCATGTGACTTCAGAAGATCAGTAACACTTTCAGCCCCAAAATCCTTTTAAAATTCACCTCCTGTTCAGCTACTGACAGTTTTGAATTCAGTGACAAATATGTTGGCTAGCAACTTGGCTACAGGAGAGAAAGAAAACCCCACAAAGAGGTGGAACGTAAGAACAAAGGAGGAGAACAAAAGCCCCCCCTTCTCCCAATTTGTCTGCCCACATACCAAAGATCAAAAGAGCTCCGAGAAGCCTGTGCATAATCTACATACTTTGTGACCTTATTACAATCGAATTCCCCCCAGGCAGGGCCGCTGTGTATATATGCACACACTGTAAATACACAAGCGGGTCCATGGACGTTTGCCAAGTCATTTGCTCCGTGCAATGAGTTTGCTTACTTTTAACAATGCTGAGGCCAAAGAAGTGAGGCTCTTTAATCTTCACTAAATCACAAACTTGCTGAAAGAGCTCCTGTCCAGTGGCTTTGACCTGAAAGAAACAACCAATCCAACATTACAGATGGCTCACACACCTGGATGGAGCAATTCTCCTCCTTTACACTGGCCAATACATTTTTGGGCACCACAGCAAAAAGAAAAAAAACAACCCTCCATATAGCAAGCTTTGTTTTCAGTTGTATTACTGCTATTATCACAGAATAATAATCAATGTATCATTCTTCCCCCTCACCGTGCAAAGTGGCTCAGCTCAGTAAGACATGAATTAAAAGTTTCCTATTTATTGGCATCTTCGTGTAAGAATTTGGAGCACTGCTGGAGTGCTAGTTTTGTGCAGTACCTACCAGGCTATTTATAGGTGCTGTTACAGGAAGCATGTTTGTAATCACAGAAATGAAAATACTACTCACTTGCAGGATTTATTTATTTATTTTTGAGAGGTTAAGAGAAAAAAGCAAAGAAAACTTTCATTCAGGAGAACTAAAAACAAAAGTACATAAACAAACCCAAGATTGCACAGTTTGAACAGAAATAGCTCGTGGGTTGGAGATGAGGTTGTTCTGTACCCCACACAGAAAAGCTGTCCCCTGCTGACTTCTAGTCACACAGCAACTAATATCATCACATTCGGAAGCCGTCACCAATAGCCTATAAGCTCTTGCCCCTGTCCACGCCACACTGGGACTTTCCAGTACCCTTGCCCCCCAGTAATGCACTGTACTGGGAAAAACAGACCTGGATGTGCATTATAATCCGAAAATTCCCCCACTAAATGTCCTCCCACCTGTAGCCTCATTTCACCCCCACTGAACCACCCCAGGAGCACAGTCAGCCAGCCACAGCCACAAAAAACCCTAAACACCCAACCCTCAGAGGCAGAGCGGCTGGAGTTCTGAGCAAGAGGGGATGGGGAGAACAGACCACCACCAACACAGACCACCCCAGCTTGGGCCAGGGTGCAGCCAGCTGCAGCCGTGAAATGGGCCAGAACCTCTGGATTTCATTACGCCACTGCTGGACGATGCTGATGAGCAGCAGCAGGAGCAGCTTTCCCAAGGAGGGGGACAGTGCAGGGCTACCTTCACAGCAGCAAAGATGAGGGGGGCAGAAGTCGACTGCAGAGCTCTCCTACAAACTAATCACTGCCATCAAACTGATCGCCGCCATAATTCTTCAAACCTTTTCAGTGCAGGTGTGCCACGCTCCTCAAACAGGCTGTGTGCCATAATTCTTCAAACCTTTTCAGTGCAGGCGTGCCACGCTCCTCAAACTCAAACGCTCCCCTCCCTGCCCCAGGATGTACCATGTCAGTAGACACGGACAATGGGAAACTGGAGGTCATTTAAATACTCATTTTCTTCTACTTGACAAGGCGTCACTAGCAGGCCACTCACTACCGCTTTATCAGGAGCTTTGAAACCTGCAATACACACACACGAGTGTGCATATACATGCTTTCGGAGGGGAGGAGGTAGCACACAGTTCTTGTAAGGCCCAAATCCATGCAGAATCCACAACTGGGTCCTCAACTTCTTCACGGTGAGGGTGACAGAACCCTGGAACAGGCTGCCCAGGGAGGTTGTGGAGTCCCCTTCCTTGGAGATTTTCAAGACCCGCCTGGATGCAGTCCTGAGTAACATGCTCTAGCTCTAGGCAATCCTGCTTCAGCAGGGGAGTTGGACTAGATGATCTCTATGGTCCCTTCCAACTCTAGAATTCAGTGAAATTCAGTGAAATTATGGGTCTCCATGTGAGACTGCACCCTGACAGCCTCACACCTCCATGCAGCATTCGCTCAGCCACCGAGAACATGCAGTTGGAAGGGAAAGTTGGGAGCAGATCTGCCTCCTTTCTCAAGCAAGCAAGCTCTGAGCATGTTCTTCTATCTGGGAAGGACTCACTAAGGAAGAGGTGGCCTACCCCTAGCCAGAATGGTGATGTGCATACAAGAGTCACTGGCAGCACAAGACAATGTAAAAATTATATATACAATTAGATGAACTTTGTAAGTGGCATGCTTTCACACTTAAGGGAAGAAAAACCTGCTTTAAGATACTTAGTTCTAGGGAACTGAGCACTTGAATGTTTTGTGACACTCAGCTCTAAAGCAGTGATTTAATCGGATTTCTTGCACAGCAGGTATGTGAGCTACCACCTTGTCCATTCTCCATTTGGCACTTCCCTTCTGTATCAAGTTTTACTCCCAGCCTTTCAAGGCTATGCAATACCGATTACACTTGGCGATTGCTGCTCCCTCCTCCTGCCTTCTCTGCTCAAAGCAACCAACATTTCCTCTTGCATTCTTCATCCATGTGCTTCTCTTTGGCCTTTCCTCCCTTTGCATATGCTTCCCATGCCAAGCTCCATCCCAGACATGCCATGAATCATTCCTTCCCCTGATGCTCAGCTTTGCCCCAGATCGTGCTCAGGACTTCTTCACACATGAAATTTTGTCCAAAGTGAAGTCAGATGCAAATTTACAGAAATTAACTGCTACTCCAGGGTCATTCTGTGTGCAAATATTCACACCTATTGGTTACGTCTCTCTATTTCACTTGGTCTGTATGCTTCAAAACATCAGCTCTCCTGTTCACAGAGCAAGTGCTTCAGACTTATGCTTGCCATTCACCAACACGCAGAACCTCAACAGACTTCCTCTCCTTCCAAAATTCCCCCTTACACTCCCACCCTTTCTCCAGCAGCTGGGCAAGGAGCAACATCTGCTGTGGCTGCTTCTGAACTACCCACACACAGGTAGGGCGGCTGCCTGCCCTGCTTCCCTCACTGGCAGCCCCTTCGCTAGCATAGGTCTCCCTCCTCCATTCTGCTGCCATCACCCCAGAAAGTTTTCAGATACCTAGTCAACCTACCTGATATTGAGCAAAGCTATCAGGGAGATAAGCCACAATGCTGGCAGAGAAACAAAACGGAACAAACTGGATACCACTCCAAGATCTTTGGTGCAAATGATACAATTTTTAGTTGCACCATTCTCACTCACAGCCCACTTAAGCTCCCCAGTGCTCACACTCCATCTCCCCACTGAGGCTGCCTGGAACAAGGCAGATGCTTTGCTCTGTGCTCTGATGTCCGTTCTCCCCAGCAGAAACCTCCCACTTCACCTCACTGTCCTTGGGGTGGCTGGTGAGCTCCAGCACCCTCTAGTCCACCTCCTCACTGCTCTGCTTCTCCTCATGTTCACACTGGGTCACAGGAAGGCAGTTTTCCTCCTCACCATCCCCTCACGTTCATCTAGACATCCAGAAAGGTGGGCACTAATGTTAATTAAGAGATGCTCCATTATGGGGGAAGAAACTTTAAAATGACTCCTGCTCTTCTCTCTTCAACAGCACTATCTGTGAAGGGCATAAGACAAACCCATTTTAAAGAGTACGCTTCAATCTACATGTGACCACATAAAACACATATAGATAAAGTCTTATCTGGAAGGGTGGAATTTATATGGGAAGGGGGAGAAAGGAATTACCTGCATAAACACTGTGCTTATCACGGGAAGGATCTATAATTTATTCTGCTGGAAGGATAACCATTCCTACCTACCTCACTGAGCTGCAAGCTTGTTTAGTATTTGCATTCCACACTGAAGAGGTTAAAAGGCTTTGGAAATCTTAAGTAGTGGCATTATTATTCTAATAAATGCACAAAGTATCATCTGTGGTTGTGCTAATTAAATTTGGGTTCTACCAACATCACTAGAAGATCGCCTTGATGTTCCTTTAAAAAAACCAAAAAGACCTCTCCAGCTGTGAAATCTTAATTTTGTTGTTGTTTTGAAGGGGTGTTGTGGTAAAGACAGGAGCCAAATAAAAAGCTGGTTTTGGTGACTTGCCCAGCTGTAACAGGTCATGTTTCACTCTCTATGCAATTAGGACACAACTGTGCGTTGAGGTCTCATGTTTTGGCCTGGGCAGCTATTGCCTTTCACATGCAGGCATCTCCACGTACGTATCTTCCCAACTCTGCAGCCACCAAAGCAACGGGCAGCAGAAGCAAGGAGGGAAAGTGTCTTTAAAAGGGCTGCTGAGGGGGGCTGTGGCAGGGACCCCTCCACAGGTACCCTGGCTCTTTGGAGGGACAGCAGGGAGGAACCAGGGGGGCAACAGAACACAAGATGGCACCTTCCTTCCATCCTTACTAGTGGCCAATGTGAAAGATCATTTCTTACGCTCATTAAATACCCTGGAGGTATTTAAAAGATGTGTCAATGTGGCACTTGGTTTAGACATGGTTTAGTCGT
>NW_015090922.1:29131810-29147266 GCF_001431845.1 Calidris pugnax | reverse complement strand
ATCATTCTTCCCCCTCACCGTGCAAAGTGGCTCAGCTCAGTAAGACATGAATTAAAAGTTTCCTATTTATTGGCATCTTCGTGTAAGAATTTGGAGCACTGCTGGAGTGCTAGTTTTGTGCAGTACCTACCAGGCTATTTATAGGTGCTGTTACAGGAAGCATGTTTGTAATCACAGAAATGAAAATACTACTCACTTGCAGGATTTATTTATTTATTTTTGAGAGGTTAAGAGAAAAAAGCAAAGAAAACTTTCATTCAGGAGAACTAAAAACAAAAGTACATAAACAAACCCAAGATTGCACAGTTTGAACAGAAATAGCTCGTGGGTTGGAGATGAGGTTGTTCTGTACCCCACACAGAAAAGCTGTCCCCTGCTGACTTCTAGTCACACAGCAACTAATATCATCACATTCGGAAGCCGTCACCAATAGCCTATAAGCTCTTGCCCCTGTCCACGCCACACTGGGACTTTCCAGTACCCTTGCCCCCCAGTAATGCACTGTACTGGGAAAAACAGACCTGGATGTGCATTATAATCCGAAAATTCCCCCACTAAATGTCCTCCCACCTGTAGCCTCATTTCACCCCCACTGAACCACCCCAGGAGCACAGTCAGCCAGCCACAGCCACAAAAAACCCTAAACACCCAACCCTCAGAGGCAGAGCGGCTGGAGTTCTGAGCAAGAGGGGATGGGGAGAACAGACCACCACCAACACAGACCACCCCAGCTTGGGCCAGGGTGCAGCCAGCTGCAGCCGTGAAATGGGCCAGAACCTCTGGATTTCATTACGCCACTGCTGGACGATGCTGATGAGCAGCAGCAGGAGCAGCTTTCCCAAGGAGGGGGACAGTGCAGGGCTACCTTCACAGCAGCAAAGATGAGGGGGGCAGAAGTCGACTGCAGAGCTCTCCTACAAACTAATCACTGCCATCAAACTGATCGCCGCCATAATTCTTCAAACCTTTTCAGTGCAGGCGTGCCACGCTCCTCAAACTCAAACGCTCCCCTCCCTGCCCCAGGATGTACCATGTCAGTAGACACGGACAATGGGAAACTGGAGGTCATTTAAATACTCATTTTCTTCTACTTGACAAGGCGTCACTAGCAGGCCACTCACTACTGCTTTATCAGGAGCTTTGAAACCTGCAATACACACACACGAGTGTGCATATACATGCTTTCGGAGGGGAGGAGGTAGCACACAGTTCTTGTAAGGCCCAAATCCATGCAGAATCCACAACTGGGTCCTCAACTTCTTCACGGTGAGGGTGACAGAACCCTGGAACAGGCTGCCCAGGGAGGTTGTGGAGTCCCCTTCCTTGGAGATTTTCAAGACCCGCCTGGATGCAGTCCTGAGTAACATGCTCTAGCTCTAGGCAATCCTGCTTCAGCAGGGGAGTTGGACTAGATGATCTCTATGGTCCCTTCCAACTCTAGAATTCAGTGAAATTCAGTGAAATTATGGGTCTCCATGTGAGACTGCACCCTGACAGCCTCACACCTCCATGCAGCATTCGCTCAGCCACCGAGAACATGCAGTTGGAAGGGAAAGTTGGGAGCAGATCTGCCTCCTTTCTCAAGCAAGCAAGCTCTGAGCATGTTCTTCTATCTGGGAAGGACTCACTAAGGAAGAGGTGGCCTACCCCTAGCCAGAATGGTGATGTGCATACAAGAGTCACTGGCAGCACAAGACAATGTAAAAATTATATATACAATTAGATGAACTTTGTAAGTGGCATGCTTTCACACTTAAGGGAAGAAAAACCTGCTTTAAGATACTTAGTTCTAGGGAACTGAGCACTTGAATGTTTTGTGACACTCAGCTCTAAAGCAGTGATTTAATCGGATTTCTTGCACAGCAGGTATGTGAGCTACCACCTTGTCCATTCTCCATTTGGCACTTCCCTTCTGTATCAAGTTTTACTCCCAGCCTTTCAAGGCTATGCAATACCGATTACACTTGGCGATTGCTGCTCCCTCCTCCTGCCTTCTCTGCTCAAAGCAACCAACATTTCCTCTTGCATTCTTCATCCATGTGCTTCTCTTTGGCCTTTCCTCCCTTTGCATATGCTTCCAATGCCAAGCTCCATCCCAGACATGCCATGAATCATTCCTTCCCCTGATGCTCAGCTTTGCCCCAGATCGTGCTCAGGACTTCTTCACACATGAAATTTTGTCCAAAGTGAAGTCAGATGCAAATTTACAGAAATTAACTGCTACTCCAGGGTCATTCTGTGTGCAAATATTCACACCTATTGGTTACGTCTCTCTATTTCACTTGGTCTGTATGCTTCAAAACATCAGCTCTCCTGTTCACAGAGCAAGTGCTTCAGACTTATGCTTGCCATTCACCAACACGCAGAACCTCAACAGACTTCTTCTCCTTCCAAAATTCCCCCTTACACTCCCACCCTTTCTCCAGCAGCTGGGCAAGGAGCAACATCTGCTGTGGCTGCTTCTGAACTACCCACACACAGGTAGGGTGGCCGCCTGCCCTGCTCCCCTCGCTGGCAGCCCCTTCGCTAGCATAGGTCTCCCTCCTCCATTCTGCTGCCATCACCCCAGAAAGTTTTCAGATACCTAGTCAACCTACCTGATATTGAGCAAAGCTATCAGGGAGATAAGCCACAATGCTGGCAGAGAAACAAAACGGAACAAACTGGATACCACTCCAAGATCTTTGGTGCAAATGATACAATTTTTAGTTGCACCATTCTCACTCACAGCCCACTTAAGCTCCCCAGTGCTCACACTCCATCTCCCCACTGAGGCTGCCTGGAACAAGGCAGATGCTTTGCTCTGTGCTCTGATGTCCGTTCTCCCCAGCAGAAACCTCCCACTTCACCTCACTGTCCTTGGGGTGGCTGGTGAGCTCCAGCACCCTCTAGTCCACCTCCTCACTGCTCTGCTTCTCCTCATGTTCACACTGGGTCACAGGAAGGCAGTTTTCCTCCTCACCATCCCCTCACGTTCATCTAGACATCCAGAAAGGTGGGCACTAATGTTAATTAAGAGATGCTCCATTATGGGGGAAGAAACTTTAAAATGACTCCTGCTCTTCTCTCTTCAACAGCACTATCTGTGAAGGGCATAAGACAAACCCATTTTAAAGAGTACGCTTCAATCTACATGTGACCACATAAAACACATATAGATAAAGTCTTATCTGGAAGGGTGGAATTTATATGGGAAGGGGGAGAAAGGAATTACCTGCATAAACACTGTGCTTATCACGGGAAGGATCTATAATTTATTCTGCTGGAAGGATAACCATTCCTACCTACCTCACTGAGCTGCAAGCTTGTTTAGTATTTGCATTCCACACTGAAGAGGTTAAAAGGCTTTGGAAATCTTAAGTAGTGGCATTATTATTCTAATAAATGCACAAAGTATCATCTGTGGTTGTGCTAATTAAATTTGGGTTCTACCAACATCACTAGAAGATCACCTTGATGTTCCTTTAAAAAAAACAAAAAGACCTCTCCAGCTGTGAAATCTTAATTTTGTTGTTGTTTTGAAGGGGTGTTGTGGTAAAGACAGGAGCCAAATAAAAAGCTGGTTTTGGTGACTTGCCCAGCTGTAACAGGTCATGTTTCACTCTCTATGCAATTAGGACACAACTGTGCGTTGAGGTCTCATGTTTTGGCCTGGGCAGCTATTGCCTTTCACATGCAGGCATCTCCACGTACGTATCTTCCCAACTCTGCAGCCACCAAAGCAACGGGCAGCAGAAGCAAGGAGGGAAAGTGTCTTTAAAAGGGCTGCTGAGGGGGGCTGTGGCAGGGACCCCTCCACAGGTACCCTGGCTCTTTGGAGGGACAGCAGGGAGGAACCAGGGGGGCAACAGAACACAAGATGGCACCTTCCTTCCATCCTTACTAGTGGCCAATGTGAAAGATCATTTCTTACGCTCATTAAATACCCTGGAGGTATTTAAAAGATGTGTCAATGTGGCACTTGGTTTAGACATGGTTTAGTCGTGGACTTGGCAGCGTTAGGTTTATTGCTGGACTGGATGATCTTAAGGGTCTTTTCCAAACGATTCTATGATTTTATGACAAACCGCATGTACCCAGGATTTACTGTATTGTCTAAAGGCTGCCTAAACATAATGCAGCAGAGTGTGACCCAGCGGTGGAGGAACAGCCGTGTGCCCAGCCTGGGCTCGGGCACAGCCGTGGAGGAGCCGTGACAGCACCAGCCCTGCCAACACGCTGCCTTCCTGCACAGTCTCTCGGATCTTTAGCCTCCCTGATAAATGCTTTAAGAAGGTAAGATTTAGTGTCAGCCACAACAGACCATTACCCCGGTCCGCACACCTGCCACCAAGATCTTAATTAAATCCCCATTTTGTGGCTCGCACAGAAGCCAGCAGATTGCAAAAGCCTTCTGGGGTGGTAGATGGGCTGGGTTTGAACCAGTAATCTAGCAGCAGAGCAACCCAGATTTTGCTGTAAAAAGCCTTGTTCTGTCCAGCCCTCGCGGCTGTTTCAGTTAACGATGCCACACTTCAGCGCAGCAGGTAGGAAAATTCCAACATGGATTTTGAAGATTAGCACGCATAGTTTCAAAAGCCACCATTTCAATCAAGTGCTTAAAATAACAGTCCACTTCAACTGTCTTCTCCCCCTCCCCATCCCAGAGGCAAAGGGCAGGGGGGAAACGGGGGGAAGCAAACCCTCCCAAAACAAAGGCAAACCTCCCCAGCCCACACATGAGCACACACGCTCCCAAGAGAGCACTTCTCTCGAGGCTACCTTGTCACCTCAACCTGAAGTGCCTCTGTCAGCTGGGTTTTTCACAAGTTCAAGGAGCAGCTGGCGTTGCACAAAGGGGCACCGTGCCGTGGTGGCCACTGTGCCACGCTGGGCTGCCAGCTGACCTGGCTGTGCCACCACTCCTGCACACACACTGGGGCATCTGAAGGGGCGATCAAAGGAATGAAGAGACTTACCTCTAGGGTTTTTTTGTGTACAGGTACTCGAAGGAGGGAGGAAAAAAAAAAAACACCTCCATGGTTGTTTACTCTGCCTTTGATAGTCTTTGAAGAGATCTGCAGGTTATCAAACCCAGAAATAGCTAAAACACCAGAGCAAACATGTGTCATGTGTCGAGCATGCTTGCCAAGTCATCAATGCATTTCAGGTTCAGTTGTTTTAAAAATTGCTAATTATTATCAGTGGCCAAAAAAAGCCCAAAACACTCATAGAGAATAAAAAAAAAAAAAAAAGAAATAACAACAGAAAAAGAGCAGAGGGGACCCCCTATCGAAAAAAAACACAACCAAGACTTCTAAGGAACTCTGCAAATGAGTGGAAGCTCCCCAATTAGAAAATGGAGCACCAATTACCCTAAGCTGGCTAATAGCCTTTCGGTCAGCAGACCGGCACCCGGCTTTTGGGAGAACAAAGGGAGCTAACAGAACTGAAGGGCAGCAAGAGCCAGCCCAGCACTGCGGACCTGCCGTGTCCCCCTCCCGGCCACTCACCCCGACGGCCAGGCTGAGCTGCTCCCGGGTGGGCAGGAAGACGCAGACGTTCCGGCTCTCCGGCTGCATCCTGCCCGTCAGCAGCGTCCGGCTCATGGTGGGCAACTTCGTGGGGGACCGGGGGTCTCCTCTCCGGGCGGGCGTCAGGCTCCCTTCATCCCACGCACCTGCCGAGAAGGTGAGAGAGAGCATCAGTGCCACGCTCCTGCCGGCGCTGGGAGCAGCCAAACCACGTGTTTGGTGGGATGGTTAAAAAAAAAATAAATTAAAAAACAACAAACACCACACCCTCCTCTGTTTTACAGCGCCACGGTCAACGTTTCCACCAGCATCGCGGCACAAACCAGGCAGAGTCAACCTTTAAATAGCCCGTGACTCCCCAGAGAATGCCATAAAGCAATCGCGTCCCCTTGGAATAGACTCAAGGTTTCGAGACGCACGTTAAGCGATAAGACAGATGACACCACGGGCTGCTTCCTGAAACTGCCCACAAGGAAGGGGAGAGCACCCCGTCCTCCAACTGGGTACCTCCCTCCTGCCCAAAACAGGGGTTTCTATGAGCCATCAGGGGGCAGATGTCTTCCGAGCTGTCTTCCCCCCACCTCCACTCCTAGCCCCTGGGAAACTGCTGAACTCAAATCCCCTACACCTCAACTCAAAGGAGGAGGTGGAAATACATAAACTCATAAAGCTGAGCTGCTGTTTTGTACTTTTTGCAAGACAAGCACCGCCAGCCTCCTCCCAAGGGCTGAGCCCAAGCTGCTCAAGCATCTTAGAGCTAAAGTTACGATAACAACAGAAATAAGAGACAGAAATTCAATTTGCTCCCAAAAGCACAGTAGCCAACATCATCTTCATGTCATAGGTTAGACAGAGTTTGCTCAGCAATCTGTGACATTTTATTTACAGCCCTCTCCTCCGACACTCTCCCAGGCAAGGAAGCATCCCAGGGCACCTAAGGAACCCAGGAGGAAGGGGAGAGGCTCCCCCAGAGTAGGTTAGGGATGAACATCAGCAGAGACCTGAACCAGCAGGATACCAGCTGGTTATGGGGTATGCTCCATCCACACACGACTCCCTTTGGCCATCAACACCCCAACACCCATCCACGGGGCAGCAACAGGGCAGCAACCAGCCCACAAAGACCGCACATCCCAGGGATGGGCACATACCCCAGCAAGGGCAGCTAAACACACAGCCCGCCCGTGGGGACAAGCTGTGAAGGGATGCATGGGATTTGCCTTCACCTTCCAAAATAGATTCAAGGACAAGGGATCATAAGCAGCGAGGAAGCAGGTCATGTTATGCTGACACATGACATACATGCATATATGTATTCGTGCACGTGTGCATTGCATGCGAGCTTTGAAAGCACTTGGTATTTAAAATCATGTTTGTCCTGTTTCAGGGGAAAAATACGGTGGAATCAAGATATTACTGAGAGATGGGAAAAGCAAACCATCATGGGAAAACATAGTACAGTACAGAAAAAAAAACTTGGATTTATCTCTCTCCCTTCAATCCATGCTCAAACATTGTATTTGGGTTTTTAAAAATCAAGTAAGAGAAAAACATCTGTAAGTGTCCTTTTGCAAGTACAAAAGCTGCTCCATGCACCTCCTTCCCTGAGCCTTTATTATTTCATAATAAAACATTTTATGATACAAGTTCTTTATGTTGAGCGTCTCTTATGAGATCGAACTACAAAAAATTGCATTTATTGTATTAATGAAAAAAGGTGCTTATTAAAACGTGTTATTACAATCAGAATTTCATTAAACAAGAACTAGGAGTTTTAAAAAGAAGATTGCTCTAAATAATAAGCAAGCAGGAAAGGCACATTTGACTTCCTGGGACAGGTGAAAGTTTCTAGTAAATGAAATATTAGGAGAAAAAAAATCTGATTTATCCTCTCTTATTGATATAATTATACTGATGAGCTCTCTTAGGCTCCAGGCTATACACTCCTAAGAGCTGTATATAAATTACGTATGTCTACAGAATGACTCGAGGGCAACAGGTCACTATTATTGCCAGCTGATGTCATATGTGTCATAAACTTTATCAACAGCATAAAGACCTTGGAGCATGAGCTCATGCTTTGCAACATAAGGAGGTTTGTCTTAATTGTCAAACTGCTGCACTCTCGGGTACACATTCCCACTTGCATGGGGAGATCACATTCAGTGAAGACATTCACGTGGCTCATGACAGAACTGAAAATAGGACAAAGAAGTGACCATAAAAACATGTTCACACAGTTTTTTGTAGATAGCTGAAGAAATTGAATCCCACTTCCCCATAGCCTTTATAAAACAAAGCTTCTGGGAAGCTTTTCCTCTGGTCTCACACCAGCTTTGTCCATTTGAATTTTCAAGAAAATAACTGTGAGAAAATTTAAGAAACTTTAAGAAATCAACCCTGAGAGCAAGGAAGTGAGAAAGGATAGGGAGAAGGTGTTTTTCATTTTACATTTTAAAACAAATGAGCTTGTCGATCCTGCCACAGCAGGTAAGAGGTTAAAGAAGCAACGTCCTTAATCTGAAGGGGGAGGTCAAACACAAGCCCAGCTCAGCCTTCTCTTCTTTAGAGGTATGTTAGGATGTGATAAAACATAATGAATCATTAACTTGCTAGCATTGCATGTTTACACCTTTTTCTTTTTTAAGGAAAAAAAAAAAAGTTGTGAGCCATGAGTAACTGCCCAATGAAAACAAGTGGCCAGAAGGAATACTCTTACTCAAACATACACAATTTCAGACTGCCCATATGCCATTCTTTTGTTTACCACAGATTCCAACCTCTTAACCTCAATTAAACCCTAAAAGCTCCAGCAAATGCACTGCAGATGAATTAATAAAAGCTGAAGTCAATCATCAGCCTCTGGGATACCCTACAGGTTGGTTGGTTTTGTTGTTTGGGATTTTTGGTGTTTTGTTTTGTTGTTTTTTTTAACTACATCGCTTCATGTTTTATCTCCCAGAGAAGTGCATTTTGAGATGTAATTGCTTGGTCAAAGGCCTGGCGGTCTATCAATGAAACAGTCAAAGACACTATTTATTTGTATTCTTCTGGTATCAGTCAGGAGGCTTATTAGTGCCTGGAGTGATGGCACAGCTTATGTAGCACTGTTTATTTTACCTAAACACACGCGCAGTGGAGCTTTGGGAAAACATGCCTGTCATTAATTTCAAGACTCCTCTGATTAAACAGCTCCCACGTGGCCCTAAAAACTCATTAAGAAAAGCCCCTCATCTTCCCCTCCTCTCTCCATTGCCCCTCCAGCTGCCTCCCAGCACCGGAGCAGAGCCTCAGCATTTGCTCAGCAAAAGCAGGAATGACCAAAGTTTGCCCCAGGAGAGGGGTAAGCGCAGCAGAGCCTTCCAAGGGAGGAGGAGGATGTGGAGGAAGGAGACTGTTGGCTTCGGATAGCAGCACCATGTACACAACGGCGTAAGGATGGCTCACCACCGCTGAATTTAGGGCTGTGTCATGGCCAGCTTGTCTGGAAGCAGCTCTCACCCAAACAGCGTATGGGTTCGAGTAGCCTTATGAGCACCACTGTATTTTACACATCAGCCTATGGGACTGCGAATTGGGTCCTGATGCTGATTTCAGCCTCTAGGTACTGCCACAACCTCATCTCACGGGCTTAAAGCAAATAGATGAACGAGCAGTCACCTACCACCTCAAAGCAGCAAAGGAGAACGAAGTCCTCCTCTATCAAGGAAAAAAAAAACGAAAAACACAAACCACAGCTAATTCTGTGGTTCTCTCAAAAACACCTGGAAACACGCTTTGTAAATTTCGTTACAGTAAAACATCTTGGAAAAGCTGGTTTTGCCTCAGCTGACAGAAAACGAGCATTGAGCATCTTCCTGATGAAACCTTAGCAGAGCAGCCCTACGGAGTCCCATCAAAAACTGTCCAGAAATGTTAAGACTCTTATTAACGTCTTAGGCTCCTAAGACAACTAGACTCTTAGGCTGCAGTTTCACAATCAGCTTAAGCAGCTTTAATCAAGGCAGCCCTGCAGCAAGACAGACAGACAACCACTTGGAAACAAACCTGCTTTTGGCAACACCCCACACTTGGGCTGCCTTGTGCTGATGAAACATGACCTTAAAACTGAGAACCCCCCTCACCTAGAGGTATTTTGTCCCCTCAGAGGCATACTGTAGAGCACCAGTACTGTCTGCAAAACAGAGTAATGAAGAGCCTGAGCAAGTAAAAGATGCAATGATGGCATATATTAGCCTTTCCCAGCAACTCTAAGACCCCACCTACCTCCTTTGACTACCCTGTGAGAAAATGAAAATTTCTCTGGAAAGATGCATCAGGAGAGGGGGGAAAGTTGTTTGTCAGGGTCGAAAACAGGATTGAAGGTAGACAGTTTTATGTTATAGATGCAGCAGGTGTGAAAAGTGCCACCTGCGACCAACAGTCAGGACAACCAGGTCATGTCCTGCAGTGACTTCCCAGGAGTACATTGATTTGTCAAAAGAACCTGCCTCAGCATCACTCCAGGACTGGCACGGCACTTCCAAGGACAAGGATGCCACAAGGAGGTAAGGTACTGAATTTGGTGTCCACATGCTGCTTTTGAGGTAGAATACACACCTGCCTTCAAGCATTGAGCACCGCTTCGTAGGAAGCCCCTATGCAGAGCCAGTGGGAGCTCTGAAGGACTGGGTCCCAGAACCCATGCGGCTTGGACACAGGACAGGTGCCATGTTGGCAGCAAAGACAACTGGCTTTCAGTCCACAGGTGTGGCAGATGCAACCCCAGTGGGCCTTCTGCATCAGCTAGCAACACCCCTTAGATCTGACTCCAGTCCTCTTGCTGGGATGGGATGTGGATCCCATTTTTCCTTTGGTACCAAAAGGTACAATGGGAAATGCCTCTAAAGACTCCAGGGCCATGAAGCCCTACCAGACTTAGTCATCACCCTGCACACCTTTTGGGACAGATGGGGCACTGGTCTTAAATGCCCACCAACGTCCTTTTTCTTTCCTTCCTGTACAAGCAGCACTCCCTGATGACACCAAGCTTTAACAACCAAGAAGAAAATGCCTTCTTATTCGCCTTCATCACAGGACTAGACACACTCCACCTTCATGTTGCAAAGTTTTCCTACCTCAAGTCACACAGCAGGAGTGAGCGCTAGAACACAAAACGCACTCTTGAGTTAGTAACTCTTCTGCTCTGCACCTCCCACAACGTGGCCACTGTGCTGAGGGAGGAGGGCTCTCCGAAAATTCCTGAGGACACCCATTCCTAAGCTCTGTCTAGAGCTGCCCTAGTCTTTATGCTCAAAGATGGAGGACAACTCTCATACCCAAGGATGATGCAGCACTCTCCTGTAGTCAAGTGAAAGCAACACACGTTTCTGGGCACACATCAGACCTCCCTGCTGCAAACTGGTCCTCAGGGAGAGGTAGCTAAGGACAGAGCACCAAAGGAGATGGCTCCAACAGCGCATGGAAACGCAGTGGCAGAGCAGGGGTGGCAGAACCACACAAGGTGGGTGCCGTGCTTCCATCCAGCTCTCCCATGGGATGAAAAAAGCTCCTCAGCAGTTTGCTCCCTGTGAGGACAGCCCAGCATGAATCACCTGGGCTTAATCTTTCCCTGAAACCAAAACTGAATTTAGGAGTCTTTTGAGAGAAACAGGCAATGAGTATTACATGCTCCAGGCAAAAAGGGACAAATTAGGACCTCACAGGGGACTGTGTTTTTCCATCACTTCCAAGTGATGGAAAGTGCCTTTGAATTTTTCTACACACAAATGTGCATCCTTTCCAGCATGTGTTTTTCCCAGGGGGACAAGCATTCTCCTGCCAACATGGGAAGAGCAATGGATAGACTGATCCTGCCTTTTCACTGATAGGTAAAAGCAGTAGCCTGTACCTTATCACGTCTGACTACCAACACGAAGCTTCTCATTACAATGAATTTGTTTACTTCTGCATAATCTATTAATGGACTTGTTTCTTGATTACCAATCGCTCATAGGGCTTCCTTATACTTCATAATCAAGCACATTAATTAAAGTTTACGAATAAGTAGCAACTGAAGGTATCAACTGGCCTAGATAAATGGAGAAGCATTAAGAAAGAGCCAGCAAAACATGGGACAAGGCGTCAGCCAGCCTCAGTGTCCATTACACCACGCATAAAGCAGCTGCAAAGGAAGCCTGCTCAGAAGTGCAAAGCTGTGTTTTCTCAGCTGGATGACCAAGACAGCGTCACATGAGATCTTGCAAAGATTAAGGGAAGCGAATTGCTTGAAAAGCCATTCAGTAACAGCAAGATGCCTCAAACACACGGACACCTCTCTTTCCAGATGGATCCTTACAGAAAACATATTCATGGGCATACATATACAGAGCCAGGAGTGCCGTTAAAGAAGCCACCACAGTGTGGTATCTCAGCGTGAAGGCCAGCAACAGAAGATACTTCAGTTTGGAGCTCCAGTGCTCACCCTGTGCATTTCTACCAAGGAGTGCAATCTTCACTGACGACTGTTCATCGCTTCCATCTATGGGAGACAGGAGAGGCAAAGGACAGAGGGAGCAAGGTCTTTAAAACAAGGGAAAGTGAGGCTTCCTTCCTGGCCAGTGTAACTGTCAGGAGGCTTAAGAAGTGCAGGGAGAGGAGCAGCAGGACCCGGTCTCTCTAATAGCAACTCCGAAGAGAGGCATCTTTCCACATCACGCAAATTGCAAATGTGCGAGTCTCATGACCCAAATGCCTGTTGGTTAATTCTCCAACTGGAAACATATTCCTTTTTTTAAGTCTACTAAGGCTATAAACAGGATTTCTCCCAAGCAGATCTATCATACACTTGCCTTAAGCACAACAGCCGAGAGACACTCTTCTACGATACCGTCTTTGCAGAAATTGTCCCACTGTGATGGTTTTTTATATTTGAGCTGAGCTGGACTGAAATGGATCAGATCACCAAGCCTTCTGAAATACATTGCAGAGCTGTCAAAAAAAGCATGAATAAACTCTTCCTTCGTATTCTACTCTCACCCAGATCTTGTAACAGTTCTAGAAGTAAGCAGACTACGAAATCTTTATTAAAAAAAAAAAAAAAAAAAAAAAAAACCCACCAAAAAACCAAGCCCAAAGCATCATTATAACTTCATAGGCAATACCTGGAGTTGCAGGACAAGTAAAAACAGGCAGACTTTTACCAACATACCGTGTAAAGAACTCTTCTGAGTAGGAATAGCTTTGCTACCAGTAATAACCAGGTTAAAAAAAAAATATAATAAATAATTGGCTTGTTTCCTTAGAGGAAGGAGAAAGTCCACTGCTGATGCCCTGGCATTTGAATCACTGTTTAAATATTCAAACCAACTAGCCAGCTTCTGCATCAGTTTGCTTCTAATTTTTCCCCCTGAAGTGTACAGACAGTCTTGAACATATTAAGAGCAGAGAGAAATATTGATTCATGTAAAGTGGATGGACTTCCAAAAAGAATAGATAAAAGTCTGCCCAGAACACAGCTTGCCTCTATTACAAGTGTGAAAACACCAATCTGCCAAGACCTTGATAAAATTAACAGAAACAGCAGGGTCTTTACCATTAGATGCACCTTCAGAGACTGCACATTGTACTGTCAGACACCAACTTCAGCAAAGTGATGGGGAAAACAGGGAAACACAGCCCAAAACAAACACAACAAAAAAACCCCCAAACCAGCTTTATGGAGAGTGTGCATTTTTGAGGTGGTGCTGAATTTTGGAAAAAAAGAGGAAATACAGCAAAAAGAAAATGCGAGCATAAGAAACTGCTTAACAAAAAGCAAATTACTTCCTCCTGCGATTCCCCAAGGAGCAGCTCCTCCTCATCAGAGGACTGACTTCTTTTGGGCTGAGACCACCCTTATCCTCAGTTACTAACCACACACTACGAATTAAGATACCGCTGCTGAGAGCCACCAAGATAATCAAGGAGCAGCAGAGCAGCACAGAACTTTCTGCAAGGAAAGATGCGGTGTAACCCTGGAGCACAGTAAGCATGCCGGTCATTCACATTGTCTTGTGTTGGACCAACAGGAGGACAACAACTTCCCTACAAAAGCCAACTGATGTGGAGTCAACCACTGCATTCCTGTACTTTTTACCTGCAGTGTTGGGAACAGAAAAGACTGCCGTAGCTTTAAAGCACTGTCAGCTTTGGGTTTTTTGAAAAAAAAAAAAACAAAAACAAAAAACCAAACACAAACAAACCAAACCAAAACAAAATAAAAATCAAAACCAAAACTGAAATGACCTGGCCCTCACCTGCTATCAAAAACCTTCCACTATCAAAAAAGACTTAAATTGGAAAAACATGTGTAAATACTATTTTTGTTTGGTTGGTTTAGGATTTTTTGTTTCAGGAAAAAAAGGTGACACATATTTATTCATCACTGGTGTTCATAGCAGTCTATCACATTCATATAAAAATCTAGTTAACAACAAAAAGCCCTAGGGAAAAACACCTGTCCAAAGAGCACAGACAGTATTTTTTGGTAAACCACTGAAAAGAATCACTACAACTCATGTTCTTCAATAGCATTTCATAGACTTATTTTTGTTTATCCTTGTCTTGCCCCTTTTTGTTTCCCTCTCTTTTTTTTTTTTTTTTTGGCTTAAGGTGGTCTCTGCAAAACATTTTGGTTTTTTCCCCTTTTGGATTCTATTTTCTTCTGATCTAGCATTCCTCATCTGAATTCAAAACAATGGCTACTACACAGACTCTCAACATCGCCAGCGCTAAAAACAGGACACTTTGATTAAGAATGCACAACAATTAAATGGGAGGAATAAACAACAGGGTGAGGGTAAAGCGCTCTGTTGTCATTCCAAGTTTTCCAGGAATACAATTTAAAAAAAAAAAAAAAGAGCTAAATAAATTTTGGGAAACCAATGTTCAAAAAGATGTTTCAGGTTGTTTTTTTTTTTAAATGTACATTATTCCAGAGATCATCAGTGCTAGAAATACATTCCCACTATTTTCTCTGGGAAAGTACTCTGTGCTTTTGAGGTATTTATTGTCAAGGCCTGGGCATCACAACAGTTCTCTGAAGAAGGGACAAGGTTCAGACAGCACGTCACAGGTGTGGTGGAAAAAACCAGATGTGCATTCTAAATGCCACTTGGGAGTTAAACCTGATAGCCTGTCACTGCCGGGCAGCAGGAGAAACATCTCTTGATGCAGAGGATGACAATTTCACAGCACAGGAAACCCCACAGCCTTTCCCTGTAAATTGGTACCAGGAAAGAATCCAAGAAGGTGGAGAAACAATGAAGTATGGAGATTTTTTTTCCTTTTTGACACCCACCCCTTCTCCCGTGCACACAGACCTGCTGGGACACACACCTCCTCCCCTGTCCTGTCCCGTGCCCGTAGATGAAAGGCTGTTACTGCTGTCAGACCACCCGGACCAGCCCTGCAGGATGCCTCCATCCAGCCCCTCACCCCTGAGGCTGCCTCCGTGGAGGTGGTGGCAGGTACTGGAGAAGGTCCAGGTGCTCAGCTCCCTGCCCCGCACAGCTCACCCTGCCCGAAGGGCTACAGCGTGCAGGGACCCACACCCTGAAGGCTGTCCCCGAAGCCGTCCTGCACCGCCCGGCCACGGCCATGTCCCTCTTCCCCTCCCTCAGCACCTGCCGGACAGGTGGAAGCGTCCCAGGCCCGTGGCCATCTTCTGTCCCAGAGGAGCCCTTCGGGACACGGCCACCTGTCCTGGGCCGCGCCGGAGGTCCCTCTGAGGCATCACCTCACCTCCTACCACCGGCAACGCTCACCGGCGGCCGGGCACGGCGGCCAGGGCCGAAGGAGTTGCCAGAACTCTTCCCGAGCCCCATTCCCTCCCGCTCCCAGCCGGCGCCTGCCCACCCCGCCCTCAGAGACCCCTCCGCCCGCAGCCCCGCGCCCTCAGAGACCCCCCCCCCGCCCGCAGCCC
>NW_015090922.1:28940822-29131672 GCF_001431845.1 Calidris pugnax | reverse complement strand
GCCCCCGGAGGGACGCGGGAGCTCCCCGCGACTCTACCCCGGCGGCAGTGCCGCCCGTGCACTCACCGTGGGGTGGCCCCGGTGCCGGCCTCTCCGGGGCGGCATCCAGCGCCCACCAAGCTGAGCTGAGCCGAGGAGCGGCGTCCCGGGCGGGGCGGGCAGCGGGCGCACGCCGGTGCCCCGGAGGCGGAGCGGCGGCGGGGGGAGGCGGGGCCGGGCGGGGCAGGACACGCCCCCCGCCGCCGGGACCGCCCCGCCCTTCCCCGGGACCGCACGCCGACACCCGCGGGGTTCCCCCCCACCACCCCTCCGCACATCGGATTGGCCGAGCCGGGCAGGGAGTGGGCGGGGCGGGCCGGCAGAGCGGTCTCGGGTTGGCCAGCGCGGCCGTCAATCGGGCGGGTGGCCCTGAGGGGAGGGGGGCTGAGCCGCTGAGGAGGGCGAGGGGGCGTCGGGATAGGCGGTGTGTGGAGGGGGGAGCTCACGGGTGATCAGAAGCTGCCTGAGAGGGAGTTTTGTCCCCGTCCTGGGGGGGTTTATTCTGGGCAGGGAACTCTGTGCTCCCCACCGACAGCAATAAAGTCAGCGCAGGTGAAATGTTCATTAGGAGCGATGGCAGGAGAAGGGGGTCTGGGTGGCCCTGCTGCCGTGAGCAGGCTGGGGGGCAGCGCTGGCCCGGCCGGACGTGGTAAAAAGCATAAAAAGATGCGGCCCGAGAGTCGGGGTCGGGTTTGGAAGCACCCCCTGGAGCCTGGGAGCCACTGTGCTGGGTCTGGCATGCAGAATATAAACCTTAGTGCCTCCCTCTCTCTTCTATGTAATAATTTCCTTTTCAATGTAAATTTCTGAAAGAATTTACACAGAATCATGGAATTGTCAGAGTGGGAAGGGACCTCTAGAGATCATCTAGTCCAATCCCCTGCCAAAGCCGGGTTGCCCAGAGCACATCACTCAGGATGGCATCCAGACAGGTCTTGAAGATCTCCAGAGAAGGGGACTCCACGACCTCCCTGGGCAGCCTGTTCCAGGGCTCTGTCACCCTCACCTCACCATAAAGAAGTCCTTCCTCATATTTGAGTGGAACTTCCTATGTTCCAGCTTGTGACCATGGCCCCTCATCCTATCACTAGAAATCACTGAAAAGAGTCCAGCTCCATCATCCTTCAACCCACCCTTTAGATACATGTGAACGTAGATAAGGTCTCCCCTCAGCCTTCTCTTCTCCAGGCTAAAGATCCCCAGCTCTTTGAGCCTTTCCTTGTAAGGGAGGTGCTCCAATCCCTCGGTCCCTCAATCCAATCATCGTCTCGAGTTCTGTAGCCTTGCTCCCCTCTCCCTCACAAGTAGGCTGCTGTTTAATTTCCCCACATCTCCCCTTGGCTTTGAGAGTGTGGCTGGCGTGGGGACCGGGGTGGCAGCACGCTGGGAGGGAGCAGCTGGGAAGGCTTCTGTACGGTGTTGTGCTGCTCTGCAGGAAAAGAGTTGAAAGAGCACAAGAGTGAGACTGACTCACGGGTGTGACACGACCACCTGATGGGGTGAGGGAAGCAGGGCATCGGGCCACCTGTCCTTGCTCCCAGGTTTTTCTACTGTGTTTTAAGGTTGGACGCAAGACTGGAGTAAATCTCAGCCTTGCCAGTGTGGATGACAACTTGACCTCTGCCTCTTCCTCGCTGGATTGTAATAGCGAGGCTGCGCTGAGCTTGGGGGACATGTCATCCCAGCCCTTTCTCTTCCCACAATGGCTTTCTGAGAGAAAATACTGGCGTTTTACTCCTTATCTGAGCTAATGCGTAGGCACCTCATTTCAGGAATGGCTCCAGGGCTGTGGAACCTGGATGGACATAGGTGACCCCCATGTCCAAGGCTAAGTCCTTTATGGCCTGTCCTTTCCTTAAGCCTAGGCTGATTTATACAGTTACTCTCTCAGCACGCCGGCTGTTTTTAAGGCTGTTCTGAGGTGCCTGATGTGTTGTTTCATGGTCAGCTGAGCTGGCATGATAGCTCCCCTCTGCCCATGGAAGGATGCCTCACTGTTCTCTCCTTTTTACTCCTTCCCATCTTCAGTCTTCTGTCTCCCTCACTCCTTTTGCTTGTGGTGGTAGCACCTTCTGTGTGCCAGACTGCTGAGCTGATCAAACTGACCAAAGGGACAAAAAATTCCAGCTTTTTTTTTTTTCTGGAAGAGTAGTCTGTCATGTTGGTTAATTAGATTGTCTCATGGAGTGAGTGGTCCAGCCAGTGTTGGAGTCAGCATCTTGTAATGTCATCACCTACGTCTCCTCACTTACTTTCCACCATAGATTGCAGGATTCAATGCACGGGCAGGGAGTCTGGTGCCCAAGTGTAGGCTTTATTGTTGAATTTGTTCTTATTTAAGCTACTGTGTAGCACACATGAAGCCCTCAGCAGAGCCAGCACAGTGCTCTGATCACAGTAGGACTTTCTGTCATGCCTTGACAGCTAGTGGAGAACTTGAAATATTAGCAAACTTCTCAACAGTTGCTGCATGCTTCTGGGTTTTGATCATTTGAAAAATAAAATGTTAGTTGCTTACAAACACATAGCTTGGCTTTCTGTGCCAGGGTCCTTTAGCTACCACAGGAGCAAAGGACTGCGTGAGCAAGTCTAGCTGTCACAGGAGCAAAGACTGGTGAGATGAGTGTGCTCCATGGCATGCCATGTTAACCTGCTGTCCTTGTCCTTCCCACCAGAGCCCTTAGTGCTTTCACCTTAAGGCTGTGTTTCTTCCCACAGAACCTGAGTAGGAGGGTGAGGAAAGCGTGGGTCATGTGCAGCCAAGACTCCCAGTTTAGCCATGGTTAGAATGGAATATAGTACAGTATGTCAGGTATGGTTACCTTAATTAAAAGAATAGTAATTATCTTGCATAGCTAGTCTCCTAGGATTGGCGGACTTTGTGTGTCTCCCTAGAGAAAGCAAGCTGCATTTTGAGAAACATCAGAACTGCAGGGAAATGGAGATAGTATTAGCCTGTTTGTTTTTGAAGAAGACTTCAAAGCGTTGGAGACTGAAGATATCTGTGTTCCAAGGAAACACTGCTGCACATTTTCAAAGTGTCAACTCCAGCTCTCCTTCTTGCAGTGCAGATAAGCGATTTCATCCAGCTTGCTCTGTAAAGTGGAAGCTGGAGAGGGGGATTTGCCGAAGGGTTCTTATAAACCAGTGTCTTGATTCAGAAAATTCAGAAAATAGAACCCCTTTTTTAAGCCTGTGTCTCATGCAGGGTCGTGCTGAAGTCAGAGGGACCCTATGCAAAAGTAAAAGTTTGCATAAGCAGGTGTCTTTGCTCATGGTCTTGTCTGCATTGCATGCAGACAAAAAGATTCCCCCCTGCAAAAGGAAAAGCTGGGGTTGCCTTCACAATCTCAGGAAAGTATCCCTTTTCTTTTCTTACAATAATTTTAGCAATGCATATAGGAGATAATTTTGTTGCGACTGTTTATTATCGAGTTCATGAGCAGCATCTAAGCTTGGAGAGAAATGGGTTGTTTGTAGCATCTAGAAACAAAAGGAGTTTTCACTAATGATCTCGGAGAGCTGAAGCTGGCTTCAAGCTGTTCAAGTCATGAGAGGATGACTCAGAAGTCAGAAATTTGAGGCATTCTTATGTCTAGCGTTTAATCAACAGGCAAAGCATTGGGAGGTAAGCAGAGGAAATCAATGGCAAATCAAAGAAGAATAGGTCAGCTATTCATTAGAGAAGGGATTGATCTCAGGGATATTAACAGAAAGGAGGGCATGAAATGAATCCTAAAGAAAGTTTGAACTAGCAGTGGCTGCAGTGAGCTGACAGTCAGGGAGGCTTAAAAAAAATTACTTAACTGTGTGCACGAAAGGTTATTTGCAGAACTCTGCATTCTCTCTTCAAATCAACCAGATTTAACCAGCTGCACGTTAAAGAGCCCTTCCAACCATAATGCAGCTCTTGCAGGAGTAATAATTATTTGTGTAAATTTGTCATTGTGTATACAGTCATCATAGGTATTACACATGAAATGATAATAATCTGCTTTCTGTTAGCATACATGCTGAAGCAAAATCTTATTTTGTGATGTTTCCAGTGCATGTTAGAGCTTGATTTTGCTGGCTCTTGCCTTATTCCTAGAAAATCATCAATAGCTTCGGCGGGACTATCCATCATACTAGGGCTTTCATGATTAGCATGTTGCAAAATCAGCTTTAATTTTGAGCTCTGGGACAGGGAAGCTCGGTGGGTTTTTTCCACCTGTAAAATATCAAATTTACCTACAATAGCGTACAAACAATAAAGAATATTTATAAAGTTGCAGGGTAGCTTATATGCTAATACCGGTATTGGTTACATTATTAGTGATAATTAGTGACTATTATATCAAAAGCTGTGTGCGAGGCATAGATATAATCGCTGAGATTTGAGAGACCAGTTCACACTAAGTAGAAACCGAATGCTCGTTGTGGTGATCATGGACACATTATTCTGCGAGCGAGGCCAAGGTGCAGCACTGGGGCCAAAAACTGCTTGTGGGCAATTGAGGTATGGCCCCGGTGCCAGGGATGTGCCATGGGACTGCAGGGACACAGGAGGCGTTGCGTTGTACTCTGTCTGGGGCCTGAGATGCATGCTGTATTCTGTCTTTCATCCCAAAGGATCCTGATGTGCTTCCTCAGTAAATTTTTTTCATTTGCCATTGGAACAGGGACACCTTCAGGTAGTAAGGGAACAGCTGCTTAACGTTGCTCCATCAACAGCCTTTGGAAACCATGTGGGGGATCTGGGTAGGGAGAACAGATTCATAAATCAAATTTGGCCCTAGAGGACAGAGGCTGTAACTCTGGCCCTTGGCGGAGTCTCTGTGGGACTGCATTTACTAAACTGCTCATCAGCCTCATTTTACTTCTAAAGCGAAACAGAGAAATTGAGTCTTTCAGGTAACATTACGTGATTTAACATCATTACAAGCTCATGATTTTATTCTAACTCTGGCCAAATTCCCAGGGCACTCGGTTGCTAGATTTCCTAACCCAAGCTCTAATCAAGCCCAAACCTGTGTTCATTACACAGCCTCCTGAGCTCACAGCTAATGGTGGCGTGGCCGCTGGCCATGGGGAGTTTAAATTGGGTTCTCTCTGATACAACTCATTTGACATATATTTGCCTTTACAGGTGCTCTGGCAAGTTGGTTGCTGTAGCTAAATGCACACCAAGTGCATAAGCTGCTGGTATGAGTTCCTTTCTGGGTCTCAGTAATGCCACTTCCATGTCCTTCATCAAATAAAATGTAATAGATCTTTTACCGCTCTTCCCCAATGGGCTTTGTCAGTGCTTAATACTGTAATGACACAGGAGTTGTCTACTTATTTAACCACACGCTGCAGTTTGAGCTGTGAAGTTTTGGTTACTTTCAGATGGCTTTGAAACCGTGCCAGAGCTGTAAAATCCCTTGCCCAGGGTTTCTCAGTGCCCATCATGTCTGTGCTAGGCTTCGGTCACCAAGCTAAAATTATTACATGTCCTCTGTGTGGCAAACACGTGTGCACGTTGTCATTCACTGCTTAATAGAAAGATCCGTCTGTTCCCTGCAAGTTTTCCTCTCTCAGCCCCTGAGGACCACAACAATCCTGCCCAGGCCATACCTCCCAAAGGATTAGCATCCTCTGCTGTCTCTGAAGATGTGTTTCACAAGGGCTTTTCTCTTGATTTTATTTTCTTTCAGATACGTGTTTATTTTTGCTCTGATTAGCATTCCTTCCTGTAATATTGTTTTCCTATATTTTTTTTCCTTTTTCTCTCTAATTTACTTAAATATTTTTAATCCAAAAGGGAAAATAGCACCACTAGATGACATGGAAGAGTAGGGTTTGGTTACAGAAACTAACTGACTTTTGAAATGTTTGGAAGAATATTCCCTGGTTGAGCTTTTTCTGATATAAAATGCCAATTTTATTTTTCGTCTGAATTTCTGTGGTTTACCTTTTTCATATTTTTCATCTGCATTTCCGCGTTCTTCCCGAGATCAAATAATGGAAGTGTCTGCAATTACAAAGCGTTAGAGTATTAATAAAGAGGCAGCAGAACCAGGAAAGAATCTTCTACAAAATTATTGAGGTTTTTTCATGCCAAAAGTGTTCCCTGGTTTTTGGTTTGTTTGTGGTATTTTTTTTTTTTTTAAATGTTGTTTGTGCTCCCTTCTGGTTCACCCCTTGGCAAACTGGGATGGGGAAGAAACGTGATGGTGGCTGCTGGGGTGCAGCCTGCAGCCCCCTGCCCGGGGAGCGCCTTGTGCCTGCACACAAAGGAGAGCTGGTGTTTCTGGTGGGGGGACGGGGAGGGGGCCTGGCAAGCGCGGGGAGGGAAACGTGCCTGGGAGCAGCTCCACAAGCTCCAAAATCCTACGTGCGGGAAACAATTGGCTGAAGAGAGGCCACCGCTTGCAAATGCCCCGGCCCTTTCTCTACCTCCTGCTACTGGCAGCGTTGCAGATTCCCCCACCTCAAGAAATCTCGCACCCGGATGAGAAAACACTGGGAAAAGTGAAGAGGAAACCAAAAAGTGAGGCTACAATGCTTCAAGTTTAAGGGAAGAGAATAAATAGCCTTGTGCGCTGTGTCATCCTGCTTCTTAGATGAGAAACAGGGGATGAAAGGGGAAAAAAAATTAAAAGGCCACATTTTGGCTGAACGTTTCCATGAAGTAATGGCACTGAGACGATTTGCATTACCCACAGGATGAATTTAGCCTGACGTGTAAAATCTATTTCTACCATTATCACTGCTAACCTAAGCCTATTCACAGATAATTACAGTCAAGTGCTTACCCTGCTCTTGCTCATCTGTTTTTCCCTCCTGCCCATTTAGTAAATGCATGAGTTATGTATTAACACTGGTATGCTGTGTCAAAGCAGCAAGAGCTTTGAAATTGGGCAGCAAGAGCGGAATATAATACGGCAGCAAAGAACCAGTGAAATCTGTAAACAAAGGGGTTGTAAAAATGGTAATGAGAAGTCAGTCATGTTCTAGCAAATTAAGATCTTAGAGTGAAATAATTTGGATTTACAACGATGTCAATGCAAATGGAGGTCAAAGGTAGTAACTTTGGCTAAAGCACGTTTCTAATTTTTGCATGGCTTGGGGCAAAACAGTTCCAAACACGAAGAAAAGGCATTGCCTGAACCTGACTTAAAAAGCTATTGAAATTCACAAAAAGTTGTCTCCTGCTGTACGGTGTGCATCCCCTGCACAGATAAAGTCTGTAAATATTAGTCTTCTCTCCAGCATGTTTTGGATAAAATTACTAAGGTGTGTAGGTCCCGTCCACTTCCTTCCTCATCACATTACCCTGAGCAGGGGCTTCGGGTGAATTCCCAGCTCCTGTGCAAAGCTGAGAGAAAGAGTGGGAAGAGTGCTATGGTACCTGCCCATACAGGAGGTGACGTTAGGAAAAGTGCTTGGAATATGGGGTTTATTCCACCCAGACTGCATGTTTTGAAGTTAATGGCTAAAAAAGGCAACTAGGCTTCCCCTCATTGCTGGCAAGTGCTTCGTTCTGAGTGGATTGGTGGGTGCCTTGGGGTGGAATAAGGCTTTGCTCTCGCCACTGAAAATGGGGGTCAGGGCTAAAGGTGCCCCACAAGCTCCACACAGCCCCCCTCTTACTTCCAGGTAGGGGTCTGCCCCTACCCATCACGAGTACCACCCCTCCGGTCAGAGGCTCAGTGCTCCTGCTGCCTACTTGTGGTTTTGCCCTGGCTCTGGAGGGGATGGTGGGTCTTTTAGTGCCTGTACAAAAAAATTTACTCAGAATTAAATGCTGCAACCTGTCATTCCCCGCGAAGAAAAAATGACGTGTTCCTGAAAAAAAAAATCAAAACTGATTTTAAAGCTTATATCAAGAAATATAATCACATTTCACCAAACTACAATAGTTTTAGAGGCTGCCAGGAGGTGTTAAAATGTCTGCTGTAACTCTCCTTGTTAAAGTATTTCTGAATTGAAAGCTATTTCATCATATTATAAACATTTTATCAAGTTATAAAAACAACTGGGATATCTCATAAGTGTAAAAAGTCCTAAGCACTGAAACCCCCTTGTAAATAAAGAATGTGGCTGTGAAATATAATCCTTAGGAGGATTGTTTTCTGTCCTTTGCAAAGGACATTACCTCAAGACAGGCAAAGACAAAGTGAAAGCTGGAGATGAAGGGCGGGAAGTGGAGAAAAGCCTAAAGTAATAAAAAATGTACACATAGGAGTTACTAATCTGCCATGACTGCAAGCATGTCTCTCTGCCTTCAGTTCTGAATAAATCATGTTATCTATACCAAGGTTATCTCCTTTTGTCATCATACATCAAGTAAAGATGAGAAACACAAGCCAGCCTGGTTCACTTAGAGTTGCTTCCAAAATGTATTTAAAAACTTTAAAAGGTAAGAAGTGTTCTCTAATTCTTTGTATATATCAGTTATGTCCCATAAAACCTGCTACTGCTATTGATTATTTTCAGTCTTCTAGTTCAAAGTTGAGGGTTGAGGTTTGGGGGTTTTTTTTGCTGCAGGAAGATGTCCACAGCCTCTTGGAAACAGTCCCATAAAGAACCAAGTCCTACTATTTAAAAATAGCTGGTTCTATTCCTTCCATTAAAATGACAGAGGAAATACTCGTCTCATAGCGGTGAAAGCAATTTTTAGTTATGCCCTGCCATCCCCAGTGGTAAAGCTGAGCTCTAGCAGAGGGAAGCTCTGCTGGCATGGAAGAGAGTCCCTCAGGGGAGGTGGTCTCATTCTCAGAGGATGCCGGGGCTCTGGACACTGCCCCAGATGTAGCACTTGGTCAGGTAGTTATGAACAAGTAGGCAAACTGCTGGAAGAGCTCAATCCAGCAAAGGTTCAAAGGATGTTCAACCAGGCACTATAGGCTGTGTCTCTCTGTTTTCAGGCCATTAAGAAGCACATATATCATAGCACATGATAATGCCCACCCTATATTTTTTTCAGTTTCAGTTTTCATGCTTTTAGATGACAAATATTTTTTTTCCATCATTTTTTGTGTTGAATCATAAAAAACATAGAAATGGGCATTCATTTCCAGTTACCACCCATAGGGAAGTTGTGTGCATCTGTGCTTCTTAGGGTTTTGATTTACTCAATTGTGACTCTACAGGGGTAAAAATGAGTAGGGTAAATACTTTTAAATAAATAGAGGTACCTTTGTCACCCCTTCAATCATATGTCAGGTGTAGAAAGCCAGTCCAGAGTCCCTGCACTAACAGCTATAAAATAGGTGCAGATACATACAGCATTTTTGCTATCTGGCTATTTAGCTCTCCCCCCTGCAAGCTCACCTCTCTGAAGCAGAAAATAGTATTTCCAAAATAATTTGGTCTTGATCACCTCATTTTACTTCGTGCATAAATACCTATTTGCATGCATGGAGGCATGTCCTGCATCTCCAAGGAAGAGGAGAGCATCACTGACACTGACTTACTGAGGATGCTCATGGTGGATGTTGCTCTTCTGTGTTGCCCACACATGACCTTCAAGCAGGGATGTCGTGACCTGCTTAGGAGGCAAACAGATACCATGGCTCACTGCTGACCATGTCGCTGCCATGTGGTCTAAGCATTGCTCTTGGGTGGCAAGGGGGCAAATTCCTGCTCCCTGTGTTTAAGGCACCTAATTTATGGTGTGGCTTCAGGTTACAGATAAGCTGGTCCAGCCAAAAAGAATGCTCTGCTCCTCTTCTTCTCTCTGTCATATGTTTCTGCCTCTTCTCTGGTGTGCAGCCTAGTGATCGTACGGTTGCAGGGTGAATTGATTCATTTGGCCAACCCCAGAAGGCTAATCTTGTGGAAAAAGTGATGTTTCTTTGTCACTGTGAGCCAGCTGAATGGAAGCATCTTGCTCCCATAGAATTGGGGAGGGGGGGGGATGGCAGGGACACTGCAGTTGGAGATGCTGCAGTAGCAAACCACCTTTTCACCAGAAAACCACTGTTTTAATCAGGCTTACTAAAACGTCAAGTAGTACCAAACCCACAGAAAGAAAAGGCTTAAATCTCTGGGCAATTGCATGCTTGCTAGATCTGATGTGAAGCAGGAGAGTGGGAGTGGATACATTCTCTTCCCTCCTCCCCTGGATGGGGCACAAAAAGAAGCTTACCGGAGTCCAAAAAATATGCCAAGCCACATATACATTTGGATAAGACTTGGGACTTATCATGGTTTAACTCCAGCCAGCAACTAGGACCTTGTAGACCCTTGCTCACCTCCCCTTCCTCCGCTCCAGAAGGGGAGGGAGAAGAGAGAGAAAAAGAGAGGAAAGGGAAAAAGACTCTTGTGGGTTGAGGTAAAGACAGTTTAGTTGAACAATAACGGAAAAGGAAGATAACAATAAAAATAATAATAATGGTAAAAGAATATACAAGACACAAATCACTCTCACCACCCGGTGAATTGGTTGCTCAGCTGAGCAGTGATTGTGGATTCCCACCCCCAGCCAACCCCCATTTATGTACTGAGCATTACATCTGTGGTATGGAATATTCCATTGGCCGTTCCCTTGCTTTGTCTATGCTCCTTCTGAGCTGCTATGGGAAGCTGAAAAAGGTCCTTGACTAGTATAAACATCACTTAGCAACATCTAAACCAATATGCATTATTGACATTCCTTTCATACCAAATCTGAAAACACAGCAAACACTAGAAAGAAAATTAACTTTATCTCAGCTGAAACCAGGACAGGGCTGTAGATAGTGCTTGCAGATGATTGCAAGGACTGAGGTTAAGGATGTCACTATAGGGATGACTGTAGGGATCTCACTAGTCAGAATACATTGATTTACAGAATTCCCTCTGCAAGGGGCACAAGACTTCATGAGGACAGGTTGATCCCTTATTGAAATTGTCGGTAACTGATTGTTGATGCTAATTCACCAAAGGTAAATACTGCACCGTCACGGTAGGCGCTCATACAAAGTGCAACTGCTTCTTTGTTGGGACGTGAGCTAAATGGCATCACCCACCCTGTATTAACCTACCCTTAGTCTTACATGAGGATAAACTGATGAATGAAGCCAAATACGATGAGATAGTGAACAAAAAACAATGTCAAGAATTGTTTGCGTTTAGTCAGTAGCCCAGGAATGAGAGCTGTGGTGGTTGCGGTGATGAGCCGGAGGAATGCTGCCGGTATTGAGAGCTCTTTGCTGTGTCACACATTCCTCTATTTTGCAGTCACATTAGGATCTGAAGGATTTAGCCTCAGGAAAGCTCAGGGTTTATTTCAGGTGGGTAAACTCTGTTTTCTGGTCTTTTGGTCAGCGGTGGGAAACATTCGTAGCGATTGAAGAAAAGATCAACGGGCTAGATAAGAATTTGTTATCTTCCAGATGGCAGGTTATGAAAGCAGCGAAGAGGGCTGCGTCTGTCAGGTGTAGGCGAGGAATGACAAAGAAATTTAACTCCGTTCCAAAAATGTTAACCATATTGTTCACGCTCAGCCGTAAGGGGGCCTGTGGCTGCTGTGAGATTAACCTTGTGACCCCGACAAGAGTTTAGACCAGCCTATCAAAAGCATTATGCTTGAAGGCAGTAATTGTTCTTTATTAGAAGAACAGTTACTTCGCCTGGTTTCTGCTGCCCACCTATGGACTGCATTTTGGCTGCAGCACCACCTTTAGGAAGTGGTGCGCAGTTTAATCATTAACAACAGTGGATTCCTAAAGGCTGTGCACAGCCTCCTCCTCAGTGGGGTTTAATTTGCCCTTAAAAAGTAGCCAGATGTAAAAATGTACTTAACTGGTATAACAGTGATTTTCCGTAGGGCTATTGTGGTGATGATAGTAGTCTGTAAATTATTTCAGAGCATGTAAATATTTTTACTGAAGGAATTTGGGAAAGTTTGAGCTTATATTTCAAGTAGACGTAAGAGCTAAGTTTTCAGAATGGCTCTGCTTCTGTTTATGGCCATCAATTTTGTATTGGGCTGTCGATGCATCCTGTGAAAGTCACTGCTCTGAAGAGTCGCAGCATTGAAATCGGTGCAGCCTCGGTGGTCCAGAGAAGTGCTATTAGGGAGCAATAACAGGTCATACAGCTGTAAAACGTGAGTGAGCTTTTGGGCCCAGAAGCTCTTTAATAGGTTTGCAGAGAGTCATCAGCTGCTCCCGAGTGCTCAGCTTCCCCACAGCTCCCTGGAGCTGGGGCTGCTCTGCCAAGTCTCCCAACAAAAGTTACGATTGTAATCGTTTCCTGGAGTTGTGGGGTTTTCACATTCTCTGTTGACAAGTTGTCTGTAAGATAAAGTGTGAAACGGTTTAGTATCTCATTCAGTAGGCTGATTCACTGCAGTATTGCTCTGTAGTGGTTCAAATATTCTCTCATGACTGTATCACAGCATATATTTGTAATATCTACTCACTGAACGCTTGTGAACAAGAAAACAACTAATAAAGGCAATAGGATATATGCATTGTGGTCATAAAATAACCAATATTAAAATAGATGGCAAGCAATTTTTATACAAGAAACATTCCTTAATAATATTATTTCTTATGGAAACCTTGTATTTCGTATGGAAACCTGCAGAAACCTTGTAGCCACAACAGACTACTTACACAGTTTCCTGCAGATCCCTGTATTGCTACTGCATCAGGTTTTCTAACTTTTAGTCTTTCTGTACCCATGCACTGTGTGGGTGCTGATAGTGACATTTGGGAACATTGTCATCAAACACACCTCTGGCTTCTTATTTTTTTGTAACATAAAGGAGAAAGACAAGGTTGCCACCAATGACAAGGGTGTCCTTTCTACTTCTCAGGAAGTGCCTGTTCCTACTAGTAAAGCAGTCTGGAAGTGCGAATTCCTTCTGGTGCTAACTATTTATACCCCAGGAGAAGCTAAACCAGTGGTATTTCTCGAAGTTCCCCTTTCCCAGTTTCCATGCTGGACACTTTGAGGTGCTTGATTTATTCCTGTGTTTATTTTGATGGGGATGCTGTCACCTGCTTTTTGCAGTCAATAGATGCTGCCAGAGTGATCATAATAGGGCACGCTGAGCTGCAATCTCCCTTGGGACTGGCGAGTATCTCTCTCCTAGCCTTTCAGGACAAAAAGCTGCAGCAAAGCCATTCATCCCAGGGCACAGGCATTACACCACAGGGGGAGGTGCGGAGTTTTTAATGCATGAAGTCACTGCCATTCACAGTGAACTAATGAAAACACTGTCTTTAGCTATGTTTAAAATCCCTTGGATGCCTGTGTGTGTGCGTGCGCACTGAGGGACAGATGAATGATGCTGTGAGGTCTTTGATACCTTTTTCAATGAAGCTAATTGTCTCTGCATAATTTTTGGACAAGGCTGCAATAATGATGTTTGGTTGCTGTGCGGGATTAGCATGTTTAGCAATAGGAGAAGGAGAAAAAGGGAGAGATGGCATCCAGTACCTAGGTGATGGGCCTGGCTCAGTGACATGCATCTGAATGAGACATGCCTATTTAACCCTAGAATCATTTTTCTAGCTAATCATGGAATGTGCATGACATTTGTTATTACTGACATTATAATGCATCCATTCACTCTACTAAAACTGCTAAGCTGTTCCCACTGAAAGTAATGGGAGCTTTGTATAACCTGAAGGGAAGCAGGACTGGGTCTCCCTAGAGCAGGTCAGGAAGTTTCTCTTCTTGGCTTTGTTTTTAGGGAGCTGGATAACTGAACCAGAAGCTCACCTACTGCAGTTTTGGTAGGGATACATGGGCCTTAAGGTTATATGCTTTATATTCATCTCTATTTCCACATTATAAGCTTGTTTTAAGAGTGTCTTTTAATTTCTTGGCTTTCAAGCATGTATTTGTTGTTTTATTTCATTTTGCTTTATCTTTATTATGGAAAACACTGTAATTCAGTTTTAATTCCCATTGGAAGTGCTGTGTGATCGTGAAATCACCTTCCAGCATGGCAGGTGAGCTAGAAGGCTTGGGGAGGAACCTTGGCCCTGGCTCTCTTGGAATCAGGAGGCATTCTTCCATCAGCATCCTTAGGCTTCTTGTTCCAGTTTTGTCACTGACAGTGATGTATGACCAAAATACTAGCCCTTTTGTGTACTGATTTTGCACTAGGTAAAGATATAATCACTGCGCTTGACTTGCCTGACTCTCAGAAGTGCTACAGGGAATGTCTGAGATCATTTCACAAGGTCCCAGTGCCAAAAGATGGAAAGAATCGTGCCCCAAATCGTTAGACTCTTAACTCACTGATGCCTATATGTATCTTCTGGCACCCTAAGTATCTTTGAAAAACTGGGACAATATGTATTCGGACAAGATGTCTATATTAAAGCACTCTGTTGTCTGCAAATAGGTGTGGAACTGAGATGCCTTCCGTGTCCAGGCAGGAGTTTTCTCAGTTCCAGTTGGAGTTACATATTGGTTTGCTGTTGCACAACCAAAGTGCACTGTAAAGATTGTTTCGAACACTGTGTATTTTCCACTTGCCTTTTTTTTTTTTTTTTTTTAAATATCCTTTGAAACACATTCCCTGATTTCTTGTTGAGAACAGAAACTAGGCTTACAGAACATGCACATTTCCGTTGTTCCCCAATCAATCTGGCATGTGAGTGGTCTGATGCTGAGATTTTCATTAAACTCAAGGTGTTGTAAAAGAATTGATTACTCCCCGGGATGCCCTGATGTGTTCTATTTCTGCACTTTATGTAACTGAATATAGACATCCATCTAATGAATGGATTTTAAATGTAACAATAGCATTGCTCTTTCTTTTTGACGCTGGTGGCAAACCTCCAGTTCCCCTCTCTGTATTCATTACCTGTAGAGCCCATCAAAGCTTCAGGAACAAGAATAATGTATTTTTAATATTTACACAGCATTCAGTCTACATCAAGTCATGGCTCCCTGGAGCCTAAGCCTCTAATCGATATGAAGCCATATCTCTTGACGATACAGTGCTGTAGAATTAGTTGAATTATTGAAGATGGTGGGTAAGAGAGAATTCAGCTGTGTCTGTAGCCAGGACATGGTCTGAGAGGACAATTCTTACTGCGCAGTGCTCTCTTCAGTCCCGTACTCGGTCGCCAAGAAAGAAAAATCTGAAAAAAAAACCCCTCCTGGCTGTATCCCAGAGGTCCAGGTGGGTGAGTTGGGCCGAGATAAGGATACCCAGGTTTCTTCCAGGGTTATGGCCATGGCAGTAGTGGTGGCAAGGTGGGAGAGCAGGTGAAACTGGGCATCGAAGGTGCAGGCCTGAGAGAGGCAGCCCTGGTGGGAGTCAGGCAGCCCGCCCTTTGAAGTCAGGGGAGAGTTTCCAAGTGCCATTTGTGCCCCGGGCTTAGTTTGCATACACAGCATTACATCACCCAACAAAGCGGCCTTCAGCCCCGGCCCCGCACAATGGCGGGGGCTGGCGGCGCTCAATGGGGGGCTAACAGTTGCCCTGGGAACGCCGCATTCCAGCATCAGCTGCTAATGTGCAAAGCATGCTGCTGGGGGCTGGCCCGAGCAGAGCATGGGAACATTCTTGCATACTTTATGAGACAGAAACAAACCCACTTTCAACAGAACAACAGCCAGGAGTAATCCACCCTCCACCACCACCCCCCTCCTTTCCATCCCCTCTCCCCAACCACCTTTGCCCACCCCTCCGAAACTAAAACGCTCCAGACCCTTTGTGTGAGGGCTGGGAGGTTCATACTCCAGGATATTTTGCCAGTAAAACGAACCAAAGATATGTTCTCATTCAAAAGTGAATTTTCCACATCTCGGGAGATGAATGGCCTCAGTGTTGAAAGTCTTAAGTGTAATTTCATACAGTCTCTTAGGCTGGTGCATCCAGGCAGCCTTGGCCAGGCCCTCCGATAGAAGGTCAACACCTGGGACAAGTGGAGCACTGGCTGACCTAACGTCATGAAACAACCCTCTGTCTTTCTCAAGCCTTCTTTCTCTCGTTTTTCTGCACTGGCAGCTTACCACTCAGAATAACAGCCCCACCACATTACTCTGTTGTCCCCAGAGCCCCTATTCATGCTGAAGGAGCCCACTTCTTTGGCACAAGGTTGTTGTTCCAGATGCCACCACAAGTCAGGAAAAACCTGACACCAGGGAAGGCAAAATGGCACCGAAGACAATTCTTGCTGCAGGGTTGAGTGAGTGCATCAGGATGTGTACGTGTGGGGTTCTCACCTCGCCCCCTCTCATGGACAGAGCTGGCTTCAGCATGGCACAACTGGTTAATGTTTTATTAAGAAGAGGCAAACAGTGACTTCATCGAGTGAGTAATTCAAGGTACTGCCTCCAAGTCTCTGTAGCACGGTGATGTAGCAGAAGAATCGGTAGAATCAGTGGTGTGGAGATCCTGTTGACGGGATGCATTAGCAAGTCAAGTTTTACTACTGTTTGTCATCCTCTAATCACACAAGGTGTCTACATGCAGCACAGTTACTGGTGTTTCTTCTTCTGAACGCAGAAAAAACATGCAGCATCACCTGTGCGAGGCAAGCTGCAGTTGCACAAGGGATTTTGCATCCTTTCACCAAGGTGCTTTTGGTGAGGAATAGAGCACTGATGTGCTCACCGTGCTCACTGTGTTTGGTCTGTAAAGCACCTTTTGGAGAAATTGATGGGCAGAGTTTGTGTAGCTGGTTTGCAGTTGTTGACCGTTGGGGCTGCAGGTCCTGCCTGCCAGTGACAATGGTTCTCAGATGCTGCAACTCAGTGCCCCTTGAAGCGACTACTGTGAATGACTTTGCTGATAGGCCTTTACCTGCTGGTAATCTAGTAAATAGTGTTTCTTCCTAAATCAGGACTTTAAGAGATAGCTACTGCTGCAGCAGCATGTGGCGAACTCTTTAAAGGAAAATCACTTTCAAATCTGTTTCGTCTGTGCTGTTGCTAATACCTACATGCTGTACATGATGCTCTTTTAAGTAAAGATTTGAGAGAAGGTTTGCTTTTGTCTCCCCAGTTTGTTTACTTAGTAAACAAGATTTTATGCATTGTCAGTTCAGCCATTTCCCCCCTGCTGTCTTGTTCTGGAGAGTCTTTATATCTTAAATTCACACAGCATCTGAGGAGAGAAATCACTGTGCCATATGCCTGTGGAACTGTTACAGTTAATAAGTGGGCTGGGTAGTAGATACAGCACTTACTGCTACTTTAAACTTTTTTTTTAAAATTTTTATTTTTATTTTAACTCCTGTGGCATGAGGATGCAGCAGTTTTGGTCTGCTGAGAGCCCTAAAGCTGGCTTTACAACATTATCAAACTATGGCCTGGATTCTTCTTGGGCCCCTGAATAACCTGGGACACATCTGTAGTTAGTCCCTTTTATCTCTAGCTCAATGCTTTCAAACCATGTTGGTCATGGCTAAATACTGCTGTTGCTCCTCGCCTCCTCTTCCCCCAGTTGCTCCTCAGTTGAGTAGTTGCACATGTCTTTGCAGGCTGCCTTCCCCATGAAGGAAGGATTCCTGAGCTGTGAGAGATCAAGCCCGGCGATTTGCAGCGGTACGCAGATGTCCTACAAGAAGTCTGGAAGCAGTCCAGCAATGTTTCCACTGTGCTGAACTTGAGTTAACAGTTTCAGATGTCTCTGCACCGTGTTCCCGTCATGTCTGATTCTGTTCCCACGAGTGAAAACAGACCCAAAGTCTGTCTTGTGGTGATCACGGCACTCCCCAAAGGAACAGGCCAAGTAGCATGCGAGGTGAGCCTGTCCTCCAGGACCCTCTGCCCCTAAGCACCTGCAGCCTCAAGGATTTATCCTGGTATAAGTGCAGGCAAAGAGCAAAGTCTCCAGCTGCCAGCCCCGCTCCGTGCCTCCTTAAAATGTCTCCACACCACCACCTAAGCCACAATCAGCAAAAACATGGTGTCTTTTAAAGGATCAGCATATGATTGCATTAAGCAAAAGGAATGCCTGGAGACATCTGGCTGAGTATTACCATCAGGCAAAATCTGCTCCTAAGCCAAACAAGAGGGAAACATACTGAAGAACATATTTTCTTCATGAAACACCTTTCTGGTGATTACCCTACTGACTGTGAAGTCACACTGGGATTTTCAGCTGGAGGTCCTTCTGTCCACCATGGGTTTTTTGACTGTCCAGTGCAGCAAGAACAGTTACTGCTATTCAGAGCTGACCAAACTGTGCAGCCCACCCCAGGGCTGGAGCTGATGGATGCAGCAGCTGTTGCGTTTGTGAGGTCCAGCTTTGGCTGTAGTGGTGCAAGGAGTAGAGACAGACAGCCTGGAGAAAGCCTATCAAAATTTAGAAGCAAAATTTAGAAGCTGCTTTGCATAGCTGTGTAGATGAATTGCTCTGGCCTCAGCGTTTCTCTGCACGGAGAGACGGGCCGGGCCATCGCTGAGCTGTGTGCTTTATGGGAATGTTATTACTAAGGAACTCTGCAGTGGGCTGAAGGGCTGAGTAAAGGAGGCAATCCCACCAGATCTGGGAGAAATACCACTCCACTTCATCAGTGAGGGTAAATGCGCCACTGCTGTGAATGTTGCACAAGCACATCCTCTGCTGGCAAATAAAAGTCCATCTTCATCACGCTCTCTGGAATTTTGTGGTATTTAAATCTCCAGTTCATGTAGCAGGGTCTCTGATATTCCTGCGCCGCTGACTAAAGTAAATCCAAAACAGATTTTGTTTGGCTTTCCCATGCTTCAGCAGTCCCCAAAAGGTGTTTTTATTATTTTAAGTATTAGGCATGTGCATGGGAAAGAATTTTGTTAGTTCAGCTCGACCACTCCCTAGGAGTTTTCTTGGCGCTCTCAGCATCTCCTTACCCTCAGGCTGCTCATATCTTTCAGCAGATCTCACTACTGGACTCAGCAGCTCTCCTCTTCCTTCCCTGCCTCTCCGTGCGGATCCCGGGAGGGCTGGGCACCCACCATGTGAGTTTTCTTCCCCTGGTTTCTGAATACTGAGTGGTAGGTGAGCCACAGTGGAAGGAGTGGGCAGATAAATTCAAATGGGAAACAAAGAGCATGCCTGAACATTCAAGCACATTCAGGGTAAAGCTATCAAATACTTCTGGAGCAGAAAGGCCAAAATGTTGTTCAGTGGTTTCTTAAGGTCTGCATGAGTCTAATCTACTGAAATTGGCTGTGAATAATGCAAGGAGAGCTGCCATAGGCAAACGGAATATTGCAAACCAATTCCTTCCCATTCGTATTACTTGAACGATTCGCCTCAGTTCAGCAGAAAGCATCATGCTGAGACTTCTCCAGGGGCTCCATTAGCTTGTCAGTCACCAAACAGGAAGCCACAAGCCGCCCTCAGTTGCTCTGTTCTTTGTCAGAGCTGGCCGGGTTCACAACATGGGCACAAAGATCAGGCAACCCTCTTTTGTTGAGTGTGTCCAGGTGCTCTTTGCTCACCAGACTCCTGCTGTGACTTTATCTTTTGTTAGCTGGAAGCCCCGGCTCTCAGCTGAGCTGATCAGGTCAGACAAAGCAAAGAATACATGTGGGTGAAGTGCTGAAATGCAAGAGAGGGTAGAAAAGCTGGTGGATCTGTTGAAACCCTGGTCCTCTGGTGTCACCAGGGCAGCATCTGGAAGATTATTTGCAAAGGGCGAAAAGGGGCAAAGAAAGAAAATGCCAAGTGATGTGGTGTTACTGGCAAAACAGTCTCAGCTCAGGGAATTTTTACTTACTTTAGTTGATTGCCAATTAGCACCAGCTTCTAATCACTGATTTGGATATTGAGAAAAAGAAAACATCAGCTTTCTTTCCTCTTCCCCAGGCACAAATTCAGTTAAATACTTCCATCTCTCCCTAGTCTCACCTCCCTGTGTTTTTGCTGTGAGCTACTCTGAGTAGCCCCAGAGGTTCGGGCTGTGTATGTAAATGGATTTGGTCTGCTGCTATTCCATGCTTCTTACTGGGGTTCCTTTGGTCATCTGAGATTCTTACTGCTTTTTTTCACTTCTTCATGCTTCTTGCTGGTTTGCCTGATGGCCACAGTTCCTCAAAGTTGTCCCTGCCCAGCACTGGTCACCCACAGCCACAGTCCTACAGGGATGTCCCTTCCCGGTATTGATCGCTCATGTGCTGCAGGGTGTCTCCTTTTGACATGGAGCTCCTCCTTCCAAGAGTGCATCTCCTGCTCCACATCTCCACAGCTGTCTTTGCCTCCATCTATCTCCCTAAGAGTGTCCCCTGCCTGCAGTGGCTGCTGGTCTTCCTGAAATATGTCTGAGCCAGGGCGCTGTAGGATCGTCTGTCTGGCTGCAGCTCTGGTGCATGATGGTCACTCACACTGTTTCAGAAATGGCTGGCCACAGATATGGCTGGCACTTGACAGCTCATGGCTTCCCTCCCAGCCCTGCACGCCCCACGCGTGGGGAAACATATCTCAAGTGAGACTGAGAGATAAGGAAACTATTTTTTTCAGGGAGTGGGCAGAAAGTTGAAAAGGGATGCAGCATGCAAGGAAGGCATGCGAGGAGCGAGGGAATAGCTGAAATTTATCTCTCCTTGTAAAGATAAACCTTTACTCCTCCTTGTGTAATATAGGAATATTCAGTGAAATGGAAAAGCAGCACTTTGAAAATGTGACCCCCAAACTCCTGCTGTAAAGTAAAAGGTTTATGTGGTATTAGGGAACAATAAAGAGCAAGAAGATCTCTCTTCTTGTGATGGTCCATCTTCTCCTGCCAATTTTTATTTTCCATGCATTTACTATGCTGATGTGAACACCAAGGATCCTGCTGCAACTGATACTACTGCCTTATCCCATTTATATTTGCCTCCTGTAAGGGATGAAAAGACAAAGAGCACCTTGGCCCTACTGCAGGAATCTCAGGCATCCCTGCCCTGGTCTCCACCTTCTTTTGTGGAGAGATTGCCAAGGGTGCTCATGGCCCTGAGGGGAAGGGCAAGGAGGATCCATCACAGGCTTGACTGGACTTCTAGTTCCTCACCTGAGTAAACAGGCATGACCTGTTCTCACAGAAAGTGTCCTACATGAATGGTAGGAAAGGCCAAGGGTCCCACTGAAGTTGTAATGTGCTGAGTTTGACAAGACATCATTCTGAGAAGTTGTAGGCCAACAATACCTCCTGTGACTGAGAAGTAAATGAAGGGTTAAGGCACATGTGAGGAACTACAAAAACAAACAAAAAAATAAAATTAAAATGCTTTGAATTCTGTCACACGGAGAGAAATAGGACTGCAGATGTGAAAAGCAGGAGAGGGGAGAGTGAGTTTTGTTGTTGGCACAGGATCAGTACTCTCCTGGAGTGGAAGCGTTTGACCAGATTCCTCAAAATAGCTCTAGAAAGAAGTTCTGTTCTACACATCTTCATCCATGCATGAAAGGTCTCCATAATCAAAGGCAGAGTGTTGACAATGAAGTGGCTACAGCAATCCTAGCTGATATGGTACAGGGTTGTTGCAATAAGACTTCCAGTAATTTCTGCCTCACTCCCACTAGTTCACCACTCCCCATGTCAGCTTGTGATAAATAGTCCATGCCAGCCTAAAAGCCTTTCCTACATCACAGAAATGCTTTTCTTTTTTTTTTTTTTTTTTTTATGAATAATGTAAGAAGTTATGTCTATGTATGCTATAAAAATAATGGAATGAGAGAAAGATGTTGTTACCTAGGCTGTAAATCATCCTCGGGATCCTGATGTAATCACTTACCTCTGAGACTCCCCTTCTAGGGTTTGTGATATAATCAGAGGGCCTGGACATGCTCAGTCCACACCTGGTACAACCTAGCTATGCCTGGTTGGGGTATGGTTGGTGCAACAGTGCTCTTCTCTGCTTCTTCCCTCGGGTAACAAAGTATGCGATCGGGGATAAAATTTACCTAGCTTTTGCTCTTTAGAAGTTAAGCACTTACTCTGTGCTACTTGTCTGCCTTACTTCATAATCAACGAAGACAAAAGGCTCCTCCAGAGGGCAACTGATCCTATGGTAAAGTAGATGTGTAACGTATCTGGGAAGAACTGTCCTTCTGAGATGCCTTTAACTCTATTGCTGTTGACTGTAGATGAAGCTCGGATAACTAGATTAACACCCACATTTTAGATGGCTAAGGAACTGTTGAAGACTGGAGAAAGGCAGATGCAGCTTTTCATACTCTGGGGAAGCAACGAGGCCATCCATCAGCCTTTTTGTATGTGCCACCTTCATGGGCTTTTGTGAGGATAGAAGGAAAGTCCCAGTGCAGAAGAAGGGCATTCCCAGAGCCTAGCCAGTACCCCAGGCAGCACTGGGCACCTTCAGTCTGAATCGATGACTGGGTCTCTCATGAAACAGAAAGGAGTGGTACAACAGTATGGGTATCCCATCACACGCCACAGCAGAGAGCTGAATGAACGTGAAAAATGAGGTGCAAGATGATGACAACCAGCTTGCGGCTGTCCCTGCTCTACACACAGTTTGGTCAGGGACACTGCTATTCTGTAGTCTAGAAAGGAAATATATGAAGGATAAGATGCTTGGAACAATTGTTACTGGCCTGGCGCTGAAGGGTGCTTTGGGAAATGGTAGGACTTTAAACCAAGTATTTCACCTTATATAAAACATTTATATAAGTATAGTATATAGCAAAACTTTATCGGTTTATGAAGTTTAACAAGCCAGTGTGACTCAGTTATTTTTTAAAGATTTTTGTCTAAAGTTTAGATTTTGCAGAGGTGGAGGAAAATGTTTATTTTTATAGCTGCAGACCTCAAAGACAACTAGGTGGGTTTTTCTTGCTGCTTCATTATGATTCATACTCTATCAGTGGAGCTGGAGAGAGTCACAACTGTTCCTGGCTGTGCTAGAGAGAATATCTGTTGTGCAAAGCCCAGAGTATGATCTGTGTGTTATTAAGTAGAGTTGTAGGTAAGCTCTTATGAATTAAAAAAATACCTGTGGTTTGACCGCTGGGAATGCAGTGAATGTCCATACACAACACTCCCATCCCTACCTCTTTTTGCATTCAACGTACAAGTCAACCTCTGCTTGCCTCACACCAAGAGATAAATATTAAGCTACGGAGCCTGTTTAACGGAGGAGTTTCAAGGCTTTCTGTCTTTTGTTTGTTCTTCAAAGCCTAGGATGAAAGTCTCCAGCAGAAGTTGCCTGCTGTGCTGGGCCCCGGTACCTGTTTGGTGAGGTCAGGGCTACGTGCGGTCGGGAGCAGAGCTGTTGGCACTGACATCCTGCCCGCAGAAAATGGATGCCTCCCAAGTGAGAGTCTTTGGCATGGCTATGGGATGACCCTGGGGTCAAATCCTGCCTCACTCAACCTGTGGAAAACCTCGCTGATGGCAGTGGGGCCAGAAGCAGCCCAGTGAAGACTCGAGGGCTACAGCTGTTCTTGCAAATTAAAGATGCCCAGGGCTGTCTTCTGCCCTTGGAGCTGACTGGCACAGTCCGGAGACACCCAAACCGCTCAGCTCCTTGCATCCAGGATGGGGTGTGCTCAGAAGTTGGGCTGGAAGAGTGCTCATGGGCCTCAGCTGATCCCTGCCAAGGGCTCACCGTGCGGGCAGCTGGTGGGTGAGCAGTGCAGGCAGCAGAGCTGCAGCACCGAGCCCTGCACCAGTGTTGGTGTAGCCAGACTGAACAGCCGGAATTTTAAAACAATAAGAAAGCAGGCAAAAAGGAATGTAATACCACCAACTGTGCAACTTTCAGATTTTCTTTGGAGGTGATCAAATAATAGACTGGATGACTAATTTGGGGTACTGAAGCTTTGGTTGCCTTTGCCCAGAACTGGGTTCCTTTGCTACCTGTGATTCTTCAAAACAGCGTGGTAAAACACACCACTTTCAAGCCTTGGAGTATTTAAATGGTAAATCCGTGGAGTCTCACTGACTTTATGAATCTGTTAAAATGGCAGTTATTTGGACTGGGGTTACCTGAGCTGCTTGTTGCCTGGGAGGTGTGAAAGCCTGTCACTTCTGTTACTCACATTGTGATAGTTTTTCAGACACCAGACAGTATAAAAATAATGAGGCTGGAGTCAGAACAGTTTCTGAGCAAGTTAGGTTCAAGGGCAGGTGCACAACATACTGTGAATCCAGTTTTGAGATGGTGTAGATGGTCAGTCAGGGGCAGGAGGAGGATGAGAGCAGAGTCTGACTGCGCTTGTCACCAAACGGGTTGTGAAACTTGGCTTTGAGCTTTAACTGTGCTGTTATAGCTGGAAATGGGGATGGGCCGATGGAGACTAGCCCTGCTGTGGCATTGCTGGGGCAAGGGCTGGTGGGGTTTGACATGGGTTCCTGGGCCATGGGCAGGTTGGGGGCAGCCCCGGGGTGGGAGGGGAAGGGGGCTGAAATGAGGTCTGACTGGGACAGGCAGAGCTGGCAATCACTGAAAAGCCACTGCAATGATCACTCCAGGTGCTACAGGTTATCCTTATAGTAGCCCCTCAGCATATACTGTTCTCCAAAGTGTACGCTGTACAGAGAGGCCTCTAACCCCCTATAAATTCTGTCCTTGGTTACACAAGGCCTCTTGCCAGGTGCAGCTGCAGGACTATGACTGAAATAAAAGTAACTTCAAAATATTGTATTTAAAGATGTTAGGAAAGTTAAAGAATTTAGAAGCCAGAGACAGGCCTCTCTTTAATCTTTGGCTGCTGAGGAAACTGCACTAGTAAGTCCCTCTGGGAGTCTTAGACGTGGAAGACATGGTCACCCACAAACTTCAGCTCAGTCTAAAGAGCTCTGAAAGACGTGCAAAGGAAGCTCAGACCTGAATTTTGTCGTAATTACAGTTTTCCCCCTTTTTTTTTTTTTTTTTTTTACTATCCAATACTAACTGCAAAGAAAGGGAGAAAGAAGGCAAAACACTTAAAAGAAGACAAATTCTATCAGAGGGAATGCCATTATCCTGGAATGAAAAGCCATGGAGGAAAAAGAAATATATAAAATCCAGTGTTTCAGGAGAAACATTTGCAAAGGTGGAAATGTGCAGATGGTTTCCATGACGTGACAACAAACAACCTGTAAAAAAAGTGGCCAGAACTTGCAAGTAATTGGAGGTACCATTTCATTGCTCAGCTGGGTGATCACCTTTGTGCTGCTCGGAGTGACCTCCCTCAACAGTCTGAAACCGAGCTGAGAAAATGTGATTTTCTGTTGTCTTCCTCGCTGACCTCTGCTGTCAACTTAGAGAGAAAGTAAATTAATCAGGGTGTGTTTGCTTTATTCAGAGAGCAATGTTTTCCTTTGGCATATTATGTCTTACTTCAACGGCTAATGGTCCAAATTATTAAGAAAAAAATAGGATTTTTTAATAGGGATTGGTTTAAACCTGATATTCAATCTTTAGATGGTCTTTTTCCCCTTTTTTTTTTTTTTTTTTTTACAATACACGTGAAGATACAAATATTCTTCTAGCATCTTCACTGGAGGCTTTTCTGTTCAGCTCCTCTCCACAGCTCTCTGTGATTTGTGCCTGGCAGAGGGCTGATGCATTTCATGCCGAAGAACGCTCTCTGGGGCTGCAGTGGAGGAGAAGGGGAGAAAAAAGTGGCGTCTGCAGAGTGAGGCGAGGTTACTGACAGCTGGTGAAACCCGTGTGAGCCAGGACTGGGCTTTGTAAACCTGCAAGCCAGCAAGCCACCCCGACGGGAGCGTGTGGCTCCAGGCCTGTGCCTGTGCACGCTGCCCAGGACAAGGATGCACAGACGCAGAAGCATGCCCTGTCTTCGGTGCCATCCTGGTTCCTCACACAGGCCTCCCATGTCTCCACTCCCACAAATGCCTACCCACTACAGGCACAAATGCTTTTCTGCCTACGAAGGCTCGCAGGGAGAAGCCGGGCAGCTGAACATCCCGCCTTCCCCCCGTGCCCATCCCCAGGCTTGACTTGGACTGGGGGGAGAGAGAGTTTAACAGCACCGTGCCAGGGGCAACCCCACGCTCTGGGGTGACAGCCCCCTGAGCAGTCCTGGTAAAGCCACTCCTGAGAGAAGTACTTCAAAGCTCTAATACACATCTGGTTTTGTCAGGATCTCTGTGGTTAAAACGGGAGAGAGAAAGTGCAGATTTGGTGGTAGAGCCATGCCGGTGTAGGAGCTCCTGGCCAGCACAGCTGTGTCTGTCAGGGAACACCATTCTTCACACCTTTGACAGATGTAGCTCTGCCAAGCAGAAGTCTGTGCTGTAGAACCAGCCTCACTCTGTCCTTCAGATTTGAAATGTGCTCTGAGAACCACAGGTATTTTTCACACAAGATAAGAAAGCAGAGGAGGAGGCTGAAACAATGGCCAGTTGTTTTCCACTCAGGATGGTATTATTCAGCAGGTTTATCTTATTTGTATTTTTAATCACATCACCTCTCAAATGTATCTGTACTACCCACAATATCTCAGGAAAAAAGAGAAGAGGAGATTCTGGGAAAAGGAAGGTTGGGAGTCACTTAACCTGTTCAACTATGGGTTGGGGCAGCCCAGCTCCTGTGCCAGCAGCCCTGTTCTCACCAAGAGACTTCCCAGCTTTGAATGAGCAGCAGGCAGACGAGGCAGGCAGCAGTGCTGGGGTCGGCAGGGAGCATCCCACAGCTGCCTCCAGCCTTGGCAATGGACAGTGCACAACTGGTGTCTGCGAGGAGGAGCGTTGGAACAAACATACCTCTTCCTGGCACTGTGAACGTTGGTCCATGTTTAACTAATTGGCAGATGACAAAAGGAGATAGAAATCCCAATTGCTGTGCGTTGCCTTTGCTGTCTGTGCTGTGTACCTGATACCCGTTTCAGCTGTTGGAGGTGGAAGGAAGGAAGAAGAAGATAATGAGGAAAAAAGAAGTGTAATAAAACTCCAGATAGGCACATTACTGAAAGATAATAGGGAAAGCATAGCCATCTTGGGTACAATAAATCTTATCTTTAAATACTTTGAGCAGCTTTCTCACAATGAGGGATCCCTTGGAGAGACTTAAACTAGAATAGCTAGTTAGGGAACTAAAGTCTTCATTTGAAATCATCTTTCAAAACTGGAGGTAAAACCCTGTCTGCATTAACATTCAAACTGAACCTGGCTAGGCAATAACACATCTCCAGGGTGACTTCGTAGCCATATATTTCCAACCGTACTATAAACAGCAGAAAGTTAGAACAGAGGAGCTCCTGATGGTATTAGCTGGCTCAGATAGAGTTATAGGCAATCCAAGGCTAACACTTGTCAGCCTTTGAGAGCAATACATACGTATATACTTTTAAAGAAAAAAAAAAAACCTAAACATTTAATAGACGCAGTCCCATATTTCCCTGAAATGAATGCTGATACAGAATACATTTACTAGCCTACATATACACACCTGTAATGTTCAAGCCATGTCTGTGTCTGATTAAAACTTATGACCTTTCCTATTCCAGTAGCAACCTTAAAGAAAAATGACAGAGAAGATCAGACAGGAGAGCCAGCACACCCCCATGCCAGGAGAAAAAATCTCTGCTCAATCACATAGAGCCAATAGTTCCCTCCGTGAGATCTGGGCTGACTCTGACCTCGGGAGCCCAAATTCATGACTCCCATCAGCACTAGCAATGACGCCCGATGTTCCTAGCTCCAACTGTTTGCTCCCATTTCTGCCAGGGAGCACCCCTGCCTCCAGGGCAGTGGCAGGACAGATGGTTTGCTTGCTCCTCAGCTAGCATTGCTCAGTCTATTTTAATAATGATTGAATGAATTAATGTATTAAATTAATATTTTGAGTGGTGAGTAGGGCAGTTCAGCAGAGGACAGGCTACCTGTTCTGCCAGCCCTGCTTCTGTGGGAACATTGATCTCTGAGATTGGGGCAGGCGCCAACAGCTTGTATCATCATATCTGACAGAGACTCTGAATAAGAGCACTGGCATCAAGCCACTATGGACAACATTGGTTTTTACGTGTGATCACAGCAGCAGTAGGACAGGGAAACAACTACAGGTAGCTGCTTCTTGAACTATAGCAGCTTTATCTGACAACGCTTGCAGATCAGAGCTGTAAGTCCCACTCCAGGCAATGCATATTTTGCCATAGGCTTTCACTGAGACATGGGTAAGAGGTATGGCTTTTGAATGTTTCAAAAGACTTTTCTTCCCAAAATATCCTAAAAAAGGAAAATCATATGTGCTCAGTAGCTATTTTTTCCTGGAATGACATAAAGCTTTCTATGAGAGAACTGCATCAAGTGTCACAGGTGCTGGGTTGCATGGGGGCTTTAGTTGATTCACAGTTCAAAGACATAGAATTCGCTTTTACAACTATATAAAATGTTCATAAAATTTCTATTTGGTGCTCAGGAGGAGCTATTGCCACAATGTGGAATGTGATAAGATCATGGCGCTGGTTAGTTTTCCACCGCTCCCCTCCTCACACCTGTGCAGGCATTGCCCTCTGAAGAAATGTTCTGTGCCTGGCATCTGTGAGGAAACTCTCCACATTAAATGTAATGGGTTCAGAGTTTAATGAACTACAGCAGCACATGCTCTGAGACACAGAACACCAGCTGAAATTATACTTGTATTCATATCTCTAATTCACCTACCTGATAATCATGAACACTGTAGGAAGACTGGTTCATTCCGTCCAAGACATCTTTCTTCAATTTTTGTACAACTTGTCTACCTGGTGCATAGATTTGCTGCTACTGTGGGAGAACATTATCCAAATGACATGGCTGGCTTGATAAGACAGACCTTTTTTCTGTATCTTAGTGTAGCTATATTTTACTAATATTTTTATGGCTTAACAAAGATATCTCTGATTGATTATGGAGTAGGGTTTATCAGGAAGCTTAAAACATGATCTCCCACCCCCATGATACAGGCTGCTGAATGAAGCTGAGTAATCAAAATTAGATCTGTTGAAAGAGAAATCCTGAAAATTTTGTGTGAGACAGAGAGACTTGTTATTTGCCTCCAGAAATCAAAAGCAAACGCTCTGCATTTTGTTACAACAGCAATATCTATACGGTGTGCCTTCCAGTGCTGTGTGGCTACTGCCCAAAGGGTGCTTATGAGTTCTAGCTGCCTGGTGTGAAAGTAGCTCAGGCAGACTTAAAAGCAACAGATTTGTTCAAAGATTACATCTTTGCACGCAGAATGGTGTGAGGCTTTTTTTCCCCAAAGAGAGCTGGAACTCAAAATTTCAGAGCAATAATGTGCAAGGGCGGCATGGTTTAAGTGTGTTTGATCTGTTTTTTGCCCTTCCTTAGGCAAGATGAGTTAATTCAATAGCAAACTTCATTATCATTGCAAGTTGGCGGCCAAATGCGCCAAAGGTATACTTATTTGTTAAATAAATACAGGGAGTATGCTTCACTGATTCACCACACCCACATGGAGCTCTGAATAATTGTAGGCTTTTTGCCAGACAAGCTAGCGTTGTTGGGCTTTGTTTTTTCTTTTGCAAACAGAGTTCTTATTCATAAGTCATAAATAACTGGCTTTGGTGGAGAAGATAAGTTCTCACAGAAGTGCTAAATGATTGTTCTAAGTGGACTTCTGCAACCGGAAGGGGGGTTGTATTTAGTTATTGCTCATAGCCATTCACTGCTAAACCCCAAAAGATAAGTTTTCTAGCAGATACAAACCAGACTGAGAAAGCAGAGCATTATGTAAAGCAGAGATGCTCTCTCCAACCATCACTGCATGTTAAGAAAATCTGGCTTCAGTCATTTTTAAATACCTATTATAGGTGCCAAACTTATACACACTTCAGTCAGTCTAGCTCCTGTCTAAGAAACACTCAGAATTATGTCTTGGAGAGCACATGTTGCCATTTAGGAGTGTATCAGTCCAAAATGGTGGAGTTTTGGCTCTGGTATCTTCATGTTCTGGTGGCTCTCAGTAGTCAGTGGTCTGTCTTGCTTTCTTGCCCAATTTTGTGCAGCCCTGGAAGGTCAGGTGATTACAATGCTTTACTACTGACTGCATCTACTCCTTAGAAAAGTCAAAGTGGATGAGTGCAAGTCATTGTTCTTTACACCTGGTCACTTCCTGGCATAGAGGGAGAATAGTATGGGGAGTCAAATCTCCACAGCTTTCTAGCTGGCATCTTTCACCACTTTTACACAAAAACTAAGAAACGGAAGATTATTTGCTTTAAATATTCTTTCCTGGTTAATGTCTTTAGTTCCATCTAAAGCTGTTCATATTGGCTGGTCAGCGGGAAGACCCTCAACTCCCAGCAGAGGCCAAACATCACATGGCCATACTGCTGTGGAAAATGCAACACAGCTAGTGGCCAGCAAACTGGTTAAAAGGTATTGTATACACCTAGTGGACACCTTCAATGTGCTAACCTCCTACTTCTAAAAAATCTTCAGGAGTGAGGCCTTGTGGCAAGAAAGGAAGAAAGAACGTGTTGTACATTGCATGGGGGGACACACGGTGGGCATCCACTGCTGACCAGGTCCTCTCTGCTGTGGGACTGCAGTTGGGAACTACGGCGATATCCACCCAGTTCTGCTGTCTTATGCTCCCTTTTTACCTTTCATTGCTCTTGTTTAGAAGAATTCATCCCAATAACAAAAGTCTTGGCAATGCCATGTGGTCTATGCAGTTCTGCGCACGTATTGGTAATGCTGCTGAGAATAACTAAGGCTAACAGGCCTCGACTATAAAAGCAGCTAATTAACAGAGTGGGGCAGATTATTTCTCTCTCAGATTTTTCTCCCCATGATAAATGGCCCCTTTGGGAATCAAAGGGGTCACTTACTATCTCTTAATCCTTTCTGCTCTTCCATACCAGTTTTGCTTGTTCTCCTAGTTGTCTTTTTTTCCCATTCTGATACAAAGGGCACATAAAATATGTCACAACATTCCATAATATTAATACGTTTTCTGCACAAATTGTCACTTTTTCCTACAACTCTGCTATGGATGGATGCACTGTGCAGTGAGTCTGAGTCTCATAAACATTCACTTATGCCTCTGTGACTGGATTTTCTTGTTTAAAAGCTCTCCAGGCTTTTTGATTGGGATTTATTCATCCTGTAGTTTCTTTATTCTCAGTCTACTCTCTCTGACATTTCATTATGGTAAGTAAGAAAAGGCTGTCACTACTGTACAACAACTATTGTTTCACACACCCTTTATCTCTAGCTGATTTATACTTCTAAAAGTTGGGGCAAGGAAGAATGGTTGCAACAATGTGTGGGGAACAATGGCATCCTCTGTCTTACAGAGAGAGGCCAGATCACAGTCAAGAGACTTGGAGGTAAGCCACTCACTAGATTAGAGTTGCAAAGTCTACAGTAGGTTGAATGGGAGAGGTGGAGGGGAAGCTGTGAAGAAATCTTTTTCAAAACCTTTAATGCGTGGCATTTTTGTAGCTTTTCCTCTCCAGGAGCTGATATTGCTAATCCCTTTCTAAATGGTGTTTGAACACCGCTGTCCTCAGGGGTCCACCCGTCTCCCAGCTCCACCTCCTTATTCCCTGCTCCTTTGTTTATGCATCCTGGTCTAAATCCTTATGGGATTGATAAGAAAAATAACTGCCTTGGCATTGCACACTGTGGCACCAGAATGGTTGCCGAAGTTGATTAACACTGGTCAAAGAATATTTTAGGCTGACTAATTACTTGCCAGGCTCTGGAATTTAGGGAGAGGAAGCTTGCATGAGAAAGAAATGTATTCCTTTTCACTCCCTTGAGTGAAACTGGTCCAGGAAGCTTTTCAGAAGGACACACTAGAAAAGACTGAAAAATATGGTGCTTGTCATAGCAATGTTGTTAACCATTCCCAGATTAACGGGGGCCCTACTCTTTGGAGGAATGGTTGGGGAGGACTGATCATAACCCATGGTGATATCCATATGTTGGAGATTAGAGATTTGCAGAGTGATATAATTATTCTGCTGCTGGAAATGACCTTTTTCCAAAGGGACAGAAGTTCCTCATTGCACATGGGCTAACACAGCTTTGCTCTAGTTAATGGAGCTGACACCAGATGAAGATGTGGTTTAAAGGCTGTAGTGTCAAAATTCCCCCTGTTTTTTTTCATGATGCTTTTTTTTGGCTAGTAGAAATTCAATCCCCAAGAGGATCTAAACATCATGTTGATATAAATCATACTGAAATTTCAACGGGATGTGATACATTTGAGAAATCATTAACCAAATATGCATTGTCCACATTCAACAAAGAATAATCACAAAAGAAATAAATGGATTATGAATTATTTGCTTTTTATCATCATTTCACTGCTCATTACAAATTTTGTTTACTAAGTGGAAACATCCCAAGTATGTTATTTAGAAAATACAACAGCATTATGGAAATTAGACAAGTCAGATGATAAATATGTTTGTTTTGTGATAACCAGTGGAAGCATATTGTGTAGGTGAGAAGAGTGCTCTTCAAGACAGGATATGGGCATCTCCAGAGATTTACTGAAGGAGTGGCCAGGTGCTGGATTATTCTTAGCTGTAAAGATAGTTAAAGGCATACATTCATTATAGCTTCCTTTTATTTTATAGCCTCACTCAACCAAGTGATAACGCAGCAAATAGCACAGTGTGCATTCATCTCACTGGCAAACAACACGGGGTAAAGCCCGTCAATAAAGCTAATTGTACCTGGCCAATCCAGTTAAGAGCATCATTAGCCAGTTGTCAGGACCACTCCTGCTTCAGTCAACAGACACAACTGCTAGATATATTGCACTCAGACTTTTCCAAAGTTTGGGATTTGATCTGGGCTTTCAAACCAAAACTGCAGGCCTCTTTCAAACAAAAGCAGATTCTGCTGTTTGCAGATGTGTGCTCTGCAGGGATAGGCACTCTCGTACAAACTAATGACATAACAACAGTGATGTTAGTAATAATAATAGTACTAACACATTGAAAGTGAAATAATAGACCCCTAAGCAAACAGTTAATCTAGTCAGATAAGTTTGTACTGCATGTGGGTTTATTTGCAATGGGGAGCCAGATCCAGATGTTGCTAGCCACTTTTGAAATAGTCTGCATTGCAGGTAAGCTGCCTGTGTGAAAATGGAGGGGCTGATCATGGGTAATAAGACTGTTGAGGGTTATAGTTATTGATAATGAGTGTTTTGGAAGAGATATGGCATCTCCCTGCTTCAGGGGATGCCAGGTCTTCAGCCACAGGTTGGATGGGGCAGAGAAGGCAGCATGTCTGCCTACTGAGGTCTTCCACAGGCTCCTTTGGGAGGTCCTCTCCTGGGTCCTCTCTGAGATGCTGCAGGGTGCTGTATCTGCAGCCTGATTTATTTGGTCAGTCCCTACGTACCTGTACTTCATTATTGGTAAATTGCTGGAGCTGGTTCCTTCAGGCTTGGCTTTGGCCCCATAACCAGTTTAAAGAGTTGGAGAGGAGGGGTGACACGGAGAAGTGGAGCAGCACTAAACCGGAGATTCTATCAACGGCACCAGATAACGTCATCTCCTGCTCTGTGAGGCAGCAAAGCTGCACAGTTTCAGACTTAGGCTGGTTGCTGGGTCGGCTGCTGCCACCTTTCCCTCGTGTTCATGCAAATCCCGGCCCCTTTCCCTTCTGAGATCTACCCAAACACTCAGAAAGGATCCAGCTGTGTGAGTGTGTAACCGGGGCTGCTGCCCTGGCCATCACAGCTCTCCTGGCTGGGGACACGGGAGTGAAACAGGGTCTGCTGGCGTGCAGCCAGGCAGCTGGGGCTGCCCCTGGGTTTGCCTTGGAGGCCGGAGGAAATTTTAAATAAATACTCCAGCAGGGCAAGTGCCGAGGCTCAGATTTAATGGAAATATTAATCCCAGAGGGAAGTGCGCATCATATGGGGCTTTCACAATGAGATGCAAGCTTCTGAAGATATCTCTTGATGACATTATTTATGTTTATTTTTCAGTGCTGTGGTAGCTCCCAGGAGCTATGAACCAAGTGCCTCTTAACCTCAGGACTCTATAAACATAGGCTAAAAGAATGATCCTGCTCCGGAAAGCTTTCTCTCTTTGGCAAGCTGACATTTGAGCTGATACTCTTTTACTTAAATGGAGCTAAGTAAAATATATAGTGAGTGCCTGTTTTTCTGGCTGGGTGCTTACCTCTCTCTCTGTGCTGCACTTGGCCACATTTCTTTCACCTTTATGCACTATGGCATTCCTTGTGCAGTTTCATAATTTCCTTTTTCAAGTGTGTGCTCAGATTCAGTCATGCCTGATAGTCACTTGGGACAGCGTAGATAATTTAAAAAAAAAGGAAAAAAGATGTTGTTTTTTTTTTTCCAGTTCTCCTTTTTCATCATGTTAGGAGCTTTCTGATAGAATGATGATCTATGAAGGAAGGTATAAAACATCGCCCTGAGCCCTGCTCCGCACAGTCCCTGTCCTAACTTGAAATGGGGGAAAAATGAGGAGCTTATAGAGGATCTTATTCTGGCTGGACACATCTTGCTTTGTACGATGGGCATCTGGCAGGTTCTAGTCTGCTTTCCACATTGTTTAGCACTCATTTTCCCTGCAACACACAGCAAATGATATGAACACAATTAAGAGGCAGCTTCTGCTTTGGTCAGTATTACATCCAAGTGGAATTTAATATTCCTTAGGGAAACAAAAATCTACACAGTTTTGATGAAATCAGATCCTTGTCTGTATGAATTATGCCCAAACTATTTTTTATGATGCCTGGAACCATCATTGTCACTAACAGAGACAGCTGGTGGAGAAAAGGTATTTCATTTCTCCCAGATCTTTTTATGTACAGAATTGCTATAGCCTAGCTTGGCTTGTTAAAGTTAACCTGGAATTAGTGCTTTAGATGCGAGGCTCTAAATTAGTGGTTTGGCAGCTGTTCCATGAGTGTCTGAGCAGTGCTTGTGGCCCAGTTGACACTTTTGCAAGCAGAGCTGGGGCTGATGTTAAAGACAGGAACTGTTTCAGCAGTCCCCAGCAAGCCAGACCCTCCTGATGATACAGGAGGCTCTCAGAAGCAGGTCTGTGAGGACCACTGAAGTCCTGCCCTCTCTCCTGCCCATCAACCTCTGTGCATCCTTGCCCAACCCATGGGTGCTTCTCTGCCCCCTTGGTGGGTTGGCTTGGACACCTGAACAGACTGAAAAACAACCCCACAAATAGAAGCAAATAGTCTGCAGCTGGTTAAGATCCCTGAGCAGATGGCAACTGACAGTGTGATCTCAGGATGAAGGAACAGCAAAAGCAAGCCAGCGACAGAGAAGGGGATTACATCAGGGCAGATTTGTATCAGCTGCAGGTGCTGTGGAACAGCACTCTTGAGAGACCCAGAGCAGGGATGACAAATATGGAGAAGAAAGACTACATTACACCCTGCATGAGTTGGAAATGCATATCCTCATTTAACTACCTGTGAAATGGGAATTCACCTGGGAAGGGTCAATACTAACTCGGTGACACCTGTGATGCATTCAGCTCTTCATGAATCTCATGGACTGGTGGGAAATACAAGAACACTGTAAAGCACCAGGAGTCGTATGGGAAAGAAAACAATTTACCTACTAATTACAGTAGGCACTAAGAGGCACCCACTGAAATAATCAGGTAGCAAATTAAAAAGAAATGGAGGGAAATACTTTTTCTCACCATGCAGAACTAAACTGGTTGGATGGGAGTGATAGAATTCAGATGTCCGGAGTCGCCAAGAGTTGATCCATACGTCAAGCTACACTGGTCAAGCCTGGAGGACACCCACTGGAAAAAGATGAGAATTATGAAATGCTGCTCCTAAGTGGTCACAATTTATTGCATGTGCAAAGGAAAACATATGCCCTAGGACAAAAATTATAGGAAAAATCTTTATAGATCATAGCATATTTTATCTGGTCTCTGAGCCCATCTTGTCCAACCTCTGCTCAAATCAGGGCCAGCTGTGATGCTAGGTTATGCTGTTACATGACCAAGTCATTTCAGTGTCCATGTGGTATTCAGAAAGAAGCTGTTCTAGGGATGCACGAACTACTTTTGTTCTCACTTTTCCTTACTTCTGAGTGCTCGACTTGCTAACAACGTTCTTGCAGCGCACTTAGAGGAGTATTTCCTGGTGCTAGCCTTGCAGAGACAGTTGGGTAGGTTGGTGTGTAAGAGTTGCAACTTGTTCTAGCAATTATAAACCCCACCTGCAATTATTTTTAGGCATAAAAGAGTAAGCTAGCTTTAAAAAGCATGTCTTAAGAGCTGTATCAATCTAGCAAACTTGCAACACTGCCATGAAGAAATGTGTTGAGGCATGTGAGGCTTGGGCAGATTTAGTCTGCTGACAGGCTGAATCTTGAGTGGCACCATCTTAGTGAACCAATTAAATAACGGGCGCTAGTTTCCTAAGGCTATGACCCAAGGGAATTTTGCATTGTTCAGCTGAAAGTTGGAATTAGTGAGTCAAAGTCTTCCCTGAATTATACTAGTTAAACAGTGACCTCAGCTTTGTTACCCCAGATTTTTCATTCAGCAAACACAGGGGCTTATACTGCCAAAGTATAGTAGAAAGCATTAACTTGCCATCCAGTTTGGCATAAAATCTTTCTCATTTTCTCTGAAATAAAGTAGCTACAGTGTGTTTCAAGAACATGATGAGAAAAAAGGTTTATTTTCATAGGGAAAATGAGGGGAGAGGAAAGTCTTTATGAAGGAACACTCCATGCAGGGGATTCATGAACCACTAGGAAGGTAAAATATGGATTCACGAAAAAGCAGGAAGGGAAAATAATAGAATATAAACTTATAGCTCAGTCTCTGATCTAGGTTTGGGCAAGGGATGGGGGTGTGTGAGAAAGCCTACACCCCACCTGTCGGTGGCATTGACTGGAATGGTGGATGACACTTCCACAAACATCTGGCAGATAGCCCACATTCAGGTGGGAGCTCCAAAGCTCTTCCGTGCTGACTGTCTGACTGCAAGGCAGTCTACTGCAGCGGGAAAGAAGGATAGCTTGGGAAGGACTGCCATGACCCCAGCCTAGTACTGAAGAACAAATAAATAGGATCAAACTAAAGGAACCAGGAGGCAGAAGAGAGATAGGTCAATGCAAATGGACTGTGGAAAACCAATGCTTGTTATGCACAGTATGTGAGTTGTGCAAAGCAGAGCAGTGATGAAGTGCAAACAGCAAAAGGAAACTTTACAGCTTCATACAGCCCAGAATGAACCAGTGGCCTCTTGATGGCAAGAGCAGCATGGAGTTCAGTCTCCAGGAAGGGGATCCTCAGATCGGCACCCACTGAAAAGCTGTCATCAGGCAGCAGAAGGTCTGCTTTGTAGTATCTGGGGAAATGCATGTGCTATGCTGAGGCCACAAACCACCTACTACTGATGCAGGATTCATATGATTGAACAGTAGATCACCAGAAGGGAAGACACTTCCCCATGAGGGCTCACAAAGTAATGATAATATTGAATCAGGAGTGCAGACAAGGAAGGGTTTAATGGCAAAAGACAAGCAGGGATATTTTCCTGGCAAAAGCAAAGCAGGGATATTTTCCTGCCAGTGTTGCTCCGTTGCTGTAATCCACTATCTCCTTGTAATGTGCTAGGCTTTGATGGGCTGGGTGACCAAGATGCTGCTTTCCCCCGGTGAGCTTGCCCTGCTGCAGCCCTCAGGACATAGAAGCCAAGAGACCACCACTCCCTGGCCAAGCAGCAGATGGGAGCAGAGAAGCCAAAGAAGGGAGAAGGCCAGGGTCCCACTGGCTAACAGCGCAGTGAGGCAAAAACAAAGTCAGGAGCCCCAGCAAAACACAAATCATGCAAGATAGCAAGATCCTGGGGACAATGGTGACATACCAGTAATGTGGTGGAGTCTGCTAGCCAGAAACTTGGAAAAGCTCTGGAATACGAAGAACTTCAAATCATCTGCTGGTGAAGAAGAGCCACAAGCAAGGTAGATGGGTAACCAAAAAGGACAGCCGGACCCTGACCGGCAGAGGGAAAGCAGCTGGAAGACAAAACACTGAAACAAGAAATGGGTTCAGTGGGTGTCCCAGCTTTGTGAGGCTCATCTTTCTGCAGTGGTACTTCACTGAAAGACATGTCCTCGGGAAGAGTTACATATCAGGAAAATCCTGCCACAGTGAGTCAGAAAATGCTTGAGTAGTCCACAGAAAATAAGACTTGAAGAAAGTCCCCCAGAGGCTGGAGAAGGAGGAATTTGAATGCAGCAGCATGATGCTTGTTTCTGGACGTCAGGTCAGAGGCTACAAGGATAAAATGTCAGCAAGGAGTCACTGAACAACTCATGTTTCGCTGCCTGGAACACTTTCATATTGATGGCCACCATCCAGCAGGTGAAACAGCAGCACCCTGTTATTGAACCTGGTGTTGGCCTCTAGATCTGTGCCCTGCTCAATTCCTGCTTTTGCCACAAATGGGAAGAAAGCTCCTCACCAATCTAAGTTCTTCACCCCATGCTTTTGGTTTTTACTTCTGTGCTTCTGCTGGGGGAAAAAAAAAGCAGAAAGTGTTTGCTATAATTTTACAATGGGGTTCATTAGCCTTGCCACCAGCAGGAAAAGGACCACCCTTGTGCTGGTGTGCCTCAGAGGAGGGCTTCACAGGCCGCCTGGTAATTTCAGAACATGTCTGGGTGACCTTCCTACTTCATGCGAAGCCGCTTTTTTGGGTGGCCGAGGTCTTGGGAGAGGTGGCCGGGAGTCGGCTCCCTATCTGCAGAGCCACAGTGCCATCTCCTGGCATGGGCTTTCTTCTCCACCATCGGTTTCATGAACCATATCTGTGCTTTTCCTTCCCTCTCACATCATTAAACGTGATGGGCAAAAAAACCCCAAGGCAATGCATCCCGGTAAATATTTGATTACAGGGCTGCCTGAAAGTTGTGCTGCATGTCCGTAATGATACCATCAATTACTTTTTTTCTTGAAATGCTGTTGTTGTTTTACTTTAAATAGCGTACCTCCTTGGAGGAAATGTTTTTTGGTTTCCCTGATAGAGTTCATGGAAGTACTAAGTGAACTTGGCTTGTTGATTAAGAGAAGATGGGGTGTATGACATTTCTCCAAGATCTATCCTTTTTGCTTGCTGAACTTCATTCAGCTGTAGCAGTTCCCTGTTAATCCTGGGTTTGGGTGTAGCTGGTGTTCTACCTTTGAGGACCAATGAGATCCTAGTAAGACAGAAGGAGGGTCCACACCCAAAAGTTGGGCATTCATAATCCTAATGATCCAGAGTGCTTCATAAATTATGTTAGTGTGCTGGAGCTGGAATTTTGTATTTTCTTTAATATCCTGCTTTCAGCAATTCCCTGTTTTCCATCAGTATTTAAGATGTACTTGTCAGTCCACCTGGGAAAGTGCTCCAGGGCACTACCCAATTCTCTGCTCAGACACATTTATTCCAGCCTTGCTTATTCCTGGGCTGCACCTTGTGTGGATACAGGTCTGGTCTCCTGTAACTGCAGGCAGCTGTGACCATGTAATTGCTTTTCTTTACCCATGTGTTCAGAGAGGTCTGGAAAATCAGTGATTAGGGTAAATGCCCCTGAGAAAGCAATATTTCAAAGCTGAGTAGGCTGATGACCTGGGGAATTTATTTTCCCAGAGTTATGAGTTTTGATTTATTTGCTTCTACTGAACACACTGAACTCCACTGACTGATTTTTGTCAAACCATTTCAACAGTGCAGGATAGTTTTTGAACAAAATACACAACCCTCTCACCCCCTCCCAGCTGGTTTGAGAAATAAATGTTTTGAAATCTCATCCTTCCCCAGAATTTTGCTCTACATTGTTTAGGTTTTATCACACCAGATGATATGGAAAACTTCATTATTTAGGGTCATGGATTTCTATGCTGTAAATTGACACATCCTCTCCTCGCTTTCATTTAAAATGTATCCCAAGTGGAAGAGTACTGAGTACCAGTACTGGGTACTGATTTCTCTCATCACTGTGTCTTTCTAGGAAGCACAAGCTTTACAAGGTGGTTATTTGGGGTTGGTAGTGGGGAGTCTGATTGCTACCAGTATGCATGGTTGGACCTGATGATCCTAAAGGTCTCTTCCAACAAAAACGATTCTACGATTCTACGTGTGCAGCAATGCCTCCTGCGGGACACTTTAAGTGTTGTCCTCAACTAAGCTGAAAATTCAAACCCAAAATCTTTCATGTGTTTCTGGATAAAATAGTCTAAAAGTGAGATGTTTCGTATTAAATCAGTTTAGACCAGAGCTCTGCTTGGAATATCTCAGACTTTGAACTGGGTTTGAAGATGTTTGAATTTCTGCAAGCCTTCCCTTGAGGGTTCCTGAGCTGGCCTCTACATTTTTCTAACTGAGTTTTGAAAGCTAATATCTTTTTGATGTCACTTTTATACATACTACAATGGCCTGGCCATAGAGTCCTTTTTCTGAAACAAACAAAAAAACCCAACACTCCAATTGCTACATAGAGTCCAAATTCTCAATGCTTCACAGAAATGTTGACAATGGCTACTCCCTGTTCCTGCATCTGCCCCACAAAATCACCTTCTATGCCATTGCCAGCATTTCTAGCAACTCTAATCAGAACACCTGAAAAGTATTTGAACATAACAGCTATACTCGTGTGTATAAAACATATATATATATATGTGTATGTGCACACACCAGTCATCATAAGTGCAATATACTTTTGAGGACAGCGTTTCTGATGATCCAAGACTCACTGTGTCAGCGTTTTAAATCCATAAAAACCAGCCTCAGTGGAATTTCCACACATTACATTTTCCAACCCTGGGGCTTGCTCCACATCTCAGAGCTTGACTAGTGAAAATATTTTGAATAAAGGTCTAATTGCTAAAATAAACCCCAAATGCTTAGATGAGTAAAAGCTTATGCTTTGACACAGCTTTACCAAGATAAAGGTAATACATTCTAAGTATTTTAGTGGCTGGGATTAATTATTATTGTGCATTTTTTTGTGTGCAGGAATACGAGTGAGTTCTGGCCAGATTGATCTCTAGGCCCCACCTTCTTCTCCCAGGTTTGTAGCCAGCACATATGTAGGAATCCTATATACTTCTGTATTCTTCATAGCTAGAATACTGTGATTTTTCCTCCTGGGTGAGGATTAAAACTTCATTGTAAAGTGTATTTAGCAAAATAATGTGTAACTCTGTCCAAGCTCTTTCTGTGAATGTGGTGGTTGATGGGTGGGTGTGCAAGGGAAAGCTGGATCACTTTGGTTGTGTAAGTGTAGTTAGATTAACATTGGTGATAGAAACTAGTCCTGCTAGGGTCAGAACACAGTCCTGCCTAACTAGTGTATTTAGATTCCATAAAATTTGCAAATAGGAAACAAAAGTTGATATTATGTTGCAAATTTGTCATACCTCTTGCTGGCTCTGTTGGATAAACTACCCTAGTAATTGCTTAATGTCCCAGGCTGTGCTCTGCAAGGGGGAAGGAGTGCTTGGTCATCTGTTGCCATCTCCTTCCCATGAGGGTTATGAGTAGTGGGATGGAGAACCTGGTCTTCTTTGTAGCCAGTTTCCAAAAATTAGCATGCTGGTGAGGAATTGTTGGTGGAGCTCCTGTTCAATGACTGGACTTGCTGCTTTATTTGATGGAGCATGTTATTCTTTGAGAACCTCAGTCTAGGTTCTCCTGGGTGCTGGAGGTGATTGATCCACACATTGATAAAGGGGATTTAAAAATGGATTGATGATAATGAAACATTGAAAATACTGTAAAATACTCTTAATGTACTTTCTGCCACTTGCATCGGTGTGCACAAGTCAAATGCGACAAGTGGTGGTGAAGGATATACATTTTATTGGTGTTCATATATAATGAGTCACGTTGCACAATTCTTATTTCTGTGCTTGTGAGTCATAAAAACCTCTGGAGCAATTATTTCTAAAGCCTTGACGCTTCATAGTGGTATTGCTAAGCCTAGGATGATCCTGAACAACAGATTGGGGAAAGAAAAAGAATGGTTTAGGGGAAAAGGGATGAACTAGATCCAAAGAAATTAAAAGGAAGAAGGGATAAGGTGGGCAGGCTTTAGTGGAGGTGGGGGGAAATGGAACATGAAGTATTTACACTGAAATAAAAAATAAAATGGAACTAGAAAGCTATTAGCAAATGATTGATGTTGATTTAATCCTGTGCGACACATTGGTCCATGCATTTATGCAGCAGTGCAATACAGTCTATTCCTAAACCACCCCTCACCCCCCCTCCAGAGTTTAAGTGCTGTGCTTTTGGTAATGAACTGCTCAATCATATGACTCATTTAGGCAAACACATTAACATTCTTTAATGCCAATTTTATAATGCCAGATAACTGGCTACACTGAAGACCTCTAAACTGTGACTGCTTGGCTGAGCTGACCACTCAAAACCTATAAAGCTCAGAGTGGTGATTGCACTAATCTGAGTCATGGCTGGAAGTTGCCATCAGTCATCCACATCATCCAGACTTCTTCAGGTCATTTGCCTTAGACTCACACACATCATATGGCGTGCTCATTTGCACACAGCGGGGCACATTCATCAAGGCTTCTGCAAGAAAGGGGGGCTTAAATCATCCTGCCTTTGCAGGGCTTCCTTCTTTGCACAGAATGAATCTCAGTCCTTCCTATCAAGATTTAGCTTTGGCCCTGAGTCAATTCCTCAAGCATTTCCTAGGGAAATGTTGTCTCACATGGACAGGAGTGTTGGCTGAGACTCCATTAACAGAAGACAGCTGACAGTGTGTGGTTATCCCTGCTCAAAGGACACACGGGGTAGAAGTTACATTTTCTGTCTAGTTAAGTCTTTGCCAGACCTATCTTGTAGGAGAGCAGCAGAAGATGCTAGAAAGATGTAAAGGCACAAGGAGTTTGCCACCCACAATACTTTGCAAACCTACAATACTACTCTTTAATTTAGAAATGCCTTCAGATAGAGCTGAGAACTTACTAATTCTTTGCCTTAATGCTCAGTGCTGGGACCAGACATTCATGCGAATTTCATGGAAGACAGCAGAATCTGCTGAATGGAGGTCACAGTTGTTCTGTTGTGTATTAAGCCACTGGTCTTATGCCATGTGCATACTGCATCACAGCTGAAAGGAAGACAGTAAGCAACTCTATCATATGGGCATGCCCATGGTGGGTAGGAAACACCAACAGAATGGAAAATAGATGTTCCAGTTTGCTCATTTGCAGAGATTTCTAATCTGCCTTTTGGCACTCTCAGGGACTGAACTGGTTCAACGGGCTGGATTTCATCTCAGTTCAGAGAATCTAATAAAACTAGCCGTACCTGCCAAGGTCTTTTATTTCCAAAAGACTGCTCTGAATCAATGTGCTGGAGATAACAGCCTTGAACAAGACAACCTCGAGCAAGGGTTGTTTTGATAGTTATAGATTCAATACTCAGGCTCATGAACTTCTCCCTCATCAACACTTTGACTCAAAGCTGAAATATTTTTGGTGATTGGAAAGGTAGATCACAGACATAGGGACAAAGGGAGTCATGAGGGATGGGAGGGAGCAGACGAAAGGCCACGGGTCACAGCAGGGAGTGCACAATGCCAGCAGTATTCAATTTCCCTAAACCTGTTGCAGCCACTTTTGTTGATCCTATGGGATCCTTTGTGGATCACAGAGCTGAGCACAGCTGTTATTTTTCATTGTGGCCAAGCAAAACCCAACTGCCTGTCCCTACCAGAGTGGGTGACTGCATTGTTTTTTCAGCTGCTCCTCTCTTCCTTTCATGTGTGTTACAGACTGGTGAGAGCTACTGAGAACACCACTGAGTAAACGTATGAAAAAGTCATCAGAAGAGAAGGGTGATTATTTTCTAAGCGTGGTAAGTGGAGGATGAAATTGACTTAAAATAGCACATCTTGACTAGATCTTCCTTGTAAATGACCAACCTCATTATTTGGGAAACTGGACAAGTTCTAACCAAGAAAGACTTCATTGCAAAGAGAACTACAGATGACATATGCATAACAGGTTGTCAAGACCTCAGCAGCTGAGAAGACAGATAAGAGACTAGATACTGCTTTCGATCGAGATGTTGGCATAGCTGAATCTCACAAGTGTAGAGCAGCACGTATTCTTAATAATATTTCGTTTGCCTCTGTTAAGTGAAATGATGGTTTCACTCCAGTCTCTGGACAACCTCACAGACATGAATAGAGGCTTTTTCTGTGTCTGTGTCAGCACAGAAAATAGTAGCTAGGGTAACCTGTGACTTTCAGCCATTGTACAGTTCCCACAAGTCTGCATAGCAGCTGAGACAGAAGTTGCCAGTACCATTTCCAAGTGCTTTGGAAAGGGATGTGCTTATTTATTTGAAACTTTCTACAAGTCCTAAAGAAGAAAAAAGGGAGGAAAGCTACGGAGGTAGCTGGTGCTTGTAGCAAAGAGGTCATTCTGCCATAATGTGGATTTGGGTAGAGTTGGTTCTTCAGACTGACAACAGGTGAAGGAAGGAAGTGTTTGCAGCTGAGGGCCCTCTCTCCTGCTGAACTAGCTCCTATGAGTTAACTCTGAGAGCTCTTGACAACATCCTTGTTTTCACTGTAATATTTGCTCAGACAAGAAGGAATAATGTGATAAACAGCACAAAAATTGTTCTAAGTATACAAGAGCATTTCATGCTAGCAGGCAATCGAACTACCTTTTCCATTCTCTAAAAGCCTTCTGGAAGATATCCAGCAGCCTTTCATTCTGCTATTTATATATCTGCACTTTAAGGCATTTGTATTCTAATGGTTCTTTAGCTTTTTCTTTTTTCTTTTTTTTTTTTTGTTGATTAAACTAATGATATTTCTGGATATGTATTTAATTGACCCTTCAGGGCATTAAGCTAACTGTCTGAACATTTAGGAAAAGCAGCCAAGTCTGACATTACATCGTAAAATAAGGGAGCTTGCCAGAGCCTGGACATAGAAGCCTTGTGCACGAGAGCTTGACCAAAGCACAAGAAGAAATCTGATAGCTGGAGCAATACCCGGTAGTTAACGGGCATGTAAACCAAGGAACCACTGCAAGATTAAGTATCAGGTACTATTACACTCTGCTGCACTAGGACATCTTTTTGGTTCAAAGACCTATTTATCTTAGAGCCCTTTCGCAGGCCTGAGCTGAGTGTATAAATGCAGACCCCCTCTACCTATAAGGAGGTCTTTATTTTCTCGTAGTGAAACAGTGGTTCGGCTGTGACCTTTGCTGGCCTCAGCTCCCACCTCTTCCCAGGGCTCTCCTCAGCAACTTAGTGGCTGTTTGAAGCTGGGGAGACCAGCAACAAGGGGAATTTGTATTTGGCTCCACTGAGGTTTAATGAGACCTTTATTATCGCTTGTCACTGCGTCTACTGATGCTGGAGCTCAGAGAGTTTTTTAAACAGATCAAGGCACTTTTTAAACTCTTACCCCAAGGCAAATTGGCCACTTTGTCTGATCACAGCCTCTGTGCTGATATAAAGGTCCATCTGTGAGATTGCACAGACAGCTCTCGTAAAGGCCCTACTGACCTTGGTACGTGCTTCAAATGTTATGTACTTAGTATTAGTCAATAGCTTCTCAGCTGCTAAGTTTTCTTAGGGCTCTGTGTGTGTGACTCTTAATCACCATAAGGGCAATATGCATTCTTTGAAACAGCTAAGTAGCTTTTAGCAAGATATTGGAAAGGTGAAATGGTAATAATAACTGCAGAGTGGCCTTCCTTGTTAGCCAAAGTACTATTGAAAGGATCCCAGCATTTTACACCACACAACTGCTGTGTTTGGAATAGGAGGGCTTAGAAACCTTGAGGTGCTAAGTCTGCAGTAAATCTGTACAAATAAGTGATTTGCAGTTTACTGGCAGTGCTGAAAAAAAAAATTCAAACCAGGAAAACAAGCAACTTAAATTCGGCTGACTTGCAAAAAAAATTAAAAGCAAACAAATGTTTTTGTATAATTTTCAAGATTATTTTTATCTTTATCGAGCAAGAAAGTAGTTTAGGTACATTGTGTAACAAAGTTGGTTTGAAATAAAAAGCAAAATAACACTTTTCAAAAGTCAGTTCACAATTATAGGAGCTAAGACTATTGGGCATTTGTAGCTGCATAATAATAACAGTAGTATCATGTGCTTGTATATCGCTTTTCACCTTCCAGTGGGTGGATCAGTATTTGCTGGAATTTTGTTTAATAACACTAAAAAATGTTCTGGTCGTGATATATTGCTTTGGGATAAATGGTTTTCATTTCCCATTTTGAATTCTTTTTCACTCAGGTGTGTTAAAACCTCTATACTACACTGAGATGGCCATGTCCCTGCTCATGGCAGGATGGTTGGAACTCGATGATCTTTAAGGTCGCTTCCAACCTGAACCATTCTATGATTCCATGAGATTGCACGTTTTTACAAAGCTAGGCACATCACTTGCTTTTGTATACTCCATGAACCACTGTATTCTGTAGCTCGTGGTGCTACTTTCAAACCAGGAAATAGCTAAGTCTCCAAGTCATTTGGAAGCTTTGAATTTTTTCCCAACACACCTATTTACAGAAAGAAAAATAAAATTGTAAAATAATCTTCACACATCAGCAACAGAAATAAAAGAATAAACATTTAAATTTCATGAAATACCAAAAACCACTCATGGAGATACTGTCAATCAGCAAGTTAGTAAGAAATAGCTCTGATATACAGCTGCAGTGTATTTTGATGTTTGAATTCCTTTTTTTCCTAATAATTACCCACATTTGTAAAATGCTTTGAGGTCTAGTTAAAAGCATATGAAGTAGAGCAATAATACCTTGTTATCATTACCAAGTGTTAATGATAACATCGTTACTGCAAGTGACACCTACTTCTGCTGTTTCAGAACCGAAATACCCTGTATGACCTGCCTCCAAGGAGTACTGAAAGTCCCTTCTACCTCCTGGAAAGACTTTGTTGTGAGTTAAATACCAGCTGAAGCTTGTGCTCCACAAATTTTAACTTCCTGTGGGTGTTGGCTTTGAGCTATGCTTTGGTGTAAAGCGCATGAACTAATGCTTACAAAAACAACAGGGCAGCTGCTTTCTCTTCTTGGCCTGATATTTTTTATTTTTTTATTTTTTTTAAATCCTGTGGCATTTTAAAGTTGTAAATGAAAGCAAATGGTAGCCCAAGCTGCTGCTTGTTGTTGTGGATTTTTTCTCCTGAGAGGGCTCCCATTACAGTAGGACATCTGTCCACCTAGAGAGTCCTGGTGCCCTTAACAGCCTGAAACATTTGGAGTCTGGACCTTTACAGATGGGGTAAATTAAAACTGGTTTGTGCAGCAAAAGCAGTTCCCCTGTTGTCCTGTGATCTCAGTGACCCTTGCCTCTTACATCCTCAGGAAGGGGCACCATCATTGCTGTCGTCTGGTGGAATCACCTATTTGATTTATACCAAGAAGCCTGATTTCAAAAGCAAAACAGCGCACAAAAAAGTGAGTAAATTAATACAAAACCTGCACAGTTTGTTGTTTTGGTTTTTTTTTAATAAACCCTTTCTTCCATCTGTCTGTGGTCTAAGCGGTGTTGCGCGTCTGTACCACAAAGTACAACAGCACAGCAGCTGTTGTCATCAGGAAGCAATTACCCCTCTGGCTGTGAGGGCAAGGTTCCCCTCAGCCCTCCTGGGGTGATGAGTAGTGAAGGAGAAGAGCAAATAGTTCTTTCTTTTTCCAAACAGGCCTCCAGATAGACCTAGTGAATGCTGGGTTATATGTAAAATATAATTAATTAAATGATTATTTATATATAAATTATAGATCTATAATTAGCCAAAATTTCAGCTGCTGTGCAAAGTGGACATAGGGTTTCTTATGTGGGGCTATAATGGGTTCGATTGTCAAAGGTGCATAAGTGTTGGAAGATGTGGCATTTGTATGAGCTTGTAAGTAGATTTGGTTCCTAACTTCCATTGCCTGCTTTAGGAGATTGTGACAATTTTGACAGTCATCCCTTGCTGCTTTCACCTATCCAAATAACTTTGAAAAACTTTTCCCTGATGTCTGGAAAGGCTGAGGGTACATGGAGGACTAGCAGTGTACTGGAGCCTCCACCTTTTTCTCCAACAGAGCAGCCAGCTCAGCAGGGTGGGCAGGCTGCTGGCACGGGGAGCAATGTTTTGTGCACTCTCCCCAACACATTCCCTCTAGCTTACCTGGCATCAGCCTCTTCGTGAAACAAATCTGGCATGAGAAATCAGAATTGAATCACAGAATCACAGAATCTTCTAGGTTGGAAGGGACCTTAAAGATCATCTTGTCCAACCGTCAACCTAACTGACAAAAATAGACACCCACACAACAAACAAGGAGCATCATCACTAAACCATACCTCCCAGCACTACATCAACCCGTCTTTTGAACACCTCCAGGGATGGTGCCTCAACCACCTCCCTGGGCAGTCCATTCCAATGCCTGATAACCCTTTCAGTGAAAAAATTTTTCCTAATATCCAGCCTGAACCTACCCTGGCGCAACTTGAGGCCGTTTCCTCTTGATGAGAATACCAGTTTGCTAGTCTCATCCTGGAAGCCTCCTGCTAAAGGACTGATGTTCTGGCCTTTCTCACAGGGTATTGCAGCCCCACTGGCAGGGTGTTTGCAGTTCTCATTGGGGAATAGCTGGCTTTTCAGTGTGAGAACAACAGAATTAGGTGTCACACTTTTCCTCAATCCTATCCCAAGCTAAACTTCAGTGGAGTTAATAGCCCTCCACCTAGTGAGGGTAGTAAGGACTTCAGGGCTTCATCTATCATTAGGTCCACTGTAGATCAGAGGCTGTCAGAGCAGTTTGCTTGTTTTCCCCACAGTGACTGAAAGAAGATGGTCCATGGTGTTGTAGTCTATATGGTATGGGGGAAGCTGCTTTGCCAGGGCTGGTGCTCTGCTGCCTCAAGGAGAGGTGGAAGAAAAAACCCCTTATTTCTCTCTGTATATGCATGATTTTCCTGTCAATGTCTGTGTTATTTTTCCAAGTATAGGGGTGTCCCGTTGACTAGCAGACAGGGAATATTCGAAGTTCTCTCAAGTTATCAGAAGCCTGAAGGACTTAGGCTGGGTAATGGGGCCAGGGAAAAGACAGTAACTTGCCAGTGAGAAGTGATGTGATGGTTCATCCTGACAATCACTAAGTCCTCAGATGCAGTGGGACCTCCTGCAACTGCTCCAGGGGAAGATGTCTTCTCAAGGCAGGGAGCTGCTGTTGAAGTGTAACACCTCCCTCCTGCCTTGTGGCTCTGCATCTGGGGTGGCCATCTGTGCTGGCACGCGGGTGCTGCAGCGGGGCAGGCGCTAGTGGTCCTCTGCAAAGGCAGGAGAGAGCTACCCTGTGGGGTGGCAGTGAGGAGAAGAGACTAACTCAGGGTCTTGTACTCAAGGCTGATGACAGATACGGAGCTGGGCTTTTCCCATTAAAAGGCATTGAATTCTCTGCAGCTTGGGAGTGGTGTTGGGATACCTCCTCATTAGATTTGCCAGTCACAGCAGGTAACTGAGGATGCTAACACATGAGAGTGACAAGTCCATTTCCCCTTTGCAGTGCAGCTCCTGGCAAGGGAATCTCTAAAGTCCTGGCTGAAACAGTATTTTGTTTAACAATCAAAAAGCCTCAGCAGTACGTTTATGGATATTTTCAACAGTAACTAGTGAGCACATATGTGGCTAAGGTGAACTCTGATGCCCCTGAATGAGAGCTAAAATAGCCATTAAGTTATTCTTTTATTTCTGTTCATAGTGAGACAACAAATAGATCTGGAGTTCTTCCAGTGTATTTGTGATTCAGAATCATTCATTGGATTTCTTCAAGTAATTGACTTTGCAAATCTTTGCACGTTCACAATAGCACAGTTGCACATCACGATTCATGCTGTGATAGTTAATAGATATAAGACTCTGATCCTACTGAGTATGAAATCCTGGCATTAGCAAAATCAAACAGGAGTTTTGACATTAATTTAATCAAGACTAGGACTGAATCCTGATGCAGTCCTACTGAAACATTATTTATACTCTCATATTCAAGGTAGAGATGAAGTCCAAATATGTGTATTGACTGGGTAATACAAGCAGCGTGATGTGTTTGAAAGAGAAGTCAAACATCTGCGCCGCTTTGGTTGATTACTGAATTTTAAGAACTCGCACATAAATCAGTAAATTAGAAGATTAAGCTTCCTTTCCTGCTAACAGATCACTGCAGGCATTTTCACTGAACTGCACATTGCAGGTTTGGCAGATGCTGAATGATTTTGCGCTTCATGAATATTTTTCAATGGCTGATTGACAGCTGACAGACAGTTTCTCTTTAGACAACAATAAGTCAATTTTCCTCATCATTGTATTTATGGAGGCATTGCTCTCCTCCTTTCCAAATGTGACATGGGTTTTCATGGTCTAGACCCTCCCCAAAAGCCCAATCACACAATTACTTTGTGAGACTTTGCAGGGCTGGGGCACCTTGCGACGCACCCTGGACCTAATTTGGTGGCTACTAGGAATTAATGAAACACGAATAGCCAGCAGTGAAAAGGCAGGTAACTCTTGGCAGTTTTCACATTTAGGTAGACCCGTTCTGTTCTGCCTCAAACCAGGACACACTGTTATTGTGCTTTGCACCAGGAGATGGCAGGGTCGTGCTGTTCATGCAGACTTTACCAGCAGTAGTTACTGATGCCATGCTTTTCTAGGACAGGGTTTTAAAGCTCTTCCAGGACCTACTGTATCTTATTTAGAAGATACCAAGCCTGTGTCTGGCATTCATGGAAAATATACTGTCTGTGCTCAGCAGTTTATTTAAAGAACTGTCCTCCTTGACTTGAAACTGGCCCGAGTTAAATCCTCCAGATTCAAACAACCACAAGCTTTAGGAAAGTGCAGATGAAGGACAGAGATTTCATTTGAGGCTTTCTTTTCTCTGGATGCTTCTATTCCACTCATTGTTCCTCAGCCACCTAGAAAACTGAGCAATAGGTGATGCCAACTCAACTCTTCTAGCTGACCTTTTCTGCCCCCTCCTCCTTCCCTGTGGGTTTTCTTTTATTAAGTATGCTCTGAAAGTGAGTTTGTGTTGGTTATTTTTAAGAAAAAAGAAAAAAAAAGCTCTTATGCTCATTTTCAGCACAATTCACTCTGTCTTTCAAGCTCTGAGAGACAGAGGGATGATGGTTCCATGCATGTCACAGAGAGGGAATCCTTCTTCTACATACTGAGCCCACCATCTCATTCAGTAGTCACAAAATCATGCAGATAAAGAAAACATCACTGCCTGTTAAGGGAAAAGCCTACTTGTTCAGTTCAAGTTAAAAAAGCAAGGTAATTTGCACAGGCATCTGGGTAAATATAATAGCTTTCCACTGCTAAACTTTATAGCCCCATCCAAAATATGAGTTACGTAGTGCAGTGAGTTTCCAACCACAGACTTAGTGTGGTTGTGCCCACCATGTAGGCAGGGCAGCTGGCCACAGAGATTGCAGCAGATGATAAGTTCAGGCAGATGTCATCTGAGGGGCCCTGGTTCTTCTCAGAGTCGTGTTTTCAGCTAACAAACATGCCGTTCACACAAGCAGTAGAACAGGGTGAATGGCAGAGCTGCATGGAGAGATGAGGATCCTCAAATTTTTCTGCAGTTCTTTCTCCTGCTCCTGGGTCTCCAGCTGAGGCTGGCTTCCTCCCCTCTCCCTCCTCCTCCGTGCCAGAGGGCTTTAGTGGTGATGGCTGTCCCATACTTTGGCTGTAGAGCAGCTGCGTGGACAGGGTAACACCATCAGGACAGGAACAATGAGTAGGCAGTGTTAAGTCTCTCTTTGTCAAGAGCCCTGGGTTGTTGTTACAGTACACGCTCTGACTCTGGTACGGTTCATCGGGCACAAGCTGGACTTTACTCCCGGGCAGCACACATGATTTACAGCTGACACCTTTATATTGCCCTCCTGACAGGGACTCCGTACCCAGAGCTGCTCCAAGCCACGCAGTGATTGTGTCAGATTAAATGGAGGGCATGGCTGAACTGCTCGGTGCTTTGACAGAGACAAGGGAAAGAAATTTCTATCAATGTCAAAAGCAAATGGTTTCCCCAGCTTGAAGGCTGTTTCGAAACAACCTGCCCAGCCAGCTTTACTCTGGTACCACCAGAGGCATCGCCCCTCTGCCATCAGTCTCAAGGGAGCCAGTTCACAGCAGGGGAAAAAAAAAAATCAAATATTTTTCAAATTTTCTCATCTCAAAGATCGTCTCTGAAAGCTCCCATGTAAAATAATGCCTTGGTGCCATGGGACTCAGACAAACGGGCCATAGTTATGACCACTTTGTTTCCAAGATACTGTCTGAGATGTTTTGAAAAACCAATAATTCACTGCTTTTTGTACCCAGACTACTTCAGGAAGGGGACAAGGTTGGTGTCCATTGCTTGAGCTATTTGTGCTGACAGACAAAGAAGGGGACAGTATTCCACATCAGGCCTGAAAATCAGTTCATTAACATTGTCTCTGACTTTTTTTTTTTCCTCAGCTGCCTTTTCTTTTGTTCTGATGTAGATCCCTTTTTGTCAGCTCGTTCCCTTCTCATTCAGAGAACCAGCTGGTCTCCCTGCTTCTGAAAAGGGCCTTGCAGTGTTCTCCAGTAATTGCTTAGCACACCCTTGTATACAGCTGGGGAAAGGCCTTGCTCTGGTCATTGGTAAGACACATTTGTGTTTTTTACAAACTGGGGGAAGTTTCGGAAATCCTGCAGCACGCAGGGGCAGCCTGCTTTTATTTGGTTGCCTGATCATTTTATAAGTGCTTTCAGTGGAATGAATAGGAGGAGGAAGTCTCTGCATGTGGCGGTTTGAATGGGCAAAGGTAGCTGAACAGGGGACTGCCACTCCTCATTCATTGAGTGCATTGAGGAGCTCTCGCTTCTGCAGCCCATGGAAGGTCAGAGCCTGGGGTTTGTGGTGCAGATTGGGTGTCCCTGCATGGTCTGTGGCGACAGGAGGAGTACTAAAGAAGTACCCTGTAGACTTGCTTACACATCATAAAGTTATTTTTTTTCACACAACTTCAAAAGTCTTTAAGTTTGTTTTCTCCTCTTAAAGCTTTATATCTTCTTTTTTTTTTTTATTTTTCCCCTGAGATCTGTAAAGCTTGAACTGCACCATCTCATGTAACTCTATGAGACCTGGAGTGAACGTTCCAGGGAAAATATCACATGAGCTGCTTCCGCTCTCTATGAAAAGTATAGATTTGGGTCAGCTTAGGGAACAGCTGCACAGAACAGCAGGGCACAGAGAAAATCTGAGCGTTGGAAGTGCTACCCAGTGTCCCTTTGGTAAGGGACAAGCAGTGGTGGGGCAGCCAGTGGCATCAGGAGGAAAAGCACCCTGTCACAGGACTATAAGTCCAGGTTCAAGTGCTTCCCAAGTCTTACAGGACTTAAATCTGCATTTTCCACCTCATGGGAGAAAATCCTGGCAAAGAGCCTTTGAGCAATTTGAGGTCTCATGGCTCCCCATTGAAGTTGTTGAACACCTAAATACTTTATAAAGACCAGACATAATTCCCTTCAAAACCACAAAGCTTATGCCAAGCCCTTTTCCTTTGAATTTCTGGTGACTAACCTAAGCAGCTCCTCAGCATGACAGCTGCTGTGAATTGAATTATGTGCCTGCACTGTCCATGAGCCGAAACCCAAAGCTTGCCACCTGGCTTTTCTCATGCATCTCCCCCTAAGTATTTCTTTCCCCCAACCATTTCCAGGCTATCTCTAGAGATCACAGAATCTTCTAGGTTGGAAGGGACCTTAAGGATCATCTCATCCAAGATGCCACCAGCAGGGCTATTCGTTCACAGCCTACTCCTTTACTTCTCGAGCTTGGCGTCCAGGAGAGAGCTGGAGAGGAAAGAAGCAAACATGTTCAACAAGCAATTTCAGCCCTGTTGGGTTCAGGTTTTGCTTTCCTTTTGAAAGCCCTCCAGGATATTTGAAGTCACCTACATGCGGGGATGAAGCCATGGTCCTGGGCTGCTCGCTGAACAATTACACAGACTCTGGGGAGCTCAGGGAGCTGGGGACACCGCATGCCAATGGGCTGTGGGGGGACTGGGTCTGTGAGCCCAGCAAGGGGCATGTCCCAGGGAGCTGAGCCTGTGTCCCCTGGAGGTGATCCGCCTAAATGGGACCATCTCCATGAAACCTCTGTGCTTTGGTGCCATCATTTGTGTCCTGGTAAAGCAAAAAGGGATCACTTCGGACTACATCTGTAAAGCAGGTCTGGAAAGCTGCTAAAGTCCTTCTGGATGCACAGGGGAATTTTAGAGCTAATTTGGCAATATATCATTTCTAGAGGCTCCTCTCTCATAAACACCTGTTCTCCATGTCCTCCTTGGCTACCTTCCTCCCTTCTCCACTACAGCCAAAACGTCATTTACTTTTGAAGGATTAGGAGCTGCCACTGGCTGGAAAAAATTGCTTCAACAGTGAGAGATCCTCTAAAACAGATGCTGGAAACATTACCTCCCAGCAACCTCAGAAACAACTCAAAATAGCAGAGGTGCCCACGGTACAGCTTAAAGGCAGACTGTAACCCATAACATCCCAGAGCATGGTCCAGGGCTGCCTTCCTACGAACTGGAGCCTGGGAACACAGGTCTGGTGGTGCCACAGGGTTTCCATGGCAGGTGGTGGTAATCAAGACTATCTGCTTGCTAGGAAGACAGAAGATACTGTGCCAGCCTCTATTTAAAGGTAATAGTTTTTGAAGTTATTTAGAGAATGGTTGCTGCCTTTGAACACTCTCTGTATGTAGTAAGGAAGCGGGTGGCAGCACAGATAAGATTCTACCAAGTGTCCCAGTTTTTCACTTGGAAATTCTCTTTTTCACCAGATAATCATACCTTCAAAAACAGATCTTTACATTTCTTGAAACTAGCCCTCTACTTGAGCAGTTGTTTCCCTGTACTGCTGTAAGGAGTTCCATTTTGGAAACTATGCTGTTCATGAAATCATTTGAATGGATGGGATGAGGTTTATCAGAGCACCTTCGTGACACAGGAACACAGATTTGCAATCCTGACTCAATTAACAGTTCTCTCCTGCGTTTCACATTTAAGCATGTGCTGAAGTCTCGTCCCATCTGCATGATGACAGCAGAGAAATGACCAGTGTGGCTAACTTCTGCCAGATTCCAAAGGAGATACTGGGTCTAATTTCTACACTAGATATGAAGCCATGAATCCCAAGATAAAGTATCAAGCTCAAGTCAATAGGTGCAAAGGACCAAGGGTACTGAGGAGACTTTCTTGACAGGGTGCAGTACAGTTACTCTTCCCAGAAGAGCAGATGGGAGGCATCAGCAAATGACGGAAGAGTGGAAAGAAGAAATAACAAAGTTAGACTGGGCAAGGTGATGTGAAGTCCCATGCAAGCAAAGAAAAGAAAACACATGCTTTAGTGCTTTCTTGGAACAGGTCCAAAAATGTCTTACAAACATGCAGCTAACGTAGAATAGTCAAGGTCTGTTTTGCTTTAATTTTGGTATATCATGTTTAAATTAGTGTATTAGCTTGTGACAAGTACATGCTTTGTAATTAAATTTTGAAATGACGCTTTATTTTCTGAGAAAGATATTTTAAAAATGAATTGGTTATAGTTCAGAAACTCAACTTTTTTGACAAAGATGGTTTCTGTTAATGAAAGACTAAACTGGGTGCATTAAGAACGAAAGGAATATGAACCATATGCTATTATGTTTGATGCACTAAAAATGGTTCTTCTCTCTACTGGATTCCCTGGGGCTGGTTTCAGACTGGAGGTAATAGAGGTATTTCATTTTGTGGTTTAGCACTAGATAACCCAACTATGTGCAAGTTGGAAGAATTGAATAATCTTGGTCCACTTGGGGACTTCTATTTTCTGCTGAAAAACTGAGGGGCTAGTTCTGAATGTCTTACTCTTAACAAGTCAAACCATAAAACTAGAATAGTCACTTTTCAAGGTTGAAATTTGCTGCATTTTGCTGCTTTTCTGTATTTTCAGTGAAATTTAAGGAATGCATGAGGCCTAAAGTGCATCCTTTCTGAATAAAGAACATCTTGTATTTTACACTGGAGACTTTAGCATTCTTTTCAGAGAAGGCTACAAACCCCTCTTTCACTCTTTGGAAAAAGAGTTTGTATCACTTTCGGCAGTTGCCTATTTACGAGAAGTTGAAGACATTTAACAAACTGCATGAACATGTCTCTCATAAACAATTTTAATACCTTCATTTTAGGATCTTTGAATTTAACAGCAAATGTTGGCCTTGGCTTCAAGAACCACCATCCTTTGAAAGCTAAATTATCAGATGCAGGGACTACATATGGTTACAATAAAAAGAAACATTCACAAAGATTATTGTAAGCAAAAGCATACCATTCAGTTGGATGCTATTCTTACTCTGGTTGGGCTGATGATATTTATGAGAGTTTGGACAAGAGATGGGTATTTGTGAATATGTTTATGAATCCCAAATAGCTCTTGTATTTTGGTAGGAGAAAATGTCTTTATACTGTTTGTATTCCAAGTGCATTATATGTCCTTCAGCTCTATAAATGCTTTGAGCAATTGCACTGGGAAGATTGCTGTCTCCAATATAATATCTTCTTGACTGACTCAGTTAAAATCAACATTGTGTTGCTTGTAAAGCTTGTAATAAGTGCAATCCTGTTTCTGTTTGAGATAATGGGAGTATTGTCATCAACCTCAATGGAAGTTTTTATATACGTTAATTGAACAAATGAATCCATTTTGGCACAGATAACTACCATGTCCCCTCCCTCCCAATGAAGTGTCTTATTTAGCTTCTCAGCACCCAAGCTGTCCTGGTGAGGTCTGCAGACTTGGTCTTGCATGCCTCTAAAGAATGGTAGGACATTAAATGGGGAAGTGAATAAGCTCACCCATATGGGAAAGCACACCTGTATGAAGAGTTGGTAATGTCTGTTGCCCAGAACTGGAATAAAGAAAGCTCTGTTTATCTGCAGCTGTATTGTTGCCTTTGGATGAATTCCTTCTGTTTTGTCAAGCACTGCTTGGGAGACCAAAAAGTTTGCACTGTCCCAGGCAGTCACAAGTCCCCTTGCTTATCCAGACCTGTCCTACTTTCATTTTCTAGAATTTCTGATGCGTGTGTAGAGAGAAGATTAGTGTGTGTTGACAGGGACATCTTGGGTCTCGGATCCACTGAAGTTAACTTTGAAGTCGTTGCTGTTGTGTTTGTCTTCTAGCCTTTTGCAGCCTATGTGCTTGATGATCTTTAGGATGTGTGTTATTGTGAGATATTTTTCACTCTTCTGGTTTGTAGAAGATCACTCTGGCTGTATCTGCAATAGGGACTTAACAAGCTCATCACATGGATGTGAGCACTGGTTTCTGATGACTCTCCCAAGCAACTGCAGGCTTCTTTAGGGATTTCAGTGGGAAAGTGGGGCACAAGGACTGCTGGAGAAGACCTCTTGTAGATTAGTCTTTTGTCTGTATTTTAAAGTGAGGTATGTAATAATGACTTCTGTCCTCATTGCTCTTTGTTGAAGATTTGATCTCCCTTTTCTGACTCAGTGTGAACTGCATCTTAGCTAGGTGGTTTTTGGCTTCTCTGCTAATCTTCCCAATATAGTCCTTAGTGCTGCAGTATAGTGTTGCCAGCTGAGGTTTCAGGCTCTTGGCTCTACCCAGGATTCCTTTGTGAATCAGGGTGTTATACCTGTTTGTACCTTCACCTCATAAATGTCTTTAATCCTCTGAAATTAATTTAAAATGAAGGCACACTGTAAAAGTGGAGCGTGCCTTTTGTATTCCTTAAGAAATAAAACAAAAGCCCAGTAACATCAAATAAGTAGAGCTTGTGCTGCTCCTGCTGCGGCGTCCGCACCTCCAATTTCTAAGCTGATTTGGCCTATACAAAGAAGTGCAATGACTGCCAACAGCTGCGCATGCTATACTTATTACACCTACCAAAGCATTTGTGAAATTCTACAAAAAGGCTAAAACACTTTCCTTCTGTCGTTCCTCTCTCTCTTGGCAATGGCATGTATCTAAGGAACATTACCCCTGAGCTTGTTGTGGGACCAAAGTATGCTCCTCATAGAAGTGAGCTGAAAAGATCTGAGCTTATTTCTCAATTTTCCAAATATAAAAAAGGATACCTTTTTTTCAACTAGAGAAAGTGGTGTATTCCACCAATTACATGATGCCAACAGCTGAACAAGGGACTTGGGCCTGCCCCCATCCATGTATGTGTACACCACAAAGGCATTTCTCTTCTGAAGCCTGCAGTAAACCCATCAGAAGTTGCTTTTAGAGAGAAATTGACCTTTTCATTTTGCCTCTCACAACCACCTTCACAGTGATGTTTTCTTACAAGCCACGGTCATGAAGACACGGTTCTGCTGAATAGGCAAATATATTAAATATTATCCACTGGTTTAAAATACATTATTTCTATTGAGACTGCTGCTCTCTTTCACTTATAAACCTCAAAGAAAACATCTGTGTATGCAAAGACATTTTTAAAGTGGTTAACCTAAGTAAAATCAGAAAGAAGCAAATTGTCATAAGAAAGTGCCTTTGTTCAACTGAGTAATTGAGTCAGATGGTATATGCTTGTTGGTGATGTTCCTAGCTTCCAAAATACACAGTGAAACAGGCATCTCTCCAACTGTCAGGAACTTACAGACTGAAATTTTTCACTCTTTATCTAGCTGTTCTGAATGCTGAATAGCAACTAGAAACAATGGGAGCATTTTGTGATTTGGCATGCCTCCAAACTGCACTAGCAAGTGACCATACCTTTTCAACTTCTACTAGTCTTCAGGTGCCAGCAGCCAAGGCGGTGTTCATACATGATTTTCTGAATAATGAAGCGACTAATATTGGCATTTAATATCACCCAGTGCCAATACAAGGTAGTTGTAGAGGAAAAGTATCAAGCAGCCTAACCCTTGAAATTATTTATTTCTATTTCAGAGTAGCTGATCCTAATCTAATTAAATAATAAATGAAATGTCTCAAATAGTAGATCTGATTAGATTTTTATTAAAGGGGATAATGCTTGTTCCCCTTTGGCAGCATCGGTCTCTGAGGTTAAATAAACGTCTGAATCACACGATGGTGATTAAACTTTGATGTACTGATGCATAGATGACAATACAGTTCCTATGATAGAGTTAGCATCTTTTAGTGGAAGCTGAAGAATTACTTTTGCTTTCTTGGCTGAATTTTTCTGCTCTAAAAGTTAACTGCTTTTCTTGTTTCAGTAAGTGTGTTTATTTGTGTTTGGGTGATTTTAGCTGTATGGGATTTTAACAGAAGATAAAAGATGATAAATGGTGAGTTTGAATTGAACAAATGTAGCAACTCCTGGCATTGACATTCACCTGTAATCTGGTATCCAGACTAACCATGAAAGTAACCTCTGTTAAAGGAGGAGGCCATATATTCCTTTATAATTTCCAGCAGAAAATTCTAGTAGTGTCCCTAGAATGTCGGTTTTGGGAGTCGTTAAAGAAAACAGGTTTATGCATGGGAAGTAGAAAAACTGTTATTCTACTTTTTTCAGATATAAGGAATTTTTATTTAAGACTTTTACTCAAGGTCAGTTTCTGCTCTGTTTTTTTTTTTGAACATAATTTAACCCTTAACTTGCTACCATTTGAAAGGCCAGAATCTATAGTTACAGGCACATTTTGTATCCATCTGCCCTCTTTACAAGGAACTCCCATTAGTGATGTCTTTCGTGGCACCTGCCATAGCCCTGTTTGAGGCTCAGAGTTGGTATGATGTTTCAGGCGACCCGCAGTACAGCCCAGTCCTCTCACTGCAGCTGTGAGCTCTTGTTCTACCACCCCCAGGTCATTAATGGTGCTCTGGACAAGTGGAGAAAGTTGATTGCTTTCTTGATCGTAGACGAAACTCTAAATATTCCTCTGACATACGTTTAAGCACAGATTCTAAACTGCTTTTCCTTTGCCTGGGTATGAGTAGCTTAGAAAACAACAAATGTTGGTCTAAAAGTGTATATTGGAAAATACTGCCATACAGAAGTGACAAGGTGAAGAACATATTTTTTTAAACAGAACTTAAAAAAAAAGTTCTTAGGAGTCTTTCCAAGTCCAATGACTTTTTCTTCTCATGAGCTTTGATCAGAAAAAAAGGTACTCTCCGAATCATTCCCTCAGCCATTCTCTTCTTTTTAACCTCAGCTAGAAACATAGCTCATGATTTGTAAATGTATTAATATGTACGTGTAAACATGGACTTGGAATTATAAACATTTCTGTATTAACAATTTAACTCTGTCACCTTTTCTTGGTGGTGCCCTTTGAGGTTGCTCTTTGAAATTCAAAGGATCTGACAAATGTGGGCATTGCAGGTTCATTTTAGGAAAAACTGCCTCTGACATATTTTATTTTAACACAACGTAGGAAGATGAAAGCAAGGGTAACGGTAAATAAAGCACCTTTTCTTCTTCAGCTGTAGAACATACAGTTTCATAACAGTTGTTTCTAAATATTGCAGAAACTCCACGGTGGCATGTTAAAAATGTCACAGAGAAGCAGACTCCTCATGTAACAAACAAAAAGCACCGTGTGCTGCAGTAGGGGAGTTTGGTCCCCGAGCAGTGTACCTGGTACTGGCCTTGCTCTCAAGTAGGGACTCAGGGTCTTACAAACTTAGCAGTTGTTTCTCCAGGTAGCAGCATTTTTGCTCCAACAAATCTCTTAATTAGTTAGCAATTACCCAGTAGTTGCATGTTGAGGTGATGTGAATCTCTTTAATGTTTCTTCCCAGAATTACTCATGAGTCCATCTGGAAGAGACAGGGGCCCTTGGGAGCAGAAGACCTCCAAGCATCAGTCCTCACGTATCAAGACATGTGGAAGGCAGCATCCTTCTCTGAGTACCATGGAGGAACAGCTGATACATGAGTGAGGGACAGCCCATGAGTCGGATCTGGGATGCTGAGAACCAAGAAAGGAGCAGACTAGCCCATCTTTGGGATGAGATGGAGGGGTAAGATAGATAGAATGACTGAAGGTGTTCCTGGGTTATTATTTTTATAATCTCCAGTGACAGATAACAAGGGGTAGAGGTGAAAAGCTCAGTGAGTGATTTGCTGTCTCATAAGAAACTCGGCCTCTGGTCCTCCTGTGTTTTGTAATTCTTAAGAAGTATAACTTTTTTTTAGCCAATCAGAGGAAAATTCAGATAATGAATTTCTGCAGAAAAAACATTAGGGGAGCAAAGTCATACTACAGACCTTGACTTTCAGGATCCAAAGCAACACATTCTCAATGATCTTACTCAAGGAGCTATATAAAAAGTCTTAATATTTTGAGCAAGTGATGCTACTCAATGACAGTTTTAATATGAAAATCTTTTCCTGAAAACAAGTGTTTGTGTAAAAGTAAGCAAAATAGCTCTTGGAGAGGGCAATCTCTGAAGTTGGCTAGTGAGGGTAACCACAAAGCAAATTTCTTCCACCTCAAGCCTGCAAAGATTTTCTGTAGGAAAACAGTCAATTTTTCTTTTCTTTACTCTAAATTTAATTTATGCCCAAACCTACACCTGGCCTAATTTGCTTATGTACAGAAGCTTATATCTCTTCCCTGAGTGCTTCCTTCACAAACCTCTTTCTTGCTATGCTTCCCCCTCTCATAAGAAATATAGGAGGTTTTGTGAGTTCTTCTATTTGTTTGAGATACAGTAAGTAATCATTAAAAGATCCTTTTAGGTTAAAGATGTTTTGATGTTAAAACCTAGCAATATTTCATAAGCATTAAAACCAAATTTTTGGACAAGCAGCGTAATTCTCAATACAGTCTTTGAGTTAGAAACAAAACCAGCCTCTTGTTGTGCACATTCGCAGGAATACCTCTTCATTTTCCTGCAAAATTTTAATCAAATAAGCAGCCCCTGCAATGTGCTGAGGAGGCTATGACCACTGGGTTATTCTGGAGAAACAGGGAGTGTGTATTTCCCTTATATCCCTCTTCTCCTTTCCTTTCAGCGCAGAGAATATCCATCTTGAAGTTTTACTAGCCAAAGCTATGGCTTTCCATCTGTCTGAAAGGGTGCGTGCCTTTCTTCTTGCTGCTTCTGTCCTCACTCTTCCCACTCCTCTTTCCATATTTACTTACAAACACTTTCCTGACTTCTTTTTAGCTCTTCATATGGCTGGCACTTATAGCCTGTCTCTATTAATCCTCAGTGCCTTTCTTTTTCAGCTTTGGCTCCTGTCCCCCTCCTTTCAATCTCTTCCTAGGACATTTTTCTCCACATCTTGTGGTAATGGCACACCTGATCCTGTGCCACTCTGTGAACTTGTGCGGCTGCTCAGTCCATGAAGAGTGCAGAGGGGTGAAATTAGTTGTGAGGTCAGAGTGTGCTGATGCTGTTACCCCTGGTAGGGAAGAAAGCCAAAGGAATTATGGTACGTGATACAAACCTTAGAATATGAGTCAAAGGAATATGGCACTAAATATAGATAGAGAAGTCAGCGACTGAACAGACACAGGAGACTTTCCTTGTATACCACGGCACCATGTTTACACAAAAACTTTTCAGTGCATTACTGCACCTGAGGCATTAGTAGAAGGGTTTCTTATTAGTGTCTGTTTTAGAACTGTATAGTGATTGTCTTTTTTTGCCTGACCTGACTGAAGAAAAAAAAAAAAAAAAAAAAGAAAAAAAAAAAATTTGAAAAACCAAAAAAACCCAAAAAAACCCGAGGAGGAGGCAATGATTTGCATGCATGTAATTAAAGGAGATGAAATTAGACTATTTTAAATATGCGCTTGGCATTTGGGAAAAGGTTGGTGGTCATTCACAAACAAATCCTGAGGTACCTTGCTTTGTACCATGTTTGGCAGCACCTTTTCCATTATCCCTGCAGCTTCTCCTGCTACCAAGGCCAACAGAATTGGTGCTGAGGGAGGAAAAAAAAAAAAAAAAAAAAAAAGAGAGAAAAACAATTTGTAATTACCTGAAACAAAACATGTTTAGTTTTCTTGGGGAATTGAAAAGGAAGCAAAATGGAAAATACACAGGCAGGACCAACATTCATTCATAAATAATACATTTTTTTATAGTGCTTAGGCTTGGAGATTAAAGGGTAGAAAGGAAAATACTTTTCCTATTCTCTATAAAATATTACATCGCTTTGCACTTTTGAAATGGATAAGTCAAGATAAATTGTTCAGATTTTTTCCCAGTTCTTCTCAGGCCCTTTTTTTTTAATGTATTACTTACATTATGTACAAATATCCCCAAAACAATATTTTTCAGAAAACTATTATCTGCAAAAAACCTCCTCACTTAGCTCTTTCAGTGGAACATAAGAGTATTATATCCTTCCAGCTTGCTCTCCTGTTAGAGCCTGACTCATGAACAATGCTATATCCTTCAGTGTGACCGTGTGCTTGGGAGGGGGCCGCAGATTTAAATCAGGCAATTTAATGTTTCCAATTATAGGAAATGTATTTGGAAGGATGCCAAAATGCTAAATAGCTTGACGAAAAAGAAAGGTTCTTTGTTTCAATTATTTCTTATTGCGCTACATGCTTCCCTTGCCACCACTTTATTAGAGACGGGAACTCTGCAGGAGATCCTGTTCTTTATTAATTTATTTTAAAGTTATTAACTGTATTTGCCACATAAATACCAAAGCTTGAATTCAAAGGCAAGCTCTGGATAAGGAAAGACAGTCAGTGGGTTATGCCATTAGCTGGGGACCGGAGAGGAGTGGCCATGATTCCCACTCCTGACAAAGCCTCCATGTGCGATCAAATCGCTTGGACCCAGATGATTAGAGGTGTTTCATTTTACTCCTGTGGAAAATCATGCAAGTCAGGAACCTCCAGTGATCTGATGCTTCATGTCTCCCTGTGACAATTTCTGCTTTCGGAAGGGTTTGTGAGCACAGCTATCTGAAAAATTGCTCGGTGATTATTTAAGAAGTTCTAAATGAAAGGTAACACAAGCACCTCTGGCTTCATGAGCACACTTTATTTCACTTTGTAGTAGCTTGTTGGAATAGGCTTAGCTTTGCACCCTGCTGAGTATCAGATCTTTGGCCAAGTGTCAAGCAAACACCCTCCTCCTCCACAGAATCACAGAATGATATGGGATTGGAAGGGACCTCCAGGCAGAGGGAATGGGCCAATTCTTTTCTGAAGCTCCTATGCCCTTTCTGATATGGGAATCAATGGGAATGGTAACTGAAAGCTGAGATCAGGATTTTCAGTCCATTCAATAAATTTCTAATTAAGAAAGAGGCCTTATGAGATAATGCAGCAGAGGAGTTTGCTACTCCCCTAAGGATTATGGAGTTTAAAGGGTCACAGATTGTTGTAGCAACTAGTTGATGACATTAGGAGCTTAATGCTTGTTGGATTTTGCCAACAAAATGTAGGTGAGATAAGAAAAAGAACCCGCAGCAAAATTTACAAACCAATTAGTCAGCATTATAACAAGTCACTTCACAAATGGAGACAGAAATAGAAATGTTTGTATTGGGGATTTATCTAGCCCTTTGAGCTATCTTGTTTCTGGTTTAAAATACTTGAGTTTACTCACTGAAGTATTCTGCTTGCAGTAACATTGGGTTAAATACAATAGAACAACATGTTAAATTGTTTGTTTATATAATGACTTGTGGGACAGGTCCTCACTCCTCGCTTGGTGCAATTTGACAGGGATTATATGAGCTCAAGAGCTGTGCTACATAATTAGTTGTCAACTAGTTTGTTCTAAGGCAGGGTTACATGAAGAAAATTTTCACTAGTGATAGTTACCAAAATGCGTATTTTACTGCTTGTGTTATCCCACTGCTGGCATTTACATTTTTCCTTGGAGTACGTGCTAATGAACTTTATAAATCACAGCATCCTCATTACTCTGTGGCTCTGGATGTATACATTGCTGCCTAGGACATCTGACACAGCCGTCAGTCTATCCTGCACTGTGTTGCTGAGTAACACACCAAATTCTTCCAGGAAAAAGCATAGCCTGTGTGGACTGTATAACAGTATTCCAAAGAACGGTGAGATGAAAGCTGATGGAGCTGGGTTAAGCAGACCTGGTCATACCAACACTGTGACAACAAGTTGGTCTATCCCAGAGGTCAAAGGATTAGTTCAGATTCAGCATTTCTTCCTTGTCCTGCTCCAGAATTACTCAGAAACTTCTCTGGACTACTGTTCCTTAACCAAGTTTGGCCCTGGCAGAAGGCTGGGATCTATCTTTGTGTTACAGAATAGCCTTATTTCTTCTCAGAGATGCCAACTGACTGCAGAGCTTGCAGTTCCAGAGGGTGCTCATTACATTTGAGGCCCAGGTTCATCCATGTAAGGCACTTATGCCAAGGAGCCAAGACTGAGTTTCTCAAGGCAATTGGTGGTCTAGGTGCATTCAGTTTGTGTACCTGGGGTTAACCCTAACACAGAATTCCTTGGGGAGCAAGAAAAACAGAATTGGCTTTCAAAGGCCAGTTGCTACAAATATGCCCATATTGTCAGAAATCCAGAAGTATTTGACCTAAATTTCAATTAAATAGTCATCATTATAAAATATTACACTGCTCACTTGTGTGTACATGCAACAATTGCATTTCATTATTTTTACTAACCATTCAGTAGTTACAAAGAGTCATTTATGACCACTTAACAGCCAGACTCTTAATATTTGTAGTGCAATTAGCCTGAAATAGTCTTGAATAATGTCCTGCTTGCAAATGAAGTAATAAACCAAGAGCACCAGGGGACAGAAGGGCTAATTAAAGGGGACAATTGGAGAAACAATCCAGTGTTGGATGGCTGGAAACATGCTGTTACAGTTCCTGTATGGGGTAGATTTACGCTAAAGGTGATTAAACCTTGAAAGTATTTGGTTTCTTTTTGCATGTCTGTTTGACTCACTGGACCTGATTCTTATTTACAGCCAGACTTCTTTACACTTCCAGTGGCAGTATAAAAAGTCTTTAGGAGGATATTTACTGCCGAAGTGGTCTAAAGAGGGCCTAACATAAAAGGGCAGTAAAAATCAGACTGGACAAAGCAGTTAATAGGAACAGTTTTCCTACCCCTACATGCTCAATATTTTATAAAGGCAGTGGGATTTTAGGGAATTAATATCATTGCTGTATAATGAACACAGACTGACTGTATCCAGAGATGCTGGGTAATTGCTGCTAACTAACATCCAAACCCTCCTAAGGTCTGCCTGAGTTCTCAGTTGTGCTGGAGTGCTTGGCCACCACTCATAAACTGAATTGGGTAGCAGTGATTAGGGTGCTTGTCATACTTCCAAAATCTGCTTTTTATTGGGAAAACTATTCACTGATTGATTGTCTGCCACACGCATATTCATTTAGAACACAGTTTTGTAGTTCTACGTGTAGGCTCTTAATGAGACTGAGCTAAAAATCAAGACAGCTGAAACACAGGACAATTTAAGACTTTTGTCACCAAGTTTGGTGTTTCATATTTCCAAGCTTTCCTCTGCAAGATGGAAAGCCAAGCTTACTTTTCTATTCAATTTTTAAACAAAACCTAATCTCCTCTTCCAATCATACGAGTCTAAGAGCTTTAGCTTTCTTTCCTAAATATACTGAGATTTGTGATGGAGATGCAAGAGTAGACAATGCTGGAAGTTTGAGACTAGCAGTGTAGCTTTATTTATCAGCCATGTGAGTACACTGTGTTTTCAGCTGAAATCAGTAGGAGTTTTGCTACTGATGGCTTCAGTGGGGAAAAAATTGGACCTGAGTAATGTTATCATGTTCATTTCTAAAGAAGTAACAGGTGAGAAAATAGAGTTTGGATTGTAATAACTTGATATTCAACATTATATTCCTTGGTTGTCTTATACATGCTGTATTTGTCCTGTATTTGACACATATAAAGTTGCTTTAAAAGGTTTTAAGGGTGGTATAAGGGACTATATTTTAAATACTTTTAAATACTTTTAAATACCTCCAGGGATGGTGACTCAACCACTTCCCTGGACAGCCTCTTCCAATGCTTGACAACCCTTTTGATGAAGAAATTTTTCCTAACATCCCATCTAGACATCCTCTGGTGCAACTTGAACCCATTTGTTCTTGTCCTGTCACCTGTTACTTGGGAGAAGAGACCAGCCCCCACTGCACTACAACCTGCTTTCAGGTACAGATGAAATCTCCCCTCAGCCTCCTTTCATCCAGACTAAACAACCCCAGTTCCCTCAGCTGCTCGTCATAAGCCTTGTTCACTACACCCTTCACCAGCGTTGTTGCCCTTTGAACGTGCTCCAACACCTCAATGTCTTTCTTATAGTGAGGGGCCCAAAATTGAACGCAGTAAATCCTGAAACCAAATACAGTATTCTTGCCACTTCATTTCTGATGTGACTCTGTTAAAGTGGGAACAGATAACACATGGGGAAAAATCTAACTGTAGAGCTTTCCAAGATTTCTTTTCATCCCTTTCAACTCAATAACCAGCTGGGGGAATAACATGGTAAATATTTCTTTGTCTGCTTTTCAGAGGGACGTATCAGGCAGCATCATTCAGTACATTTTGAGGGGTTGGAGATATGCTGTCTGAAGAAAAGGTCTTTGAAAGTTAGGAAGCATCTAGTTGCCAAAAGACTGCAGTTCAGTTTAGCTGGGAGGTCCATAGGGAAATGTGGATGAGTCTGCAGATGTGTAAAGAGACACTAGGCCTTCAGTGAAAGTTATTCAGCCTGCTGATTAGGGACTAGATACTGAGAGTATAAAGTTGAGATGTATGGCAGAAAAGAAGAAAAAAAATTAAAATATCAGATGTGAAATCTGAAGTAGCCTGCTCAGGCAGGCTGCTTGGAGTGTTGGCTGAACTAATGGGAGAGTCATATACAGGAAAGTCAGGTCAGAAGATTTATAGGTAATGATCAGACTCAAATTGACTATAAATTCTCAGTACATTTTTTCCCATAATAAGTCAATGCTCTTTTAAGGAAGTTATATACAGGAAAAAGATTTCTTAAAGGGCAGGAGAAGTCATATTATTTATTCTTAATTTAACAGTAAGAACCGTGTAATTTTTGAAAGTAAGTTTAAATGACAGAAAGTTGAAATGAGCAAGGGAAACTAGGAAGTAGCCTGTCTTCTGAGCAAAGTGGAGTGCAGAATTTATACATTGATTGTGATAGATCTCAATCCCGAAGTCTGTCTTGCCCAGGGTCCTTGGATCTGGGAATCGTCTTAAAATATTTATTGGTCTCACAGTTCAGATTATGGGCTTGTTAGTAGTGCAAAAGTGCAGAAGAATTGTGGGTTTGAATCAAACTCACTCACCATAAGGGCAGCTTGTTAAAAATGATTCCCATCATACATCCTTCTGTTTGCTTTCAATATCAAGGTGATAAAGAGGTTGGCTAAATAGGGTGGGATGTTATGGGAAAAGCCTCTCTTTAGAGGCTGGTAAATTGTCTCTATGTAAGCAGCATTAAATGCCTTTTCTTTTTTTTTTTAATAAAACCCTGTGGAAGCTGTGCCTGAGGAAGGCTCATGAAAAACCACCAGAGGCACAACACTTTAAAACTCATTTAGGAATGGAGCAATCCACAAGAAGTGGTGTGAAAGGCTCATGGTACCAGGCTTAGATGGATACTTGGCAGAACTTCACAGGCAATGGTGTCTTCTGGGACTCGATCCTATAAATTAGGAGAGGATTTTATTGCAGGCTAGATTTATGAATGTAATATTTATGTCAGAGAGGGGGAGGAGAGAAGAAAGATTTTTAAAACTTTGTTTAAAACATTTCTTGTTAAAAAAGTCTCATTAATTTTTATCTTTATAAGTCAGCTGGATAAATCTATAGAGAGCAAATTTAAGTATTTTAAGACTTTGGGAAGGACACTTGCATCTTCTTTTATTTTAGTGGTTGCATTCATTTCCCTGTTTCTGGAAGCCCCTGGGGTTGGGATTTTTAGAGAGTCTTCTCTGCACATAAATGTCTGGGCTTATTCAGGTGCACACTGTTCTTTGCATACCAGACTTTGCTGGGTATTCACGTGTGCGAACAATATTGAATTACAGTGTTTATATAAAGGTATTGGATGTTTAGGGAAGGAGTAATAGGCCCCAGTTATTTTCACCTTGAAATCACCACTGAGAATCCAAATTTTGAGTGACAGAGAAAATGTTGGCATTCGTAACCCTCAGTCTCCTGAAATACCGCAATGTTCATGTAAAGAGTTCCTTTCCCTTGTGTCCCCCAAGGCTGGACTTGAACCAAAGTGTGCCCGGGTCTTGAAACATAAGCCTTTGACATTGGTTAGCTTCCTCCACCCTTAAAGAAAATAGGAAATCCAGTTGCTAAACCATGTGGCAGTATGGTCTAGCTGCTCAGGAAGATGAGGAGCAGCCCTGTTTTCAGGCTCTTAGTCCACAGAAGAGATGTTCAGCTGTTTTGGCCCTTTGGGGATGTTCACTGAGGGAGTTTGAGTCTCAGGAGATTGTTGTCCTGTGTTGACAATTGCCAACAAGCAGTAGTTGAAGTTTCTTTAGGTGCTTGGAAGTGTCTTAAAGTGTTGCCCATCAGCCCCCTTTCATATGCTACGGGCTGAAATTAGGGCTCTAACATCTTGAAACCCTGTTGATTTTTCAAGATAGAATCCTTCCTGCAGGAGAGGGTGGGATGCGGCCATCTGAATGACCTCTCCTTACTCAGCATGCAAGCGACAGCAGTGCCATTGCCTACTTGATGTCCCTTACTGCAGCAGAGCAGGACTGCCATGTTCTGCTTTCTCTGCAAGCAACGGGAGCTGCCAGCACTGTTCACCAGGGAAAATCGGGCCTGTGAGGAGCAGTGTCTATGCAATTATGCAGTACATCAGCATGTATGCCCATAAAGACATCTATGATTCATGTCAGTGCAGTGGGTAGCAAGGTAGGTATAATTAGGCCAATAAGAGAAGATCCAGCTCGGGTGTGGAGGATTGTCTAGTGCTGCCAGTTCCAAGGGGTTGCAATGACGTACTAGTCCAGGTCCAGACATGCTTTAATCAACTCCATCTTTATTATATATATATAGTTACATGGCATACAAACTCTCACGCTAAAGAGGAGAAAAAACATGTAAATAGGTAAGTCCTGTATCCTGCAGCTCCTGAGGGGAGAGATCCCCCTGTCCCATTCAGGGAGTGAGCAAAAATACAGGTAAGGGCCAAGGAGATACATTCATGGATGCTCTCCTGTGTTGTTGTCACAATGTACATGGAGCCAACTGGAACTGCTCCCTTGGTGCCGAACTGACTTGTCAACAAAGCCCAGGGGTTGAAAAAAGGGTCTTGGATGAGAGTGAGAACGTGCTGCTGCTGAGGTTGAGCGCTGTGCTGGAGGCTTCCCATGTCTCTCCATCCTCCTTTCCCTTCCTCCCCCAAAGCCTGTGTCTGTGGGAGAGGTGTAATAGCTCTGCTGTCATCTCAGACTGTGGCTCATGACCCTGTTCCCTGGTAACCCATTTTGGTTCTCACTCTAACCTTTTCCAGTGGTGGCTCATCAGGCCCAAACATTTGGCTATGGAAGGCGACAAATCCCACAGATGAGCTTTGCCATCACAGTCAGGATGGTTGCAGCCAAGGCAAGGTGGTTGTCCAAGCAGATGTCACCTCAGCCACAACTTTCAATGCTGGTATAGACAACGTCTTTGGGGAGAAGTGGAGCCTAAGGAATGACAGAGATTAGCAGCAGTGGTGAATCAGCTCTTGCCACCCTCTTCCTTCTAATGTCACTCATTAAGTTGAAGTATCTGTAGCTGAATTTAGTGGTGGAGTTGAAGACTAGGACCAGGGAGCCTCTCCAGAGACTGAGAACAGCCCTGCCCGAGTGCTCCTTAGGGCCTGGAAAAGTGCGACCCACTGATGACAAACTGAGAAGATTTAGTGGATAGGGAAGGTGATGTGATAAGAGCATACTTGTTGGTAGGATGCTTTTGCTGGTGGGCAGGGAGGGAGCTGTTGGTTGTACTGGCTGCAAATGCGGAGGGAAGGGAAAAAATGTGTTTTGTTAGTTTCTGCTGTAGGTAGGTTGTTGTTGTATTTTTTCTAATTGATCATGAACTTCCCATATTTCCTAATAATCTTCTCCCTGTGCCATTCCCTTGTATTCAGAGGAGCATCACTGTCAGTGATCCCAGGCAAGGAATTTCCTCCTCAAATATTTCAAATGGGAAAGTGAGGGACACAAGTTCAATAATGTCAGCTAATTTTAGTAAGGATCTTTACTGAGTTGCACCTATCCCGGGCAGTTACTGACAACACCTGGTAAGTTGATATGCTCTTGTGGATACTGTCTTTGAAAGTGAGAATATGAGGCAGATAATTCATAAGACTTTCTAGGTCGCTCTGCCTTCCTCTGTAGGAGGAGATGGGGAGAAGCTGCACCCTTACTGCAGTACTTCTGTGTTTTAAACTGCTTTTCACACAGCCTGATGTAGCATAATGGTAGGGCTGTCCTATAGCTCGTTGTAAACCTGTATGCTGAGCCCTCTTCAGGTTAAAAAGCACAAAAATAACCCATCCATCTTGGAAATTCTGGCTGCAATATCTAAGAGCTTACAATCTGTACAAACAAACTGGAGATAACGTGGGAGAACAGGGACATAACGTTAAATAAATGCCATTTATTATGATAAATGACTTAGCAGTGATTTAAGGTATTGAAGTATTATCATAGAAATAAACACTTGATGAAAGCAGAAAGAGAAGTGCCTGAGGTAACAAAGATTTATGGATTGCTGGTTGAACCACAAAGATTTAGACCAGGATGGCAGTGAAAAAAAAAGAAACTTGTTGAAGAGAAGATCACTTCTGAAGGAAAATAAAGAGGATCTAACCCCTGCCTAAGTGAAGGGAAACAGCAGCTACCGGGAGTGGGAATGCTTTTCTGCTTACAGCCATTATTTTTCTAATCAGAAAAAATTACCCCTTGGAAAAAGCCAACTGTTGCCCCATTTGATCTGTTGATATCAGAATGGTGGTGATGGTGGCGGTGAGAGTGGTGAAAAAAGAAACACAAACCTGAGAAACAGAACCGTAGTGCCAAGGCGTTACTGGAGGAGTGCTGGGAGCACCTGCACCCAGATGTGAGGGACTCACTGTTCATGAGAGAAAATTGTAGCTCAGACTGATGTCATGCAAATACTGTATTTTTTTTCACACTGATAGTGAGCCACAGATAGAGCAGAAAAAGAACAAAGAGGAAAAATACTAAACACACAGTAGAAAATAGGCAAGGAAGTGCCATTGCACTAATCAAAATAGATACTCTCATAGGAAAGAGCAAGGTCACAAGAGACACACAACTCCAGTAATACAAACAAATCAAGTACAAAAATGAGGGCTTTTCTGGCTAACTGCCTAACTGACATGGTGAATTGCAAATATGCAAAACCAAATTGGTCTTCAAAAATAACTGAAAACACTTTTAAAGCTCTTACCTATCTGCATTAGATAGAGCGTGCTGCATACATATTCAGGGTAAATTGATTCACTGAATAAACTGTAAATAATACTCGGTAATTCCTTTAGGGTGAAATTTTTCACTTTACTGTGTGACTACACAAATCCCAGGCACCATCCAAATTCTCCATCATCCCCCAAATAAGATTAAGGAGGATGTCAACCATTCACAGGCGTGACCCTCATCCATACAGGATTGTTTGAACACATACACACAGAGATTACTGAGGTAAGTAAACACAGTAACCATGTTAAGCACGTTGCTTGAAAGGAAGGTAATAACGTGCCATAGATGTATTTCTTAGTAAGGAAGATCTGTTTGGAAATGGCCAACATACAGTGCGCAACTGTACAGAGTTTAGTAAAGGGAGCCTGTGAGCATAACTGGTTCCTCCAGGCATGACCTAAATGATCACACTAGTATTACATATAGGCAAATATATAACAGTTCATTGTCAGTGCTGACTGGAAGGTTTGCACAAGCCTGGCTGCAGCTCCAGAAATGGCATGGAGAACCAAACTCTTGGTGTCCTCTAGCTAATATGGTGCTTGACTTCATGTTGGAAAGTTGAGCTGCTTGTGGAACAGGAGTAAGATTGGGTGGATTGTTATTTTTCTCCTTGCTTAGCACTCCATTCCCAAATATTTATATCGTATCATTTACCACAAAAGGTTTTCACCTTTTATCATAAAGACGTGGTTTCAGGGTCCTTCTCCCAGTCATGAGCATACAGCATCTTTATGATAGCTATAGGAACAGCTTATCTGTTACCACTGATGTTGGAATATCGGTTTGACTCACTAACACAATAAATATGAAGAACCAGGTCAAAGCAAAGTGTAAACAAGGATATGGACAGGTGAATATAAGTTATAAATTTATAGTAGTAACAGGAGAACCCACTGCATTGTTTCAGACTCTGGGCACTGTGCTCAGCCCATGGCTGACCCAAACAGAGCAGGTAATGCTTTGCTCACACTGGTCTCCTTCTGACCCACCAGATGCTCTTTTCTTGTGGGGAAGAACCTAGAAGTCCAACACTCTCCCTCAAGCACTTTTAGTGGGGGTACTACCATGCCTGTAGTGTTTTATTCTTGACATTGCAACATTTGCAACATTTAGTATGCTGCAGTCTCACGGCCATTGTGTTGGATCACTGCTGTGGAATTTGATTTCACGGTCCATTGTAAAAACTTGTGCTTTTGGCAGATGTCATATTCCTGGCAATATTAAACATTTTCACTATTATCTACCAACATTTTTAGTGGAGACTGTTCTGACAGTGTCAAATTTATTCTCTGCTTAATCCCACAGTCCCAAGCTTTCATGGGGAGGAAATGCCTTGGTGTTTCACCTTCCTGACATTCAGATCTGGGCATGACTGAACAGTAGAAATACGTTCTCATAGATGGGCCTAGGACCAGATACTTCAGCTCAGCTTCTTTCTTTCTATTTCACAGGCAGCCTATAATGGATAACAAACAAAGAAGGACATGGTAGGACTAGGGTCTTTGGGTTGCTTCCTGGATCTGTTGACCCTGTCTCACCTTCCCATGGTGCTATAGTGACTCCTCAGGGTGTTTCACTGGGAGGTTGAACAAGGCTGAGACCACGGCAAGGGAGAGGTGAACAGGAAGTGGGGTGTCAGATAAACCTGTCTCTGGGTGTCCTCCACAGCTCCAGTGTCCATGAAGCAAACTGGGGACTCCGCATCAAGCCATTCTACCCTGCAGTGGAGTGAGTACCAGACCCAGTGCACAGCCCATGCACAAGGGGAGGCTCGACAAAATTACCCATTAGGGTAAATGAATTAACTAGATAATTCCTGACACAGAGTGGGAAGGATCCAGGAATCTTTTTGCTACCTTCTTTGGCCCAGTCTGGGAGAAACTCCCTTTCAGCACTTCTGAAGTGATCAGACAGGTTTTCTGCAGCTATTTCTGCGTAGTGAACATACTGATTTCCTTAAACAAACCAGAAATGCTTCAGCCTTTAGGCCAATCTTCTTCAAACTCAGATGCCTGCAGTTAGTCTCCTCAGTCTGAACTGAGATACTTAAAAAGAAGTCAGTTTATTTCAGTCATATATGTGCTAATCAGAAGTGGAGACAAGCCCAGAATTGGAAGAATCCTCCAAGGAAATGCAGTGGAAACAAGTCTGGACAATTGATTAATGCGGAAAAGCTGACATAAAGAAATAAGAACCAGACTCTCATAACACCCACTGCTTAAGTTTTTATTTTTCTAGCTTCATAAACAGCAGAAGTTTCGTCTGAAGGGAAATTTGAGTTGAAGCATGCACTAAATATCAGCTACATTTGTCTTTGACATGATCATATATTCTACTCATGGTATATTCAGACATACATGATTTTTTTTATTACACTGTTAGTTTATGACAGGTACATATTTTGTATGTTGTGCCAGGATGTAACTTCATCACTTATGAATTCTTCAGCTTTATTGAAAAAATATTAAAAACCAGATGAGATCCCACCATAGTGGAGATGAATCAGAGAGAACTGTCTAGAGCATGAGGGCAGAACTGAACTCACAAACCATTGTGTCACAAAACATTGTGTTATATGTGATTCATAGGGTAGCCAAACACTGTGATTATGTTCCCTTTTATAGGTAAAAAGCTGAGGTTTCCTGTTTAAAAAGGTCCACATTATAAAAATGGGGCAACAATCAGCTTCCTGAGGTTCTCCTAGTGATGTAGACAAAGACCCATATGTGCTTAACAAGGTGAGGTCTGGCTTGCTGTCTGAAGCCATATTGACTGCTGGGGTAAATATCCTCAGTTTCTTCGCCCGTAGAATCAGGATCACAATACTTGAAAGGCGAAGGGTGTTATTAAGACTTGTTCATGTCTTAATCCCAGTCACAACATGTAAAATACTGTCATAAATACAGAGGGTTAATTATGATTCTCACAACTAAAATTGGTTTGCCTAAAGCGGTGAAATCACATTGGAGCTCATAGTAGTTGTTCACCTTCACCCGTGCCTGTGAAAAATAGCTTGGAAATAGCAGGAAAATGCCCTGAGAGTTGGTTGAGGTTCATCTTTTACCCGGTGCATTCAAAAGGTCACCTAAAAAATGAAACTTTGTTTCATGGATGTGCTGCATTGACCTGTTAATGATATTCAGGTGTTTGGGTTTTTTAAGTCTGAATCAAAATGTCTCCATGAGCTTTGGGTAGACGTCCTCTAGGCTGTTCAGCAGCACCAAAAGAAAGGACCTATCTCTGGCCCCATGTCCTGCTGCCCCCAGCTGGGTTCCCTGGCTGGACCCTGGACCTGGCCCATCCCCTTACCATGCCTGGGGCTGCCCATGGGTCCCACTGCCAGCCCGAGCTCTGCCTTTGTGTTCATTCCCTGCGGGATGGTCCCCGTGGGTGAGGTCGTGGCCAACACCAGGTCACCACCATTCCTGGCTTGGCTGCTCTGCACTAACAGCTGCTGCTGTCTGACAGACATGAGAAAGACGAGTAGCACAATGCCAATTTGTTGTCTCCACTGGTCACAGTATGGTAGGTGTATGGTCTGCCTTGATCTCCACCGCTGGCAATGCAGATAATCCTTCAAGGAAAGTAATCTCCACTCGGGTGTGCTGGGTTCCTCCCAAAGAGTGGAATGGATTAGAAGGGTGGATACTTAGAAACTCTAAAAATCAGGCCCTGGTTTTGGTGGCTACATGTGGATGATGCACTTGTAATTCAGCCTTTCTGGTCACTCTGAAAAAGGGCTGATCTGCCTTATTCTGCACCCAGATGGATTATTAGTTTTGATGTAATGTAGAAACACCCTGCTGGGAAAGGCCAGCCAAAAATATAGTCATGCATGTGTGGCCTTCCTTTTAATTCCCAGCCAGCCTTCATGCTGGCCTGACCGAATCATGCCCACTAGCTTCTTAAATTAGCTTTGTGGATCTCAAAGACACTGTACTTGTTTCGAGAGCATTTTTAATTGAGCTAAGTTCTAATTACCTGATGTAAAATTCTCTCAGGTAGAAAGAGTGTATATATTAATTGGTATGTACATATCTGAAAGTATGCAAAATGAACCCACGAATTTGTCAACTACAAGGAGAATCATGTTGCTTATACTGTTGATTACATACAATTAGGATTTAAAAGATACACAGATAGAAAGGCAAATGAGCTAGGAACTCAACTTGGATTGAAATTACTCATTGCTCTCAGTCATTTTCACAACAAGCGTCAATTATGAAGGGCTGCTTTATTTTGTTATTTAAATTCTCACTCAGACCTGAGAATTATTTTAATTAGATTAGATTATGGCAACACTTCTCCCTCAATGTGGTCTTGTCCATGCAGAACCAATTAGTGGATCATTTCACCACGAGTGAGACTAAGAAAAGGGTGTGGATGTGTGAAGAGAGGGGGAAAAGGGAAAGCAGATGTGGTTCAGAGATTTTTTCCATCTGATTTTCAAAACAGTTTCCCACCACTCTAATTCTACTCCCACTGGCGTCAATTGGAGCTCTGCCATAGACTGCAGTGGGAGTAGGGCTAGGTCAGTGCATGACTCTTTTGAAACCACATCTTCATTTTTTACATAAATGAAAGCTCTGTGAATAATTTTTGCTCACTGTTATAATTATTGAAATTTAAATCTGTCAGAGATGGGGGTCAGCACTGATTTTGAAGTGGACAACAGAAATGCCAGCACAGGTATCTTTTGGAGTTGCTCCTTTAGATCCTGGGGTTTTTTTCTCCATGCAAAGAATAGTAGGGCTCATGCCACCTCACCAGGGCCTTCTCTCAGAGAGCTGAGAGACCACAAGTCCTGCATTCTGTGATGTGCTGACGTCAGAAGACCTCAGAAAACCAGAGGAATGTGGAATTATTGTGGTGATTGGCTAGACAGGGGCTGTAACTCATCCTTTGTGCCAGAACTCTCTACTGAGCCATGCCAGCCCATGCAGAGGAACATGAGATTTTTCTTTTCTTCCAGGTAGCATAGGCTCCCTCACTGGAAGTCAGGGAGGGAGATTTTTCATTCCCTTTGCTTTGTTTTTGTTCTGTGTAAGGGGAACGTGGCACTCCAGGAGGATGAAGGAGGATGAGTCAAGCTTGTAAGAAAGCCAGGTAGCCCTCCTTGCTTTCTTTGAGACAGAGGTATTTGGCCAGGGAGAATAGGGCTGTTCAGAACCCTCCTTAATGAACTTTTGTACCCAATGGTTACATGGCTTCCTTCCCAAGTCCATGATGTCGATCAATAAGTGCCATTTGGGTTCTGTGATAGTGTGGTTCCCTAAATGCAGCCCTTGTATTTTCCTTTGGCTTGTTATGTACAAATGCAGGCAAATGTGAAGAACAAATTACTAACTTTCCTCACTGCTTCTTGGTTAAAGAGGTGGTTTTATATGTGCATGTATATTTAATGTAAACATATATGTATATTTCCTGTGGTCACTAGAGAACCTTTTTGGATTGTTACCCTGATTTTCTGCATTTTAGGAAACACTGTTTTAATCTATAAAAGTTCTGACCATTTGGGGGGTTTCACTGTACTGTAATTTGCTCAGTGAGATACAGCTTCTTACACTAATAAGAACTTTTATCTGTGAGTAAATCCTGAGGAGAAGTTCTTTAAATAAATCAATGAATAGAAAAGAGTTACATTCAGAGGAAAGAGAGAAAATGCCTTATATCACAAATGTGATAGAGAAATTCCATTACTAAGTGAAAAAAAAACCCTCAAACCATGTTGTCTGTGTGCAAAATACCTAAACAGAAGGCTTACTAGTACATGTTTTTGAAAACCTCAAGCATACCTTATAGATGGCAGGTAAAATCCATGCTAAAAAAAATCCCAACTTTAGAGTTTAACCCAAGACACACAGAAATCAAGGAAATCTTGGGCTTTAGCTCAGGCTCTCACTATGGCAGCAGACACTTTCAAACAAATATAAAGTATATCCTTTAGTGGAGGCGTTAGTCTGGGACTCACAGTTTTGTGCTGTTAGCCCTGCTCCCCACTCTCACGGAGATAGTGGAAATCATTTAGCCCCACCACAGCCTAGTTCTCTTAACTGTAGTACTGTGCCACTAAAAGCATAATTTCCTAACATTAATTAATAATCACTGTGAGATCCTCAAGCAGAAGATGTTGTAGAAGTACAGAGTATAATTTTATTTCAAGGCATTGAAGAATTTATAGAGTAAAAGATGGAAGGATTTAATGTATTTTGTTTAAAACTGAGTTTTCCCACAGTGGCTTCATTGGAAACAGGATTTCAGAAGTACCAGAAGAAATATTAAACTCAATGCTCTGTGGCCATCTCACAGTGTTGATTATTGAAAAGAAGAGCTAGAGAAGCCAGAGTTTTGCCCAAAGAGATGATGTTTATTTCCACAGGGACCTGAAAACTAATTGATTATAATAGTTCATCCTCTTTATTGGGGTGCTTCTTATGACAAGAATATGTGGCAATTATAGGACACTGAGTTAGGCAATGTTGTGTTTGCCCCTACAGATCATTTATCTGAACATCCTAGAGTCCTGTTTTGAAGAAGAAAACTCACTTTAAGTGATTGATTTAAGTGTTTGCTCTGTCCATTTTGACGTACATGGGAACATGACACATAGAAAGACATTTCAGTCTGAAAATTTCCTCCAGCATGTCTAGATTATATGCTAATTTGCATGTCAAGTTAATACATGATGTTTCAATAATAAATGGCCTCAGGAGTTTGAAAGACGGTGTGTAATTTTACTAGATCCTAGCTTTGGAGCCCATATGGTAATTGGTTGGTTCTGTTTCTCAGATTTTAAGGACATGGGTGAAGTTTCTGTGGAGCAGAATCAAGTCTGTAGAATTGTCAAAATGGTATTCTTGAAATAGTATCACAATATGTTAAGAAATAGACAATGTTTGCTGATATCTACTGCTTTCTGTAGTGAATCATGAATATCAGAATCATGAGTATCAGTGAATCGTGAATATCAGACAGAAATTACCTTCCATGTTGTTAGGTCTTTTTCCATGCTAATATGTCTCCTGCTGTCAGGTCTAAACAATGTTTCTCTGGGTCTTTATCCAGTCTAGTGCCTAAAGACATTAGAGCACCTAAAGCTGGGAGTTAGAATATCACTGTGAATATATACAATAATTAATTTGTCATGGTATTACTTTGCACCCCTTCATTAAATATGGACCTCTTAAATCTTCACAGGTACATATGAGACTTAGGTGGTTTGTTTCTGCCCTGCTGTAATTTCTACCTCAAATGAGGTCACTTGCTCTGTAGATACGCACACACTGGAAATGACAATAGAAGCTATTAGACTCACTAGTGCAGATGTTTTTTCTCTTCCATAGAGTCACCTAACAATCTACTGTATATTTAGGGGAAGTAAGTCCCTGGAGTTGGCGACATGATGCTTCTGGAAAGGCACTGGAAGGGAAGGGTAAGGATCTTGGCTCTGGCAGAGAGAGAGGGCAGTCCCCGCTGTTTGTCATGGGCTGTCAGGAGCGTAATGGAGATGTGGCACAGAAACAAATTAGGCCATCACAATCTGTTTTGTATCGATCCACTTTCAAGCCCTAACAACAAGGGCATGCCAGAGATGGGAAGGGCTGCATTCATGATGTTCTCAGCTTTGGGAGCTCTCTGATGCTGCTGTGTTTATAGATAATCTGAAAACAAGATCTGCAGTGTTTGGATGGGGTGATTTATTCCCTGTTCATGTCATACTCTGGAGGTGTCCCAAATACATGAGGCTTGATGGTAGATGTGGAAAACCACTGCTTCTTCCCTCTTTCTGGGTGGTTACGTTTGTGTTTTTGGGAGCACAGCAGAAAGCCCAGAAAGCCTCACACAGATGCTCAGATACTTATGTCATTAAAAAAGTATTTTGAATAAATTCTCAGCTTTCCCCCTTTATTTCTAGGCAAGGAACAACAGATTTAAGAGGAGTGATAAAAAGAATTTTTAAAAAATAGTACAAGTGGAAAAAAACCATAGGTAAAAGCTATTGGAAAAAGAAGCAACAGTGCATAATGACACTCTGGCCTTTCCATGGGGCTGTTTAATTAATTACCGTTTACTCTTACCAGTTCGTTTCTACTCAAAGATTTTCTTTTGTTAGCTCTAGCCAGGATATGCACCTGAGCGGAAATTTGTGTGAAAGAGACTAAACCTGTAAACACCACTTCTATCCTAACTGGGAGCACATGCATTATTATAAAACCACTTTAATTATAGGCAACTTAAAAAAGATACCATCACTCCAACAGCAACTGCTGTGTACTGAACAAGATGAAACTCAATCCCTCGCAATCAAAACAAACAGGCCGTCACATGGCACTAAGGTTTTGAAACGTGGTGCTTTTACTTAGGAACGAACAGCCAGAAAATCTGATACCAAAAAAGCATTTTCTGGGTCACTCATCAAACCCAAAGGTTTTTAAAGGGTCTGGGGACTAATAAGGTCCAAGCTCACTATACAAGTAATTTTAATCTATTCAAAACCTGCAGGTGTTTCATGCTTTTCCCTCAACTCACAAGCCAGAGTCTTATCTCAAAGCTTTAATAGCCCAAATCCTGCAACCACAAGGAAGTTTGGGTTCAGTTGCACTTTCTATCTGTTTTTTATTACCCCCTGTTGTGAAAGTGGTGACTTGCCCTAGTGACAGACCAGGTCCCACACAGCACCAAGTACTGTGGGCAGCAGGAGAAAGCTCTCTCCACCCTATGGATTTATGATGCAATTTGGAACAGGAAGCAATGGACAAGATCATCAAAACCAGGGAACAAAAGGAGAAATAAGATGAACGAACCATGGCGTGATCATGTGAGCAGCCAGTTAGGCAGGTGAGTGTACAGTAAATGCATACATGCACCACAAGTGCAATGAACATGGGCAGCCCTGATCCAGATCAGGAGTCAGTAGCTGTACCTGGAAATTAGTGGAAGGAACCACAGCATGGATTCAGTTTGCCCTGGCTAACTTGTTTCAGCAAAGATGCCACCACTTCTGAGCATGACAACTTCCACAAAGAGCTGAAGTGAGCAGGAAGCCAGCTGGATCCGTACTCTGTCGTCTTTCTTACAACCCTAGTGCTGCTCATACTGTGTGCTCATAGGGGCAGAGTCCCCGTGAGGTGTTTAGGGTTGCTGTTGATGTGAGCGGGGGCAAATCCTCATTCTGCTCATTTACTGGAGGTCAAAATTTGCCCTTGAAGTTAAGACTAAACATTAAGATAGCTGAACCCAAGGCACAGTTTTAAGTAGCTTTGGCAGTGTTCCACCAAACTTGCCTTTGGTCCTTAAAGGTTGCTAGTCTATGAAAAAAAGTCGACCAGCTGCATTGCAACACATTTTTATTTAAGAAACTGAATGTTAGGATTTAAAAAGCACCAGGAAAATGTGTGATTCCCGCAATTTAGGAAGATTTTTGATTTTTACCAGAACTGCCCCGTTTCACCAACTGCCCCATTCAGTTGGCTATGTACCTGGCAGGGAACTGAGAGTTGAGAACTGGCATTGAGAATAGTTTTCAGTAACAGAGGATGATAATACATGCTGAATAGTGGCAAGTAAGCCAGCTTTACTCATAAAATGAAAGCCTTTGAGAGAGATTGGAAGGGAACTTGTCAATCCTGTGTAGTGCCTTGAAAAATGGGTCCAAATCTGATATTTTTGCTACGAAGAGTTGAGTATCCTATGGGGGCATGGACTAAAATGTGATGATGCTGACATGTAGCTGTTATGTTAATGGTCAAAGCAAGATGCACAGATTTTTTTTACCTTCAAAATTACAAATCTGGATAGCAGGAGTTGTCCAGGAGTAGAGAGGGCCAGGGTCTGTCTGCCATGGCTTGTCCCACTGCCCCAGCAGTCCCAGGGCAGCCAGTGGTCCTGAGCATCAGCATATATGTGGTGATGGTGGGGCAGGGATGAGCTGCAGGCGGGAAGTCAATCTGCAGGTCAGGATGAGTGAGACATTTGCAGCATAGCTCAGGAGGGTGAAGTGAGCCAAATTCAACTCTAAAGCAAGTGGGGAAAAACCATGACAAATCTTTTCAGGTCCCCTCCCTTACACAACTCTTCTATGAGCAGCTTGACCAGAGGTCCCATAGCTCACTGTCCCAGGGCTAGGCAGGAACATAGGAAGGCAGAAGATTGTGCTCAGGGCTGTGATGGGATTTTTAGGAAGAGAATGAGCACATTTGATCCTACTGAAACAAAATATCAGTGAGAACAGCATCCCTCATTTAACCTCCAAACCCAATCATTCATGCCTACCTTTATTTACTGTCATATTATGTTTTACGTGCCAGGTCTATTTTAAAAGCAGCTCCTGCAAATCACTGTATCGGGAATTAATTTAGCACTTTATGTCTATCTCACTTAATTTCCTTCAGTTTTGCTTCAAATTCGATAAATTTGCTGCACCAAAATTGGTGTCATTCAGGATGCTGCAACTTCCATTGACTGGTGGGCATACAGGCCCTGCTGTGGTCAATACTCTTGAGCCTGCCTCTCACGTGAGCTAAGTGTGAGCTAAGCAGCATGGCTCTGTTCTTCTTGGTGCCCAGGGACGGCAGGCTGCAGCACAAGACTCGCTCTTCTAGGAAGAAATCAGGCTGCTGAGAAGTTTGACCTTGCTGGACTGGGACAAGGCAATTGCAGAGCAATGGGATGAAGTGTGGAAATCCCATTTGGTAGGGCTCACACACCTGCAGGCTCCTTGAATCCGCCCTTTGCCTCTTTTTCTTCTCTTTCCCTACCTCTTTGGTTTTGTTCTAGAAGGTAAGCCACCCCCCATTTTTGATTAGAGGCAGGTGGCGGTTGTGCACACTTTGTAATGGCTTATGGCTCAGGAGAAGAGAAACAGTCAGCTGAGGGGGGGTGTGATGCTGTGAAACACGTTCATTCTGAAGCAGTTACACCACAGATTAATTTTCCTTTTATACCAAATAACCTGCATTTTGATTTCATGCCTTTGTGTGCAGATGCAAGCACATGCATGCTGTGGGACACACAGGGTCACATTAATCACTGCATCCAATCCATTTCTCAGTGGCATTATCCTAAGAATGAGCTTCACACACAGTGTGTAGCAGGAACACTAGCTGTATGTCTGCGTTTCAATAACAACTGGAACAAGCAAGCCCACATATCGATCCCTCTAGATTGCACTGATTTTAATCTCTATGCTGTGTGACTATATACTTAATTGTGGGTCTATTGATTTGGTGACAACTGTTCAGATGACTTGTCTGAATACTGAAAATGAAACCATTCTAAGACACATTTGCTTTTTTCTTTTTACTGTTTTATCCAGTTTTTATTTCTGTCACAGCCACCTCTGCTGATCACACCAGTTGCAGTTGCTTTAATGGGCTGAGGGGAAAGGGGCTCTAAATGTACTATTTATCAAGTTGATATTTTCCCTTTAATAAGTTTTTCCCGTTACACTGCAAATCTTACACAGCTCACTGGATTTACCCTTCTTCAATTAGTAATCAAGCCTCTCTATATGCATGAGTGTTGCGAATCAATACTCACTGAGCCAATTGCTCTTTATGGTGATAAAAATAAAATAACCGAGGCAGGGGAAGAAGTAGATGTAGAAGTTCATTTTAAAAGCTTCATATGCAAGTGGAAGAGGCACATGACTGCAGACTCACTAGCAGCCTGTTAATAAAACTCAGATAAGCCCACTCTGATGGGTTTTGGTGCTGGACCAGCACGTACCAGAAGGGAACACGGGAGCACAGTGAAGGGGGCTGGCACCATCTGCACAAACAAGACTGCGCAGGTGGGGGCAATCATCTGAAATCAGCCCTCAGCTCTTCCTGTGACCCTGCTCTATTGTCACTATGCCTTTTCTGAGGACAAAACTCAGCAAGACCTTCCTTTCCAAAACATGTCTCTCTTCAAGCTTAGGTGAGCTGAACAAATGCCTGATTCAAGATTTCATGAGAAAGACTCTTTCATTTTCAAAACCACATATTTATATCAGGGCTTTGTTTTCCAGATGATAGATTTAAAACTGCCAGCTGTTTTGTCTTCCTGTTCTTTAGAGTCAAGATCTGTGTTCCCTGGTCCCATTTGTTTAACTAGGAAGTACCTTGCCTCTTCCAGGCCACTCATCAGAGAGCAGCAATCCATTTCTCTGAAAGGTTTTAATCTTGCCCTGATTAGTGCCTTGGTCTTGCTTATATTAAATGTTTCAATGTGTTTGATTAGCTCCCTGTGTTAGGAGTGATGGCAAAGCAGAGTGATCACCTAGCCTTTCAGAGTGGGGTTATAATGGATAACCCCCAGAATTAATGAAACTGCTATGCCTGATCACAGCTGGTCAAGCAGGCTGGTATATTCAACTCTCCTTGTGTTTTTATTGCACAGAATAAGAAAAATAATGTAAGGTTTGTGAATTTCTTGGCCGGGTCTGTGGTGTATTTAACTCTGGCCAGTGAACTCCCTAACTTTCTCTGGATTTAAAGAGTCGTAAACACATGGGTGTTCAAAGGCTTTGCCGTCCCTCTGCGACTCTTCCCATGTTGTTCCTAACAGGAGATGAAAAGGAGAGGGCAAAGATTGCTCTGTCCCAACATGCAATCCAGCTAATGAAATAATTATCTCACAATGTGGCTTAGTATGGAGTAATTGTAAAAGAAAGCTGCTTGGCAGCGTGTCGTCTTGGGGCGAGCTGCTTCCATGATGCTTCCACTCCTTCACCCAGGGAGAAGCTCGGCAGGAGGGATGGGATTATGAAATGCTGCATGTTTTGGAAGTCCCGTCACTGGGCTTTGCACAGGGTGGTGCTAGTGTGTGCTTTTCAAGCCTGTAGCTTCTTTCACAAATTTGCCAAGACTTGAAAAGTAGACGGTGCTCCATCTTCTTCAGCAGGTAAAGATCCATTAAAATGCTTAGCCTGTATCACAATGAACAACTCCAAATCCAGTACATTTTTTGACAGTCTCTGAATGGATGCCTGTGACAGAAGTCGAACTATTGCCTTGTAAACTTTAAAAATGAATTGCTCCAGAGCAAGCAGAGAACTGATGGTGAGGCTGTGCAGGGAAGTTTAGCACTTCATATATATCCTCTTGGGACTAACAGTCTGGAAACCAACAGTGTCCAGGCACAATAAGCATGAAATTGGAAAGAACAGACTAGAAGGCAGTCCAATTGTCACCTGAGTTTTCATCAGACCCATGTACTTGTCCCCACCTTGGTGTAATTAATGGTCACCTCTGGGTCAGATTTCCCGAGTTTTAGGTAACAAAAAACGGCTCTTCTCCCACTCCCACTCCATGGCTGGTCCCACCGTGCTGCTGCGGTGGCAGGAGCCCTGAGCACCAGGGGCAGCTGGGGGGACCTGCCTGAGGGGCTGAGGTGGCTCAGGTGCCTGCAGGCAGAGCTGAAGGCTACTGGATGTGGATCATTGACAACCCAACCAGCAGCTTATTTTCAGCACAAGCAGTTCCAGTGATGTCACCATCATGAAGAGTTGTCATCTGAAGACCTTTGTTAAAAAAAAACCCCAAATGTATCTATAATAGCAAAAAATTCAGCTTGTAAGATTTAATTAGCCTGTGTGGGGTGGGGGGAGAGGGAGCAGGTCTCCGGCCGCCAGCCCCACGACAGGACCAGGCTGCTTTGTGGTGTGAAGAAATCACTCAGACTGGTGGGTGCAGTTGCCTGTTAGGAGAGTGGATCTCCCTGCAGCACCTGATATGGTTCACTCCGAAACCAAAATACAGCATTAGATGGGTCATTAATCTTATTCAGTGTGACTGTTCTCATCCCTCAGCTTCCTGCATATCCGCTTTATTAGTGGGTTTCAAATCTTCTGGAGATAACTGCAGGGAGCAGCATACTGATCTCAGTGGAGCAATAATTTGATGAAGAATCCCACACTTTTGTGAGACACACTGGTTGGAAAAGGAGGCATCTGCTGTACTTCTTTCCCCAATGTGAAAATTTTAGAGCTTGAAAGTGTACTGTTTTAAAGAATGAAGCTATTCTTTAACTTTTTTTTTTTTTTTAAGTTGAGAAAGCTTTTTTTTATAAAGGCCTGGAGCCATTCTGAGATGTCGGTTGGTACAAATAAAAAAGTCACAGTTTCCCTCTGCATGTGTGTTTTTCTACAAAGGAAAAAGATCAATCAGTAAAGAGTAATGAAAGACGAAACTGAAATGAATCAGCACATTTCTACTGAAGATCCAGATGGGCCGGAAGATCTGTTTAACGTATCCAGCAATGAAAGTACCCATTGTCTCTACGCTCCAATATTGACATAATATCATTTCCTTTACTCTTTCAGGTCCTGGAAATGCCAACATAAAAGTCAATATTTAACACTGAGTTTGTATAGGAGTTCCCTGTCTTGACTGGGGTCCGCTGCCTTCTCCTTCTCCAGGCTTGATAAGGGCTGCTCAGATGCAGATGACCTTATTGGAGAGCCCCCAAGGAAATGCTAGCTCCCATGTCAGTGTGATTGTCGCTTCAATCAGTGTTCAGCACAAAGAACTATACCACTTATTTAGGCTTCTAAATACGAACTTAGATTTAGAGGCTCATTAATTTCATCCATGCTGTCACCATGTCCTCCCTGTCTGACCAGCTCACCAGCCGAGGGGCTGTACATGATGGTCTGGTTCACCAGGGAACCAAGAGAGATGAACTGGCTGGTGGCTTCAGAGCCGCGGGCACGGCCTCGGGGCTGCATCTGCTGACAGTAGCCAGGCCATTTAGCAGGGCTGCTGGATTTTTATGACAAGAGCATGTAAAAGCCCTGGATTGTTGTTCAGGCAGGGAAGGCAGCCAATTTATCAGGTAAGCGTGGTGTTCAGTGCTGCAGGAAAACAAATGAGGCAACTGAGCTAGAGACCTGCCCTGTGCAATTCTTCTGGCAGTAAAGGATCAGCTCAAGGTGTATCATCACAAAGAAAAGCTCATGCTTCTTTTTCCTTCTATTTCCAAGTGGATGCTGAGAAATTTATGTTGCGGTCAACCATAATCCCCTACCCTGGCCAAAACTGGGATCTTGGTCACTGCTAATGCCGGTGAGTGGTACAAAATGGTGACTTGCAGCCTAGTGGGGATGTTGTGAACAAGTATTTGAATGGTTACATGGGTTCAATATTGATTAAAGTACTAAGCTCTGATGGCAAATCCAGTCCTTTTAAAAACAAAAGACACTTCCGAGAAAAACCAAACTGAGAATTTATGCTTTGAATTTAAATAAAACACTAAATCAATACAAAAAACATTTTCTACACATTACTGTATTCAAGGAACATAGTACAGTAAGACTGAAATACAGTAAGACAAAGCTCAACAAAAAAATAAATGAGACCAGGAGCAGCTTTTTGACAGATGACAGCTGAGGACTGCAGAGGTCAGGTACAACACATTATGTTCAGAGAAAATTTCAAAATAAATAGGCTCAGCATTCTTTGCTTTAACTAAACTGTTAAAGTTTATTTGCTTTGCTACAACCATGCTTCTGTTCACCTTTTTGTCTTGAGACACGAAAATATACACTGCATATGAGGATAGTGAATAAAAAATTCTCACTGGTATTCAAAACAGAATTTTTCCTTAACTGTCTGAGCCTTATTTTGCTATATTGTTCATATAAATGTTCATTTTAGGATGTCACTGTGTAACTTGTAACGAATCTTGTCTTTAAAAAAAAAAAAAAAAAAGAATGGAATTCAAAACAAGGCATTAGAATTGTATTTGCAAATTAGAGCTTAAATTTTATTCTCTTGAAACTGAAAACTGGTAGAAAATATAATTAACTAAATTTTTAACTCTGCAATTTCAAACATATTAACATTTTGTGTGTAGCATAAGTGAACCACCAGGCACCTAAGGAAGTGAATTGTGACTGTCCAGAGCTGAAAGGAATATATACAGAAAATTGTTTGTGAGCAAATGAACCATGCAAATTTTTTAAAACATTAGAACAATTTGTAAAATTGTATACTTCTCATTGCACTTTGTTCTTAGTATTCACAAAAAGGAGCAAAAGTTAAATTAATCATTTGTGTGATTGTACTTTTGGCTAATTTTCTATTGTTCCTGGTGTAGTAGGACTTTGAATCCCCAGCCATGAATACTGATTCATTTTACGAGGGACTGCTTAAATAAGGAGGGTCAGTCCTTGCCCAGAGTGCTTGGAAGTCTGAATTTCCAAGAGCTGATGTTACACAGGGACTGGACAGAGAGCTGGTGTTATAGGACTGGAACCAGGGGTTGAGAAGATAAGAAAACAATAAAAGAAAAATTTATATTGAAAACAGGACTCTAGAAATAGTCGTAATTGGAGGAGCTACAGTGAGTTACATGTTAACCCATATACATATATTAACCCAAAGATTGGCCTTCACAGGTCCTGAGGTTGTTGAAAATTCAGCGAAACATCTGAGATTGGGCTCATGTGATCAGTGGGAACCAAAAGGTAATGCAAGAAGTTGTCCCTTGAACAGATTAATCCTGGGGGGAGTGTGTGAGAGCGTGGAGCAGATTTGTGCCTGTTTTATGCTTTCTGGATACATTTAATTTACTAATATATACATGGCTTTTTGTTCTTTCAGTGGGTGTCTGTCTCAACTGAGCTGAGTAGTGGCTCCACCCAGATGGGTGACCAAGGGAATCCAAGAGCAACTGACATAAGGCCTGGTTAAACAGAACGAAAGACCTGGCCTTAGGAGGTGAGGGATGTGAGTGAAGTCCACACAGGGATCAGAGGATAAAAGGCATAGCTGGGGGCTAGGAGGAAGATGGAGCGATTGAAGGAGCTTGCAAAATGGTGACCAGTCATGAAATGAGAAAAGCTGGTAAACAACCAAGATTGGTATTTTTCTTTAGTTGTTACTGAAAGAAAATAACTGATAAATAGTTTTCAACAGCTTCTTTCATCTAATACGCTTTATATCTTTTGCATAAATTTTTAGTGGTGGTAGGAAAAAACTTGAGTTGGACAAACAATTTTTGCATTGAAACTTTGGACAGTTTTGGCCATTATTTTAATGACATATCTTGGAGTGTATGTTGATGACTCCCTTGACTGAATTCATTATTCACTCGATACATTTCCATGGATCAATTATCTGTAGTGAATATTCATACTGCAGTGCCACCAATGCCAAGATGTTATTGTGAACCTTATTAAGTGATTTGCATAAATCTTCAGCTGGAGAAATCAGATGTTTGTAAGATCTTTACCTTCCAGTAAAAAACTGTAGTGCTCTTAGCTGTGAAGATTTTTTAAAAAGATTTATAAAAAAGGTCTTGTAAAAGATGTTAGAAACAAAAATAAAATAGATTCCAAATACATTGCTTGAAATATTTTGAGTTTTGGAAAACATTATTCAATATTTAAGCCAATATTTAGTATTTAAAACAATACAGATTTTAAAATCTGCTTTTGCACATACTTACATTGCGGATTTTGCACTTTGTATTCAACAAATGTTAGTAGTCATAAAATTTAAGAGCATGAATCTTTATCTGAAAGGTAACCAAAGATGGCAAAAACGATTTGAGCAAAGGTCAGAATAACGTTCCATTTTATTTGATCAAAATTCTTTAAAATGTTTGTTTAAAAGATATTTGAAGTAAAAATGTCATTCAATTACAGCAAAGGGGCCTGCACTTGGTTTAGATTTGTCACTCAGAACCGAGCAACTCAGTTGATATTAAAATATTCACAGTCAATTAGATCGGGAAACTGAGGAACAGGGTGAATGATGTACCTGAGAGTAGGGGAAGTTCTGAGAAATAAGATACCTAAAAATAAAACTGAATTTGAATCCTGTGGTTCAGGCTCCACTGACGTTTACAAATTCAGTCAAGTGCCAATTTAAAAAAGGAGCAGATGAGTAAAGTAATCCAGAGACAAGGGCTCCATCAAGCAGATTCAGCCCAGCCATGTGAACCCGGCTTTGCTGCCCTCCCAGCCCAGCTGGCTTGCTGTCTGCACGCACACTCTGACTAATCTGCTGCTGCTGCTGCTGCTGCTTGTGAAGCCGTTTCTTAAAATAATGGCTGACCTAATTATGGATCTTTACCTTAAATGTATATGGTGACTGTGTACATGAAATCCACACTGGATATTTTGTAAGCCAGTACCTAAATCTGACATAATGTCATTTCACATCTCATCCCATCTTCCTTCACAGATTGCAATTAAAGTAGATGTGTATTTATGCAACAAACATTACAGCACAGATTTAGAAAGCAGACAGTGTTAAAATGCTTGCTTCTCGCTAGCAGTCACTGAGGAAGTGGATAAAGGGGGTGGAACAGTGGCAGTGTCATTATGCAGATTTAATAACTTCTCTGACACAGGGTAGAAAGTTCCTAGACAGGTAAAACTGTCTGTGCAGTAATACTACAGAGCAGATACATGTTTTGACTGCTGTGTTCATTATGTAGCCTGGTAGGTTTTAGATCAGAGTAATTAATTATTGTGAAGGTGTCAGACATAGCATGGATTCTCACGATCTGGAGTCTATTTAGCATCTTCTCTATTACAATGAAAAATTAACGTATTTTACAGATGAAATCACTGGAGACAAACTAATTACCCACAACCCATAGATTAATAGGTTGCGGGGTGAAATTATGATCACTACCAGAGACAGATTTGCAAATGGGCCCATCTACTTTCTCTGCACAGAAAGTTGGTTTGTAGGCTATAGAAAGTAGCTGTTGCATGCTATTGTTATAGACGGTTTCTGCAGCTCTTGTTCTCCACTCTCTTTATTGCAGGTGCTTTGGATGTTTCCAGAAAAGCTGTAGTCACAGCTTCAAATGCATTGCAGACATGGTTAAATCAAGGCTTAGACTTTCCCCTACATATTCCTTATCCTGGAGCTTGTGTTGGAGCAGTTGTTGCAGAATTGGTTTTAAATTCTGCTGAAAAAGTAATGAACTTTCTTCAAAACCTCAACATCTTTATTTAGAGTGTTTGAATTTAGGTACTTAAACAGGTTACATCAGTGTTTTATCAATAAAAGTTCAGATTTTAATTTTAAAATGGTATTTTTCAACTAAGTTTGAGCAAGTGTTATTAAAAAATAAAATAAAAGAAATTAAATATTACGAGGTGGTTCAATAATCTGAAAATGAACTAAATTTAGTCAAGCAGAATGTCTTGGATTGACCCAAACATTTTTTTCTTCTTTTAAAAATCCTCTCAAATTTTTATATTGCATTACTGTAAGACATTCCTCCCACAGAGGTATTTTTTGTTCAGCTCTCAATTAAAAGACCAAAGACTTTATTTATCCAGGATAGTCTGCCTCTGATGTTCCATAGGCTTTCCACCCTACCTGACCTTATGTACTTTGCTAAATCTGAAGAGATCACAAGCTGAAAAAGGTAAAATGATACAGCTGGAGGCTATAGTTAGCTATCGGTGTGACACACATTGTGATGGGCAACCAATACATGTGGGGATCTATGTGCAGAAGGAACACAAAGTCTCTTGAGTATCATATGCTCCTGGGTTTTGTTCTTCCTCTATATGACAGGTGACAAGACCAGTGCAGGGCTACCTAAAACCCCCAAAATGTGCAAGGATGACAAAGCAGTGAAATTTGCGTATCGTGGAAAAGAACTTAAAGGTAAGGGTGCTTCCATAAATAAAGAAGTAGCAAACAAAACACAGGAGCTCCACAGAAACTGTTTTTAGGGGGATGAGTTTGCCTCACAAATCTTGGTTAGCATGTGCACAGCTGATCCCACCCGTCAACCAAGTCAACGGTGGGTCCCTGCGGGAAAGTCATCAGTACCGCTTGTCTGCAGCTCCGGTGCCTGCTGTGTCTGCGTGCAAGGTGGGATTAGATATTTCCTTCTGAGCTTCACAGGTAATTAATTCTCTGCTGGGGCCCTGGGGAGGAATAAATTTGGCACTGCAGTTTGATTGCAGGGAATAGAAAACACCTAATTTCAGTTCACTCCCTGCGGTGGGAAACCGGGTCTCTTCCCTCAGTTGACTCTCGGCTTACACTGGCGTTGCACCTGCCAAGATGCCAAAGTGGGAGAGAAACTACAGGCTAGAATACAGATATTAAATGTTGCTGAACCTCTTCACCAAGTATAAAAACCCCACCAAATTGGAAGGGCTGTTTGTAGCTACTCATTTAGCCTGTTTTCCAGTCTTGTAAACTGGACTGACTCTTCATGACCTTCTCACAGATTAAAGTCCTGGGAAGATGGGAGCAGTCGGAAGGATCAGATTACATTTTTTTCACAGTTCCAATATCCCTAAGAGATGGTTCCTAGCTATTCCATGGTGAATATGTTTGATATGAAAGAACAGTTTTTATCCCATGTTTATAACATAAGACTTTAAGGCACTATTCCAGTCATTCCAAGTTTATATCATCCATAAGTATGCTCAATATACTGTGTCTAGCAATAACCTGGACATATGCGAATATATTCAAACACCTACTCCCCTGAAATGTTATGCCAAAGAGAATTTAAATGTGATACTTAGTGGTGAAAAGTATCAGAACTACCTGAACTGGTCTTCAAAGACAGATATATAGTCTTTAAAAAATAAAAATAAATATTGCTGAGTCTGGATGACGGGCACTCTCAAACTGAAGGTTAAAAACCCACAAGTCTTATTTGCAGGTCTTTTGAAAGTTTTTTCTTCATTAAAAATAAAACAACAAACATCTTTTCTGGGTGGCAGATTAGTGCATATGTTCATCAGGTTTATTCTTACTCATGTCAAAGGTTTTATCTAGCTTTGTCTTTGCCTCTCTGAAGGCGCTTCCCAGCTCAGTGAAGCACTTGAGCACATAATTTATATCCCTAAGTTGAACTTTATTTCAGCAGAGTTTGGAGACATGCTGAAATCATCTGTTTACCTTGCAACTCTGGAGAAGTGACTTTATAGGGGCCAGAAGAAACACCGAGGTGACACAGTGGCAGGACACAATCACTGCCCAATAGTCATATGACACTGTGCAGCAGTATTCATATCAGGCTACACGGTGAGAAGCTAAATCAGATCTCAAATGTGTATTAGCTTCTCCTGCATTTACATGCTGTAGAGGCATGTTGGTGAAGAGCAGTATATTTTGCCATAACTATAAAGACCGTTTGCTGTCACGAACTCACTGCCTGCTCAGTGGCTGAGGAACTGCTGAGCTCCTTACAGCTGACTTCTGGCCTTCCTCCAGGCATATGATCAAAAATAATTTGGGAAAGTTCAGCAAGCCACTCTGCACCACTTAGAAGTGAACTTGGTTAGAGAAAACCACTACAAATGAAGAGATGTTCATGAGGGTTTGGGGATTTTTATGCTTTTATGTTTTTGTGTGTGTGTTTTCTGCTGAGGCGAGATTTTTTTTCCCCAGTGTGCACTTTTCATCACATTATCCAGACTATTTAAAATGAACAGGCAATGGACTTCCCACATTTCCCTCAGGAGGCTATTCCACAGTCTAATGGGTCTGACCCTTCCATTTTTTTCCAGCTGACATTGAGCCAATGTTTTCTTTTTTCACTACTTCACCCCAGTGCTGCTAGCTATGCCCCACACTGAATAATCTCTTCGCTGTTTTATGCTCTGAAAAGAACCAGCTTTTTATTATCCTCTTTCTTTTTCATTTAGCCATGCTAAACATATTTAACTCCTATCATCACTTTTCATGAGTTGCTTTCAATCCTTTCAGATATTTTAATTTCACTTCACTGAGTTCTCTCCTGTACTGTGTTCCTTAAGTCATTCCCTATTTCTAAACTTCCTCTCACCTTAAGTGCTGCTGACATCCATAATAGAGTCCACGAGCTGTGACGTAGCCCGTGATCACTACTTAAAGACAATTGGTGTCCTCACTCCGCTGCCTGTTTCTGTATTATTGAGTACTGCAATAAAGAGGAAAGGCACTGTGATATATAAGGCCTAATGCACAATTGCTTAGACAGGATCCTGAATTGCTACTCCTAGCACAGACTGTTATTAACATCTCCCACATTACAAAGACATTTTTACTTATCTTTCCCTTTCCGCACCATGCACTCGAGTCCCAAAGAAGCCCATTCCTTTACTTTCCCTTGACATAAGCATTTAAATGTCTTAGTTATCTGTCTTTCCTCTCGTAAACTAGCGAGAAAATGCTAGGTAGCTTTTCTTTTGTACAACTGCTAGCAGTGCTGCATTTGAAAACGGTTGACACTTTTCTCATAAGAAGAGTTGTGCTGCCCAAGCCTGAAAGTTCACCTCACTAAGCAGCTGGTCTCTGAAGGTGGCCTAAACTGTCCTAATCTCTACCCTCCTGAAGTGCTGCTCTGTGGATAGCTGCCCACCATGGACTCTGCATTGATCTGGGTCTGGGAATAATCCCAAAGATTAGCAAACCCTTCAGCTTCATGGATGAAGAGAGCTGCATTGCTTTATGCTTTGCAATTGCATTCATCAGGCCTCAGGAGAAAAAATGCTTATTTGCATCATCAGTTCACCTACAGCCCACTGAAGGGGGCCATATCTGGAAAGGCAGAAGTGCTGATTCCAAGCCAAAATGTCTGTGCTGCCTAAAAACATCCAGGATAAATCCACTGACAAATTAGCTTGGCACCCGGAGATCTCAGAGGCTTTCAGATTTAGACCGCAGCTGAGCAGAGATGTTGAAGGCCAACGCGGTGGCCATAGACTCACCCTGTTCCCTGCTGAATTTGATGCAAGGGCGGCACAAATACTTGTGCAGGGATGGTGCAGGGAGTGGCACAGAGTAAGAAATTCACAGCTGGAGAAAGCCTGTAGAGGAGTGGCAAATGCCATCTAAGGCTAATGCCATCTAAATGCCATTTCAGTGTCTACAAGACACTGAAAAGTGGCAGTTTGTGGATGGAGTTTCATGAGTCTTCAGTGCAGCTCTCTTACTTCTCCTCCTCCTCCTTATTTATGTTATGTCACCGCTTAGGAGATGCTTGGCATTTTTGATGAGCACAAAAAGAGATAGTTTAGTCAGTGATCAAAACCCTGAGTCTGAAGCAGCCGCAGAGCTCTGCAGCCTGGCTGCCACCCAGGCAGAGCTGGAGCTGGACCAGCATACCCTGCATCTCTGCATGGGCAGGGAAGGGATGGAAGGCATCTGCCAAGATCAATGAAGCTGATTTAAAGGCAATATAACAGTGGTGGTGTTTTGCTGCAACAGGATCATGAGTGCAAAGGAGGAAGGGAGGCAGCATTATTTAATGATAATAATTTTTTAATATAAGAGGCTGACATTTAAATGAGCCCAAAATCTGAGCCCTGGACATGGTCTCTGGAGGTATGGTGGACAGCCAGGAAGGGGGAAGTTTGAGCTGCTGTTAACTGTACTTTTCTCTGTCCAAGCAGGAGACACTACCCATTTCTGGAACTTCCAAGAGACTCTAGTGCCTTCAAGGCAGTACATTTCTACATTTCTAGTGTCTGACCAGCAAAGAATTCCGCATCCCGCATCCCGCCCAGCCCAATAAAGTGATTTCTCTTTCCATCAGCAGTACCCGTTGCAGGGCCTAGCTAGCCTGGTGGCTGTGAGCGCTTTTGTAGCTGGGACCTGTCCCTTTCACCAGGGCTCTGCAGCAGGACTGACTCTTCACAGGGCATCATCCTGCTGCTGTTTGCTTCCAGGCTGCTGTTGTATGAGCCACCCATCTAATGCCCTGATCTTGCTTTTTCTTGAACCTCCTGCAAACAGGCACCCCAGAGGGCTGAAACAGTTCAGCAGGCCAATGCGATAGCAGGGGAAATAAAAGGTCTCCTGGGTGTCGGGATCCCCTGACATGTGATGCTGCAATTACCAGCTGATCAAACATCCACATACCCCTGAGGGCAAGAAGCAGGCACCTTGTCACTGTCCTCTTGTCACAGCTTCTGGCTGACCCTCCCCACATCAGAGCCAGAATTAGCGGGGTGGGGGTGGAAGCCAGGAGGGTGCGAAGGTCCCTGCCTTTGACTGGACATTCAGCAAATTGCCCTGAAACCCTTTTTCAGCTTTTCCCTTTGTGGAGGTGTCAGAGGGACAGGCTGAGGGGCGAGTGAAAGGGGAGGCAGGAGGAGCAGCCTCCTCTGCCCTCTGCTGCCGCCGGGGACAGGGCTGTCCTCGGGGACAGGGGGTCGGAGGGCATCGTCAAAGCAGGACAGGCTGCAGGGAGCCTCTGGGACAAAGGCGACAGCCTCAGGGGTCACCCTGTCAGGGCTATAAAACGTGACGCACCGGGAGACACGGGGGGGACATGTCATGCATTGTGTCTGTGTCCTTGCGAGCTGGTGTCCTCGAGAAGGAACAGCTTGTTTAAATTAGCCACAGTCTTCACTGACAACTCTTGGACTAGTGGAGGGCACTGCAAGAGACCTCCACCCATCTCAAAACGCTTGGCAGACAGGGTGCAGGGATGGTTTGGTCGGGAAGGGACATCCTGCTGCTGGATGGACCGGACGGGGAGGTGGAAGGAGGGATGGGACAGCAGGCAGGGATGGGGTCCCTGGCGCTGATGCCGAGGCTCACCCACCCCTCACCACATGGGTTGGCAACCACTCGCTGCCTGGGCTGCCAGAGAAAAGGGTAAGGGTAGATTGATTTAGAGGAGTGAGGGGACAAAACGCCTGTGAGAGCAGGAAGAACTGTTTGACTGTAAAATTAGTGTGAGGGTAAAGCAATTCTGCTGGAGGAGCAGTTGTGCCCTCTCTTCAGAGGGACGTGTTGGACGGAAGTGGCTGAAGCAAGAGTGGTGTCTTTCAAGCGTTTGAACCTAAGATAAAAAGATAGGGTTTCCTCAGTACCTTCAGTATGCCCTTGTTCAGCACTTCCCTATATTTACTGTAGGAAATACCTCCAGTATCTCAAATAGTGGGGTTATCTGACTGCAAACACTTATTTAGTTATTTAAGTAACTTGCACCAGGGAAAAAAATAGGTAGTTTAAGTAATATTAGTCCCTCAGTCCCCAAGGGGCTGGATTAGGTTTGCTGTCAGTTTCAGCCCTGTGCACTTTTGCAGCACTTGCCCTTTTGCTTGTGATCCCAAGCACTACCGGGATTCTCCAAAATCCCTGCTCTCCTTACTTCCTTTCTGTGCTGTGAAGTTTTAATGAGTCAACTACTTTTAGGAGAGACCTAACCAACATTGCTTTTGAGAGGCTTCCACCTTCAGCCTTATCACACAGCCCTTGAAATACTGCCTCTTTGTTCCAAACCTCTCTACTACCGAGGCATAAAGGTGTCAGGAGCGCGGTAGCACCCAAGAGGCTCAAAAAGCCGCATCTTCAGCAAAGTGTTTTAGGAAGCGCAGATGGCTTTAACCTGTAGCTGGTTGCTGAATACACAGACTTGGAGTGTAAAGTCCCTGCAAGCTGGAAACATCAGAGAGGGGCACAGAAGTGGTGACTGTGCACAGTGCAGGTCTCCCAGGCAAAGAGCCCGCTGCTTGGCCTGGGATGGCTGGCGTGGCGATGACCAAACTCTTCGGTGTAGAGCCCCAGTGAGTGATAAGTACAGCGCTGACAGATGCCATTGTGGCAGGGATGTCTCCATTTGTTGTGCCCGAGGCTTGGATTGAAAACTCTTCTCTCTTCTTTTCAAACATGGGTCTAAAACAACCAACCAGGTTTTGCAAGATGCCTACTTTATACTGAGAAATGTCATTCCAGCATAATGCTAATTTTGGCATTAGAAGTATCCTGATGATTCTAATAGCAGCATTGTTTGATCCATACTTTTTAAGAAGAAAGGATCCTTCTCAGAGTTGTCCGCAGCAAGACTAGTTGTAATGTTTATTTATTAAAAATACATACAAAATGTCAATAACTCACTGTATCCACTAGAAAAAAGAGGAGAATCTCTATGGTCTTACAGACAAATTGAGAACAAAGTATTTATCAAAAAATTAATGATTGAACAGTGCTGTTAAATTTCTGCCCTTTATTTCATAAACAAAATGCACAGAGCAGTAACAGTTTACAGTTCAGGAAGGACACAGCCATCCCTTGTGCTGACAAACCACTTATGCTCTATTTAACACGTGGAATTTAAGTGGTGCAGAAAGTACACTTGGCCAGGAGTTGTTGTCTGAAAGCCTTTGCAAAGGAAAATGCATCTACTGCCAAAAATTAGTTTTCAGTAGGAAATTTCTTAGTATTCTGCAGTCATAGACTTTCCTCCTGTTCTGTAATTAGACATCAAAGAGAAAGCTGTCATATAAATTAAAAGATACCGATTGAGATCCTTTGAAACAAGCAGCGTGCTGTACATAAATAATTAGTTATATTTCTGTTTATTATAATCTCATTAATCTACTGTTGAAAGCCATTGTTAAGCATGCTCTGTGACATTGGAAAGACTCCTATTAACTTTCGTGCAGGCTCTGGGATAGGCTCCAGTGCTTAACAGGTTGTGTGGATGAAATAACACCCGTGATCTGTATTACTCGCATTTGTCCACAGCTAGATTGGACTGGTTATGTTTGTTTTGCTTTATATGTGGTGACTGTGTAAAAATGAATGTCCTTTACTATGTGGGAGGTCAGACTAAGAACTTTGTTATGCCTCATAAGAACTTTGTTATGCCTCCCAGACCTGTGGTCTGTGCATTTACAGATTAGTGTAGGGTGCACACATGGGGTGGAGGAGTCCAGGAGACCCTTGTCAGGGAAGAGATGCCAGTCAGGACTGGAGGCAGACAGCACACAGTGAGTTCTCTCTTGTTTAGGAATTCCTGAATCAGGGAGGCGAAATGACCATCTGGATAACTTACATCCCCCGAGGCATGCTTGCTTCTGTAGGAGAGAGTTTGCACAAAGCAAATGTCACTTCGGATCAAGCAGCAACAGACTGTTTCAGAAAGGAGAGACACAGCTCCAGGAGTGGCACGTTCAGGGATGAATCCATGTGCGTGGGAGCAAAGGGTGTCTCAGTGCCTACCTGGCTGCCTTTCCTGCTTGCTCCCTAGGAAGAAATAAGCTCAGATCAGTGGTAAAGGCAACTCAAGACCTTCATAGACTAACCATTGCTATCCTGGGGTTCACTTGCTTAACCTTTGTTGGTACAGGAAGATCAACGGCAAAAATGATTGAAAAAAAAAAAAAAAAAACCATAAAAGAAGGGACCGTGCGTAACTAGTAATCAGGAGTGTGGTAACCGGATGTAGATAAAGTAAAAAATGACAGGCAATGTGTAAGTCTTAGGTATTGTTATCCAGACTATTTTCCTTTTAAAAAGATTGTCTAACAAAGATACTGCTTAAAGTATAATAACCTACTTTGCTATGACTGAATACATCAGTTAAAAGAATCCCAGGTGCATTATTGAAACCCTTCCGACACTATTTTTTGCTGCTATTAGTAATTGGCATTGAATTGATGTCAATTGTTCATGCAGTTCAGTGCTGAGTGTTTGATGTATGTGGTAAAAAAAAGAAAGCTGTAGAATAGTCTGTCCGTTACTGACACTCCTACTCAGAAGATGATAACAGAGTTTCTTTCCTGATACTTGCCTTTCTTTCACCTTGTCATCTAACCAAGATCAACAGAACAAAGTCAAAATTAAAGGTAGTAAAAGGAAAGTGTCTGTTCTGCTTGATTTTTATCTAGTAAGACAATCTTAAACTCTCTTTTAAAAAGTAAAACAGTACAAATACCAATGTGTTTGCTCAGTCACTCACAATTACAGAAAGTGGCTCCTAAACATCCTTTGATATTTCTTGATGTTTCTTTGTATTACAGTAGCAGTGGGAGACCAGAGCCCTATTTTTGTTTACCCCTGAAGAAAAATCAACAACAACAAAAAAAAACAACAGGGCAAAGCGTGTTTCTACTAAAAATGCTTCTAGTACAAACCTCATCCAGGAGGCAACAGATCAATGCAGCAGCAAGCTGCATTGAAGCAGCTTATTTGCAGAAATCACATCCCCTTTTTAGATGGTGTCCATACTCCTTACAGTCATATTGACTGACCAGTTATCAACAGTGGATTGTCTATAGGTTTTTTTCATTTAGGGATTTCTCCATTTACCAGCACTTTAAAACCAAAAGGATTTCAAAATCTCACTCATTGTCCTGTGTCTTTGACACATTCTTCTGTGCCAGACAGATTTTCAAAAACACTATTACACCAAATTCCCCATATCTGTGCACCCACAGAGCAATGCACACTAGCTATATCAACCGTAGAATCGGGTTCTCTTGGGGTGGTTTTGATTGTAAAAATAATTAGTTAATTCTGTGAATGTGTTTTTAAATGAAATATTACTCTAGCTATTTTCTCACCAGTCTCAAAGTAAAAATCTTTGAAAGAACAATGCTGCATGTAATATACAGTAACCGTCAATTATTTCAACATGCCTTGTTCATCAAAGTCCTGAGATGAAATCTGCCATGGCTGGAGTCTCTGTTTCTGAGGCTGCTGCTGATGTTATTCCTGTGCTGAGGATGGGAACCAGGATTCTACCAGTCAGCACTTATTTGCTGTGATTTACCTGAGGCAGTGGGCAGCCTCTTAGCACTCCCCTGCAAGGATATGCATCAACCACACTCACTGTGCATATAGTCAACTCTCTGTTTGTGAGCGGCAGGAAAGCTCCCTTTCATTTGATTCTCACCATTACTTCCCTTCTCAAGTGAGCACCTTCCAAAACATGGGCTGGAGTACTCCGGTCAGCCTTTGGGCTTTCCCCTGGGATGGTTATTCTGCATTGAGCTATACGGAGTGCATGCTCAAATAACCCAGCTAACTCTGCAAACCCGACCACTTTGTGATGCCGCTCCCCCCTTGGCTACATCTAACCAGTGCCTGCAGTCTCTGGGTGTGTTATCCTCTGGACTTTTGCCACAGAGCCTGGATTGGAAGGTTGTGACTTTCCCAGCCATGAAATCTGGATAAAGTTGCTGGTTTTGAAAATGCAAGAGCTTTCCTGTGCTTGATGGGTGGGTGTAAAGGGAGATAGCTTTAAATAATGTCTTTGGCCTTGAGTTGTTGCAGAACTTCTTTTACCTGCTGCTGTCCCTTTGTGCTGCTGCAACAACATATTGGCTCCTCAGGCACCTAATGTTGATTTCTCCCATATAAGACCCAGAAGAAGACTGTCAAGAGCAAAGGATATGCTGATTGCAACCTGGCTTCAATCTGTGGTGAGAGTATAATGAATCCATAGCAGTAGGGCAAAGCAGTGCTTGAAGGTGCTGCTAGAGTCTGGTGATCTGCCCTGCACACTGCGCTCAGAAGTGCCCAGAGGTGGGAGGTACTGCAGTTGTTCTTCCATCTCTTTCCTTCTTTTTTCATGTCAGGCTCTCAGATGGGCTGCCATTTGTTCTCCCCTGGTGACTTAAGCCCTGCAGAGGAAGGGTATGCTCTCTTGTGTGATGGGATCCTTATACTGAGAGGGCCTTTAAGCTTACTTGTGATAGTAAAGGCAGTTTTACTCTTTTCTATGTAGCAATGCAAATAAGAAAGGACAAATGCAGTGATTCCTTACTGGAGGAGGCCAGATGATGATTAGCAGTGACACTCAGCCTATGAGCACGTGACGGACCAGTGGACTGATGCCTCTCCCATCTGGCTGAGCTTCTCTGCACAAATGACTACATATATCTCATGTTATTTTTAGTAGGAGCTTAAAAAGGGTGGGTAAAATACATCAAAAATTATACAGTTATACTTTGAGATTTGAACTGAGTTTATGCCTCCAATTGCCTGTTCAACCCAAGGCTTAGCCTAACAGCTGCTTCCCAACCTGCAGTTCTGGCTCCCGTTTGGTGCCAGGGTAGCCCTGCAAGAGCTGAGACTCGTTGCAAATGATGCTCTTTATATTTCATTCTGCATTTGAACAAAGAGAAGTGAAAAGGCACAGCACAGAAGCACAAAAATTGAGATGGTCTTTTATACTTTCAGAGGGAGGGGAAGTCGAATCGATTTACAAGAGGTGACTCACTGGGATTTTCAGAGCTGGTCCGCATGGATGGGTGCAAACAGGTTCAAGTTCCTTTGCTCTGACTATCTCTGGTTCAGAAATGATGGAGCTGTGCTAACACTGTGCCCGAGTTGACTTGCCTTGCTGAGAAGCTAATACACTTGTGTGGCTTTCAAACCAAAGCTGGCTCATGGCCAACCAGCCTGGAGCAGAGGCAGTGAGCTCACGTCTGCCGGCATCCACCCATGGAGACGGGGCTGTAAAAGTTGTGTTTAACATAACTGCAAGGGTACTGTTTCTACATATTCCAGGCCTTAACGAGCATCACACTTATGAACCAGAGCTTTGGGTTTGCCTCAACCAGAAAGGGCAAGTGGTGTGTAGGATGTTCCAGGGAAAATGAACTGAAGGCAATGGAGGAAAAGAGGACATTTGAATTTCCAAAGCACTTTGAAAACCTGGGGTAAACTCCTCTTTAAGTATGGTTTATGGGATGACAATGCTACCTAGCAGCAGATACAATCTTGTTGAAGTTTTAAATATTCTGAATTCTTCCAAAATTAATTCTAAACTCTAAATTTCAGAATTGTTTTATTTTTTCCAATATCTTCTTCTTTTATTTCTCTGTCTCACACCAAAGCTGAGGGTTCTACCTGGAGTTTCAAACATTTCAAAATCTGCCACTTAAGTCTTTGTAAAATCAATCTGGTTAGACAGAGCCTATTTATATACACCCAGACAGCAATTCCAGCTTCCTATAGTTCTAACATCACAAAAAAAAAGAAGCACAAAGGAATAATTACTTCCCATATTCTGCTAGCTTTAATAAAGAAGCCAAAGAACAAATTGGCATCTGTTGCCTAGCATTTTTTTCCATTTTTTAGCCATAATCTCTTTTGAAATCATGAAGTTCCTCTCAAAATACTAAAGTGTGATTAGGTTGTGAAATCTGATTCCAATTAAAGAAGATCCTGTGCTTGAAGCATGCATCACTGTCATGAGGCCACCAATCAGATTTCCTAAAATGAATGTTTAAAAAATTATATCAATTTACTGTCAGATTTTAATCTAATTAGATTGAGTACATTATTAGTCTTGTAAATACAGACATACTTCTTAAAACCTCTCCTAAGTAGAAAAATCAGTTTTATTTCAGAAGTGAAAACCAGTAAGGTTATAATTTCATAATTAGTTCTCATTTAAAATTCCCAAAGTATTAATATAGCAATAGCATTGCCTCAGTTTGGACACAGGTATCTAAAAAATCGTCCTCTTATATGGTAGGGAGTGTCATACTACTACTGTGGAGAGTGGCACTAAGATGAAAAGGTGGCTTAGGGTCACGATGCTGCTGCCTGCATGAGAATTCTGAAATTCAGGCCAAACTGAAAAGTGAGGAGTCCTGGTTTTGGAGGTTTTCTGTATGGCCCAGATCAGGGGTCATTGAGTCTTTATCACAAAGATTCCCCCTGACCTCCCTTGTTTCAAGGCATGTTTTCACCCTTGCTGTCAGGTCTTCTCCTAGTTACTCAAAATTTCTGGCTCTGCAATCTGGTTGAATGGTGGTTTCTAATAGTCACAAGGTAAAAGACACTAATGAGCATATAACAGTCCTAATATGTCAGACCCGTGGTCCATTTTTTTTTTTTTCTGGGACGCTGGCCAGTGTTTGAATCAACATGTCACAAATCTCTCTGAAATGCTACAGTATGGTCATAGAAGACATCTCAGTAGCGGCAATTGTCCTGTGCTATGAAAAGCAACATCCTTAACCCCATGATACATTCTATTTCATCTAATGCAGACAAACTTAATCCTTAGGGATATTAATATTCTTTTCTGAATCCTGTTAAAGCTTTGAACACATGATGAGGCCTCGAAGTAGCAAGTGTCTGTAGTAAGCATCTTCTAGGGAGTCCAGTCTATTTGCATACTGTTTTTTTAAAGTCCTTTCAGTCTTGATTTATGTATAAAGGACAAGCACATGTAGCAATGGTTCTGAACCATTCAAATTTTATTACCTCTATTATGTCCGCTATAGGTATCTTAAAACTAAAGGCTTTCACACTTCTCATCTTGGCCAGGTTCTCTTAATTTTCTCCCCCCAAAAAAGCTCCCAAAAGATTTTTTTGAGATGCTGAACAGAACAGGATGTTCACAGTGAGCGCTTCTATTCTCACAACAGTAGCATGTTTTCAGCATTGTATTATGGCGACACAGTAGTTTATTTATTAACCAGATTGCAGTCTCTGATTGATCAGAGGCACTGTTCCTATGAGTACTGCAACAGGTTTCCAACCTCTCCATCCTCCCACATTAATTAGATTTTAGCAGAGCTAGTTGTGATTCTACCATGAAGCTGGTATTAAAATTAATGTTTTATTCATCTATATGAAAAGAATGTAGCTCATTATCCATCCACACGCTATCAGGAATACCCTTTACACCAAAGGATTCCAATTACTTTCTAAAGTCAATGTCATGTCTTTCAAAGGCTGGGCTTGCCTGTGTTTCTGAGACTTGTCTGAACAATGGGTAGCAAATTCAGGGTATTCCATTGTATATACACATATGTCAATTCTTCCTCCAGGCAGCTGTGATGAGCAATATAGGTCATAACAAGCACCTTACATTTGAGATGAGGCATAAGGTTTCACAGTAACAATAGCAGCTCTCCATTGTCTTTTTCCGGGTTAAGCCAGGATTTGGTCCTGGGTGTTGGAACAGGACAAGAGGACATCAGATCAACAACCTTTAAGAAGGTCGGTTGTTAAATACAGAGGGCAGTTGGAGCTGCCTAAAAAGGGATGGTTTGCTTGCACAGCATTCCTGGGTATACACGGGAGAACTGAATTTACTCTGTCTACATAGATAACTCCGTTATCATGTAAGAAGGGCAAACAGGCACCTATACAGAGGTAACAGCTCCTAGACAGAAAGCTCCACCATATCCTAAAAGTCTTCTCAATGAAAAGGAGAGCCTCCATTCAATATGACTAAAGAAATCATGCTTTTGTGGGTTGCTACAGTAGCCAAGGTCCTGACAAGCACCATGAGCAACTAAGAGCAAAGGGCTGACAATATACTTAAGTCCAGCCTTTCAAGGTTAAGGCAGCAGCTGCCTTGCAGGGAAGGCAAACAGTGGAGAGGACCCCTAGAAGTGTGCCACTTCCACTCGCACATCTTCTGCTCTGTGCCCCAACAGCTCCTGGGGTCCTACCAGGGAGCCACCTCTAAGGTTTGCTGCCCCAGGAGCCAGCAGATGGCACATCGCTTTGCTCGGGTCTGCTCAAGTGTGCTGCTGGGGAATTGAGGGCTCCCTCCCTTATGCTGGTGGACTCTGGTGGAAAACACCCAGATGGACATATAGAGATCTCTCTCCCCTCAGGTGTAATGTTCCTCCTCTTGAAGTATGCTATTTTACCTGTTATATTAAAATGGCCATTGCATTAACCACTGAAGAACTACACAAAGTAGATTGAGAAGAGAATCCAGAGTGAATCTGAAATTCATAACCAGACCCGTGAAGATGAATAAAAAAGCCCAGGACACCTAATATAAAACTCATTGCCCAGGCATCTTCCTGCTTCTTCTGACACCTCTTACGCTTACTGTGCAGACCCCTGGCCAGCCCCAGTTAAGCTTTTGCAGCTCAGAGGGTGGCTCTGTTGCTGGCCTGACTACCTCCCCGTCAATCTGGCAGAAACTTTATACTCTGCTGTATTCTCCAGCAGCACGGAAAATATTAGAGAGAACCAATAAAAGATGATTCACAACCCTGTTTTACCCCCTGAGATAAGTTGGTGTAATTAAAAATTTCTAGACTGCCTGTAGAAATTTTGCCCTTGTACTGCCTGTCTCAACTGTAAAGGTGATGTAACCGTGCTGCCATGGTTGTTAGCACTGTAACTGGGAAACAGTGGAGTCTCATTTGGCCATGGGATAGTGTCATATAGGACCCTTAAAAAAAAGGCATTTAAACAGTGAGAACATTTCTAGGAGAAAATCTGTATGTGTCAGGCCTTTTCTTCTTATCTCCAATCGTAATTCACCCACTGCTTCAACAGGATGACCAAAAATAATGTGTATTTGGACTGGTGATTTTAAAAGGGGTATGGTTAGAGGGGACTAACAGGGCACTTAGGATGTACTCAAGGGATTTATGTGCAACTTTACATTCTTCTGTACCACTGAAGGAAAGGTTTCAACTGCAAAGAACTACATGGAAAGTGATATGTTGCTATTGCCTTTTTTTTCCTAGATGAATATATCAACTCTAATTTTATAACTGCCACCTGTCCAGCCAAATATCTGTATTACATGGTAACTCCTAGAAAATGCTGTTGAGATTGAAGCGGGCAGAAATGACAAAATATAATAGAATAAGCAACAGCCATTTTCTCTGGCATCATGAAAAGATAATTTTGTGCCTGGTTGCTCTTTGAAAAAAACATGTGGTGTGTCTGGTAACAAAGCAGGAAGCTGCAACATCACTACTCGTATGATTATTTGCCTGAGCTTCCAAAGTTGTTTTCTGTAGGAAATCTGGAATTAAAAAAGCTGAAATGAAGGATACACCACAGCAACCATCAGAAAGCTATAGAATGTAGGACTGCCTCAGTCCAAAGCTCCCAATGAGGCTTTATGAAGTGGGAGACAAAGGTGACAGTGGATTCCCGGCACCATCCCGAGCTCTTCATCCCACAAACTCCAGTGAGCCAGGGAACCTGGTCCACTACAGAGGCATATTCCCCTTTAGTTCTTCCTTAATAATTATTTGCCTGTCTTAAGTTATCATCACAGGTATTGTTTAAAATTAGGTGTAATTTTTAATGTAATATTTTGCTCTGGTTTTGTGTATGTACTGCAATGCCTACACCTGATGCTAGTTAGGTATGAATATACATATATACTTACAGTTATAAATATATATTATGAAGTAACTAATTTAAAAATGCCATTAAATAAAATTCCTAGAACAGCTTATTACTGTGTGGTTTTTTTTTTTTAAATATCAACCAACAAAAGAACAAACCCAAGTAATATTCAAGTCAAGACTCAAAATAAACAGAGCCAAAGACGTCAGAATTTGAAATCTTATCCTAAATATAAGCTTCTCTGAGAGTATACAGCTGGGGAGACTCAGAGAATGCCAACTAAAATTATTGCTATTTGTATAATGCAATATTGAATACATTTACATTACAGATGATTAGTATTGTTACAGAATGCAAGTAATCATGTTAAGTTCAATAACATCCAATAGCACAGTCCTGTATAAGGGAGGATTTTAATTTTCTTAGGAGGGCAAATCCATTGATTTTCCAGGTTTGCCTGCCACTATTAAGAAATCAAAGTTTTATAAGACTCTCAGGATATCTTTTTTCTTACATTGATTTGCTCTTTTCTGTAAGCTAGGAAGATGTGAAGCATTTTTAAACCCCTTTCTTTCCATATTCCCATTAGTGAATAAAAAATTAACTTTATGGATTAAATTTACAGACATGAAGCAAAGATATAGCGTATCTCATTTTAGAAGATGGGCACTTCAGTTCAAAGCGTCTCCTTCCTGAGTGGACTCAACAAGTTTACAAAGGAATGGAGCATTTGTGTTCAAAGACTCTTCTTTTAGGAGTACCATGTCTCTAAGGGTACTTGATGGCATTTGGAAGAAATGTAATTTCAGTGAGCAAAATTTCAGCAAAGTGATCTGGCAGAAACAGATTGCAATAGGTTTGCACATGAAATGGCCAGAAAATGTCACCGAGAGACAAAGCCAGAATATTTTCCATGGGTTCATGTGTACTGATACATTAGAAAAACCTCCCTGTTACAGTATAAAAAACTTATGAATTAAATGCAGTCCCCCTTTCCAGAAGCTGTGCTTAGGGAAATGAAAGCAATTAGAATTTTATACTCTTTCTGGGAAAAAAGATCCCAATTTTCTACACATAGGATGTAATAGAATGCTGATATGAACAGCAGCAAGTTAAAATTTTGTGGCATCTCCGGTCACTGATTAAATTCTCATCTGAAAGGTGTTGGGTCAGCAGTAAATGGGAACATTTGCAACCCTGGGAGAACCAATGTCAACCTCACACTAAAAAATAAGAGCAGGCAAAGAAACAGTTGCAGAGATCAGCTGAGGAAGGCTTACTAGAACTAAAGAAAGAATGGCTCATTTATAATGCATGAAGCCCCTTGGCCTTCATTAAAGCATAAGTATGCTGTCTTGGATACTATCTTATCTCACCTCAGCATCTGAAGTCCTTGGTTTTGGAAAATGTCCAGGTGAGGGCCATAATGATACGTAAGAGTAAAGGGAAATGTGATAATGGCTTTGAGGTTGCAACTTGCTCAGCCGATGGGGCATGTAAAGGGAATCCAGTTGGGATATATAAGCACCCGTGAGAGAAGCGAGCACTAAAATGTCTTGAAAGTTACATCAGGTGCCGCCACCGCAAAGCCCACGGTGCGTGTGTGTGTGCAGTCAGTGGTGAAGGTGACCTAGGATGGAGGAATCTGCTCTGGTAGGAAAACAATACAAGGAAAACAGAGGGTCCCCACGCAAGTCTCTGCTCAGGGGTGTGCAACAGGGATGCGTGTTAAAAAGCAATTGTTGGCTGCTACATGTATCCCTGCAGAAGCATTTTGAGGTGAAAAACACTGGGGAACATCTGGTTGGCTGGTCAGCTTTGCTGCTTGACTGGTCATTGCAAGATAGAGGGTAGGGAAAAGACAAAAACAAAATGTGGAAGTTCACTGTTTTGAGACAAATCTGCAAATCTTTATTCAAGAAAAGTCAAAGGAGGTCAAAACTTAACCTTTCTAAGACCCGGGGAAGAATGTCACGACTCAGGGCCTGACCCAAAACTTGTGAGTTATGGACTGGGTGTGCTGCTGTAAGGAACAAACAGGACGTTACCATGGCCATTAGGGTGGCAAACACTTGGAATATCAGACTGGAAGAGATGGCTTAGCTCATCACTTCCCAACCCCTTCCTATCACAGTCAGTCATGAAATGTAATCCCATTTATAAATTAGAAGTCAAAGGAACATTTACACTGCTTTTGTAACTTCTTTGCTATGTATAATATGAAACCAGTTGAGCTATGCTGAGTGGTGATGGAGCGGGAGTTGAGCTAAATTAGAGAAAAAAACACTAGGTGTAACAGTCAGTTACAAATAAAGCTGTTAGCTAAAGTAAAACGTGTTCAGTTGATTATTGAGAATAATTTCTCAGCTTCCGATTGACTGTGCATGGACATTGCATTGAATGCATAGGATTTTCTGGGAATATACATACATCGGTGCATAGACAATAAAAGGGCATCAGGGAGGATAGGAGTTAAATTCAGATATTGACAAGCTGAAACTAATGTGACTAGAAATATAATAATCTATGAATTCAGAGGATGTTGTAAAAGAAGTTGTTAAGCTCCTCAAAAAATCAAACATTAAAATCAATAGCTAAACTGCAGACCTGGAGAGTAGTGAATTTTAAATTGAAATTTGTGGGGTAGTTGCAGCAGTAATAGACTGATGAGCCTTCAGTGGGAGTTGTGCTATTTTAAGTACCTGTTATAAAACCACCTAGATGAAAATTAGGTGATTACAGAAACGGCACTGATTTATGCCAAAGGAAAACCTTCCTTCCAACCATAAGGATTCATTAAAGTGTCAACAAATTAGTGGGTAAAGAAGCACTGGCAGACATAATTATTCAGATTTTTCTTAAAGTCCCTCAAAGAGGCTATTAAAGAAAACCAGGCACCTAGAAGGTGAAAGGTAATGTTCTGCTGTGCAGTGGAAATGGGCTGTGAGACAGCAAATACAAAGGATAAAGAGCCAACTTTCATCTAGAAATGAGGTTAATAGTGAAGTGTTCGCAATGTATCTGCTCGGACTAAAGCTGTTTATTAATATTCTGAGGGCAGGGCAAAGTAACAAAATTTGCAGATGATGCTAAGTGATTTAGATCAGTCAAGGATTAAGACACGCAGAGATGATAAAACTAAGACATCAGGCAATGTATTATGAGTTGGATTCTTGTTCTTGTTTTCTTTTTTTTTTGCTATAAGCAAAAACAAAGTCATAAGCATTAAATAAGCATTTTGCATAAGCAAAATTCCTTGCAACACTGGAGTGTATTCTAAATGAAGTTAAAACAGTTTCAGAGCAAGATTTGCAATTTATTACAGATGGTCCAGAAGAAACCTCTCCTTAACACTGATAAAAGCAAGGTTTTTTGATGGCATTAAGAAAGGGGCAGCAAGAATGGGGCAGAATGGTGTAAGGCTGCCATATCTCAGTCCTCATCACCCCCTCACTTTTAATAATGTTTACATTTGCAGTCGGCCAGTCTTCATCAAAACATGGCCAGGGAAGAAAATTGGTTCCTCCTACAGAGCAATAGATATGATCTCCAACAAGGAAATCTTTCCACATACTGAGAAAGATCAATGGAGACATTAATAAGAGGGAACAGAAGCTGAGAGGCTCATGAGAAATAAAGGAATGCTCATCAGTTTTTAATGCAGCTTTAATACAAGAAAGAGAAGAATCTGGCAAAGACTAACAGTTCTGAAATAGAAAAATAGCTATTCAGGCACAGTATGTAATGAACTTGCAGAATTTGCTGCAAAAAATATTGTTAAGGCAAATAGTTCAGAAAGACTGTCAAACTGAAAAATAAGCGTACCATCAATACTGAGAATAGATGGATGAAAATTTGGAAAGAACTGCATTTTTACAACAGTGCTGACTCTGACACAAGAGCTAGCCACCATGCTAACCCCCATATAGGGTTAGGAAAATCATTCCTACTGCAAAGCTTTTTTCATATCCTTGTACAATACATAGTTACGGCTTCAGGGGGGAACACATTTTGTCATAGACTTTTATTGCACTTTTTTTTCTCCTCCATTAAAAGAATCAGATGCCTGTGATACCCTCCAGCCTTGGAGATCTATATTTTTATTTAACTATTTCTGAAACAATGCAAGGCAGCAATTGACCCTCATGAATGTTCAAAAGCTCCACAGTAAATATGCTGTCTGAATGGCAGTCAAGCTGTCATCTGCTTCCTTGGCAGCGGTAATTCTGAAAAGGCTGCATGGTACTTAATATGGGAACATTATTTCTACTGTGTTATTAGCATCAGTAACTTAGAATTAAATGAGAAGGAAATGAAATACAGAGAAGCTCCAAAGAGAAACAGAACAATGTATGTGTTCTGAAGTCACAAAATGGATATAAAGTTTAGCAGGATGAAGATGAGACATTTGGAAATTAATTCCATTCTTTATTGGATGCAGGGGGAAACCTAGTGAGAAAGGATGAGGAAAAGGCTGAGGTACTTAATGACTTCTTTGCCTCAGTCTTTAACCGCAAGACCAGTTGTTCTCTGGGAACCCAGCTCCCTGAGATGGACAACAGGGACAGGAAGGAGAATGAAGCCCTCATAATCAAAGGGGATATGGTTAGTGACATGCACAAGTCTATGGGGCTAGATGGGATTCACCCAAGGGTGCTGAGGGAGCTGGTGGAAGTGCTCACCAAGCTACTTTCCATCATTTATGAGCAGTCTTGGCTACCCGGGGAGGTCCCAGTTGACTGGAGGTTAACAAATGTGATGTCCATCTACAAGAAGGGATGGAAGGAGGATCCAGGGAACCATAGGCCTGTCAGTCTGACCTTGGTGCCAGGGAAGGTTATGGAGCAGATCATCTTGAGTGCCATCACGTACAGGACAACCAGGTAATCTGTCCCAGTCAGCATGGGTTTATGAAAGGCAGGTCCTGCTTGACTAACCTGATCTCCTTCTATAGCAAGGTGACCTGCTTAGTGGAGGAGGGATAGGCTGTGGATGTTGTCTACCAAGACTTTAGTAAAGCCTTTGACACTGTTTCCCACTACATTCTTCCAGAGAAACTGGCTGTTCATGGCTTGGATGTGTGTACTTTTCCCTGGGTGAAAAAAATGGCTGGCTGGCTGGCTAGCTGGGCCCAAAGAATGTTGGTGAATGGAGTTAAATCCAGTTGGTGACTGCTCACAAGTGCTGTTCCCCAGGACTCTACTGCGACCAGTTCTGTTCAATATCTCTATCAATGACCTGGACAAGGGAATCGAATGCTGCCTCAGTACATTTGCAGATGATATCAAGTTGGGCGGGAGAGTTGATCTGCTTGAGGGTAGGAAGGCTCTACAGAGGGATCTGGACAAGCTGGGTTGACGGGCTGAGACCAATGGTATGAGGTTGAACAAGGCCAAGTGCCAGATCCTGCACTTGGTAACAACAACCCCATGCAGCACTACAGGCTTGGGGAGGAGTGGCTGGAAAGCTGCGTGTTGGAAAAGGACCTGGGAGTGTTGATCAACAGCCGGCTGCATATGAGATGGAAATGTGTTCAGGTGGCCAAGAAGGTCAACAGCATCCTGGATTGTCTCAAAAATAATGTGTCCAGCAGGACTAGGAAACTAACTGTTCCCCTGTACTTGGCACTGGTATTCAAGACCCCATCTCGAATACTGTGTTCAGTTTTGGGCCCCTCACTACAGGAAAGACATTGAGGTGCTAAAGTGTCCAAAGAAGGGCAACAAAGCTGGTGAGGGGTCTAGAGAACAAGTCTTACAAGGAGGGGCTGAGGCAACTGGGGTTGTTTGGTCTGGAGAAAAGGAGGCTGAGGGGAGACCTCATCACTCTCTACAACTGGAGTCCTCTCCTCGCCCTTCCCCGCCACCCCAGTTTCACAGCCTTTGGGGCTGAACAGTGCTCATTATCACAGAAGGACTCACAGAGGCTGCTGGGCAGACCCAGAGTGCAAAAAATCAATGCAGCCTTCCCTGCTAATTAAAGGCTGCCTGGCGGGCTCTGGCCCCGTTGACCCAGGCTGGTTATCACCCTGGTTTCCCCTTGCTGCCACTCGAGGCTGTGTCCTCCTTGCAGAGACAGGCATCTGGGATGATCCGTGTACACGGCTAATCACAGCACGGGATAGAAATTATTAGCTGATTCAGCCCTGTTCAAAGCAGAAAACATACTCATCAGCCTGCTGCCCCTTACCAGGATGACAGGCGTCCTCTTCCTTGGCAGAAAAGCTTTGTGCTTTTAAAGCAACTGACCCCAAAATATTTACAAATAGCCACTTATTTCTCTGTGACTTGTCTTTCCCACTGACCCAGGCACACCCACTCTCCGCCAAGTGTAGCAGGAGGCACCCTGTGTCGCATCTGTTGCTTTTGAAGGTTATGCGGTGCCTCTGTGGGAGAAGAATGACATGCTCTTTGTTTCACCCTGGTGTCATCCACTCTCATTTATGGACATGGAGGCTACGTGTAGAGATGGGCACTGTAATTTCCATTTTACAGGCAGAGACCGAGCAATAGGTGACTTTCCCAAGGCGGTATGGCCTGCAGAAGCCAAGGCTGCAAACCAGATGTCTGACAGCTCAGGTCAGGCTCAGCGGTTGCACACCTGGAGAGCTCTACCTGGGCTCAAGCGTGAGAGAGGGGTAAGGGATGGACTCTGGGCGCCTGATGCTGAGCTGGAGCTGTGTTGTGCTCCCCATCCCTTGGCATTTAGAGCAGGGGAAAAGGAAGCCCTTGTATGCCAGTTATAACGTGGCTAGAACTTGCCTAGCTCACTAAAACGGAGGTATTTCTGGCTGGGACTATATGTGGATTTATTACTTTATGCTTTTTATCATGTTTTAAAGTTAATACAATCCAGTATCAGTACCATTTTAAGGCATTTATAAACTGGAGTGGATATTTATAAACTGAACTGGGGGGTTTATAAACTGAGGTGAACACTACTCTGCTTTAAACATACAGTAATGGGGACAGGGGGGGAGGAAACATAGAGGTTTGCACTAAGATAAAGGGCTCCAACTAAATAACCTGGCAAATAAAGTAATGCTTCCCAGTGCCTAGGTGCAGGCGGTCACTTCTGGCCATGTCGCCTTCCTTTCTAGGACAGGTCAGGACACATTTCACCTCTCCCTCTTCTTTTCCTTCTCCCCAGCACACTTTCCCACTTGTGCCTGGGGTGCAAGGGGACATGAGCATTCTCCAACCTCTCCCCAGATCTGATCTGAATGGCCAGCAGCCCAAGACCCCATGGCACACTGCAGGAAGCCCCTTACCCTTGATTGAGTTAAAGTAGTTGCAATTCAGGAGAACCCCAAATAGATGCAATGCATTAGTTTTCCACTAATTAGGGTCATTTGCCTGCTTTTGGAAATCTAAATGGAGAGCCCACTATGGGATTCCTGAGGGAAACCTGGTTTTGAGATGCTGTGCTGGGTGCACACTGGAGCCACGTCCTTTCTCTCTCCCTGCCTCTGAGTTTTCCACTGGAGACCTCACCTACGGCATCATTTTGCACAAAGATTGCTCTGAAGCTTCTTAACTGGGGCAGTCTGCCAGGAGGAGTACCAGGGTTTGGGGAGGCTGTGCCAGAGGCCTTGTGCCCCACAGCCACAGCAAGGGAAGGGAGAGCATGTTAGATGTTTCCCTTCACAAGCCCTCACTCTCCTGGGCTGCCTTCCAGACCCCAGAGAGCAGTGAGTCCTGCCTTTGGGGAGCAAGGTGAGAACACAGCTCCAAGAGCTCTCCTAATGCAACTTTAATTTGTCTGCTGAGCAACCATCAGACTCCGTTCAGCTGAAGCCAAAAGGCTTTTCTTCAAATGGCTACTACTGATCTTTTTAAAAGTCTGTAAGTCAACTGCCTTTGCAACTACCAAATGGCACAGGATTGTATCATCATCCAATAACACTTGCCTGCAGATTCATTGGTTTTTTTTCCAATCTGCTCATACCTCATTACACCTGTTTAGATGCCAAACAGCCAGACAAGTTCAGATGTTACTGATAGAGCCATCATCAGGGAATCTGGATGTGATGAGGAGCAGGACCCATCTCCTCAACTTCAGAAGAGTTTTAATGTTTTAATCACCATTAAAGGAGGTAAGGTCATATTCTGAACCATGGTAAATTAGGACAGTTCTGCATATTTCTAAACAGTTATGGCAATCTACCTGGTTTTATACTAACTGAAGGTGTATGGTGGGGCTTTAATTCAATAAAAACAACATGAATTTTGCTGTTGAGGTCAATGGGATCTCACCTTGAAGACTTTAAAGTAGCCAAGTAACACAGAATTTCTTTCAATGCACCATTTTCTTCTTCCTCAAGATATTTTGTTTCTTTGATGTCATATTTTAATTGTTAGAAGAAACCTTCAGGGAGCAGAAAAAATGAAGTTTGGAGTTTGGTGTATTTTGACCTCATCATGATGACAGAAAAGTCACTATGGGGAAAATCATTAAAATTCTGCAACCTAAAAGATAAACAAAATCATTTTTCTGAGTTAAAGGTATCAGGCACATAGGTCTGACTCTTCTGGCAACACTTCCAAGGAAAAGATTCTCTACTGGACTACCCTCACAGTAAATCAAGAGTTCTTTCTTAAAATACCAGACATTAACATTTCCTTTTGTGTTAGAAACTGGCTAGCACTGAGGCTCTAGAGAGAATTAAGCTGAACCAAGCTGATCAATACACAAAGCTTATGCAACCATGTTTTCTTCTGGGTGGGGGAAATTCTTCGATCCATCATTGTTCAACTTCATTCTTCAGTGAATTAACATCTCAAATGACTATTCAGGTCACATAGGTTCAAGTCGCTAAGGCAGAAGCAGCTTTGCCTCTTGAGGACTATCAGGCAAGAGAGAAGGTAAATAAAGGGGTTTTGTTTAATGTTTAAAAGAGCATACTAATGGACAATTAGCCAGGGGCTTTGAGAGTAGTTTTTAAATCCACAAAAAAAGCAAAACTTCAAACACTTAGCAAACTCTGCCATCCAAGCGCTATGTTTTGGGTTAACACCACAGTACACATCTTAGAAAGGCAGAGCTGATGGTGACGGTAACCCGTGATTGGTAACAGCTTCTGACGGGAAGTGGTGAAAAAAGGTTGCAGGTGTCCTGAAAAGAGTGCAGCTAATCTTAAGCAAAGTAAAGTTTGCAAGTCGAGGAGACATCTAGACCAAAGTATTCCCCTCAAACCTCAGACTTTGACTGACTTGTATTTTTAGACCATCATGTCTGTGATGTAACTGTTTGTAATATAGATGATGTGGGAAGAAACTGAGTCGTCTGGTGTAATTAAATCAATGCAATTGTGTGATACTTTGGGTGCTCTTCAGCTCTTCAAAGTAAGTAGATCGTATTTTAAAGGGCATGGCTCGTAGTTATTTCATTTCTTATTTACAGTGGGTTGAGAAACAATCCACACAATTATTCTGTATGATTGGTCAGAGCATTCCTGCTGTGAATAAATAAATTGAAAAGAAGGTGACGTAATTTTAGAGAAACAGCTCATTTCTGAGGTATGGCAGTGAAATTCTGCCTTTGGAAACAAATTTAGGCAGTATGATAGGACTGGCTTTTCACTATGTCCAAATTCAGACAATACCCTCACTATTGAAATAAAAAGCAGAAGGGGGAAAAAAAAAAGAACAACAGCACGTGCACTTGAAAAAAGCAACTATATTCTAAATTATTTATTTTTGAGTTTTAAGGTTTTTGTACAGGTCAGGTTATTGGAGATTGTAGCTCTGATGCAGAAACATACCCTGCTTCTGAAATGAGCTTCTTCAACTTGGTAGGAAGCTTTCTTTAAAACCAATCTTTCCACAGTGTCATTGCCTCCTGAGTCACCATCAGTGAATGGAACAGTTGTTCCTCACTTCTGAGAAGTAATATTTTGTGTTGGTTTCCAAGTCAATTGATCCCTCAGTCTACAAGCAACAGCTAAAGTCCTCACACGTGAGGACCAGCATTCTGGTCCAGACCACCAGTCTGTTAAAAGAAGTCTGAAAAGAAGTCTTGAACATCTTCTGCTGATACAATTATGTCAATGAATTATTTGGTTACTTTGCAAAGCAGGGACTCCAGTGCTGCCTGTCAGTATAGTAGCTGTTAATTAGCTACTTTATTTTCTCCTTGGTTGCCATTTCCAAGATCATACTTATCTGCTCTTGAGATCCAGTATCCTGTTACAGTGTAGAGTGTAGTAACAAGTTAATATTTGCCAGACATTGGGTTGATTCTTGCTTTCTGTACACAGCTAGACTCAACTGAATTCCTAGCCCAAATCAGACCAGGACAAGGAAGTCAATAAAATAGTCTTCTCAGCCAGCTACAGAAATGCAGCTAGCAGAACACTTCCTGAGAATTTTGAATTTATAAAACCGAGTCAATAAAGCCAGTTTCCAGCAGAGGCTAGTTCACACCCTGCATTGACAAGGGCTGGACTTGTGGCTATGTTGTATTTCTGCACATAAAATGCGCTGCAAGTATGTTCCCATTATGTCTATGTCAAACCTGACTAAATCAAGCTGAAGCCATTACTAACCTTTATTAAAAACATATGTGTCAAACATGAAAAGTTATAGCACGTGTTGAGGGCATAATTTGATTCTTTTATTCCATATTTACAAATAAAAGACCATGATTATTCCTGCACTTTCTCCAGCGCAGATGCTACAGTAGAAACATGGTGTGTTTAGTCCTCTCCAGGCACAAGCACACATGATCTGTGAATGTGCAAGAGTTTCCTATCTGTGAACATCTTTGAGGATGTTAAAAAATAATAATAATAAAAAGATAATCACTAAATATTGTTATTGTTGAAAGGAATTAAATTCTCAATGAAAAGACTATTCAGTACAATAAAACATCTGAAACTGCTTCATCTAAACCCCTCTGCAGACATTTGTAGTTTAATCAGATCTGTGTCTGATGCTGGAGTTAATTTCTGGTTTGTCAAAATACCTGTGAAATCAAGCTCCTTATTGAATGTTTTCAAAGGGATAAAGTTTTTTAAAGTGTTTCTTCTGCAAGTATTTCAGTAGAGATATCAGTATGAATTTTGCTGGAAGCTGTAAGTGATCTTATAGTGAGGTTACAGCTGCTATTGCGCTTGTACTTAAGGGGCTGTATCACACCTGTCAGTAACAAAACAGCGGTGGCTGTTATGTTATGTGCAGCTGTTCCTGGCAGCCCACAATTAGGATTAAATGTTTATAGGTAGGACAGGTTGATTCACCTCTGACAGATATTTGGCTTGGGACAGCAGTAGTGATTACAGTCTCAGCGATCCCATCCCTCACCTCTCTTCCTCATCCTCCTCCAGGGCTCTGTCCCTCCCAGTCACTAAACGCCAGGAGTGGTCTGGTCCCTGGGACTTGATCATCTCAGCTGATACATCCTTAAAAGGGTCTGGGGGTGGTTTCGGGCTGTGCCTTGTTCCCAGGCACGGTTCAGGCAGTGGTGTGGGGCCAGGAACAGTGCCAGCCGTGCAGCTCAGTTGCAGCCCCCGTGCTGAGAGGGTTTGGTGACACAGACACAGGCTACTCCATGCTCACTGGCTCAGGGCAGGGGACAGCAGGAAGGCAGCAGTAGGAGGGTGCAGATAAGGTAATGCTGTGGCCCTCAAGAGCACAGCAAGTGCCCGGAATGTGTGTCACCCACCCGTAACCTCTGATTTTCTCTGCTTCATCTTCCTTTGGTGGGGAGAGTGGTGGGAGAGCAGCTGAGAGAGCTGCTGAGGAGATGGAGATAAGCTTTTGAAGCAACACCGACACCTCCGCAACGGAAGTAGATTGTTCTGTGCTCTGCATGTCTGATAAATGTTCAGCCCCTTTTGCTGGTTTATTATATTATTTTTTTTTAAGAAAAAAAAAACCAACAAAAAAGAAACCTTATCTGGACAGACAAGGTTCTGCTGTCATGAACCTCTCAGCTGCAGCCACATCACATACAGGAGGCAACACATCCTCTCTTGTCTTACACTTAATTTTTCATAATCCACTCCAACTGCCACTTAATCAGAACAAAACTGTGAATAGTAACATGGGCAGAAGCAGAGCAGTTTTTTGGAAACAGGTTTTTCTCCTAATGAGCCATGGCTGTGCCTCAGACATTCTCAACATGCCATTTTTCATTGTCTCTGGTTTTTGGTATGGTTGTATCCCGGTGCAAATGGATGCCTCACATCTATAGAGCTTCTAACCCTCTCTCATGGCCTGTAAGAGCCTTTTCTAGGCTGAAAACTCCTTTTGATTCCAAGGATGACTTGAAGCTCCTGAGGGAGACCAGAAAGAACATCCTTGTGCTCACTGGTGTGCTCTGGAGGCAGAGGCAGCATCTTGTGAAAAGAATATTCAGCCTAACTTAAATCCAGTAGATGAGTAACAACAGAGAAGCAAAACTAACGTGTCATTTCTGGTGAATTTAGTAAATAAGATCAGCAAGCCAGCTGCTATATTATTGTTAAGGTTGACATAGACTTTTCAGCAATGTTAATTCAGTGTCCGATGCTTCAATGAACAGCAAAAGACAGTTCAAAGTAAGGTCCTTTCAAAGAGCTAGTGTTTAAATTATTACAAATAGTTAAAATTAAGTAGTAAGGAGGTTCACTGCCTTTGTAGCTTTAGAAAACTATCATTTCTCACCTGGAATGTTATGGGAAATAAAAACCGTTTAGACTATAAGGAATGCTATGATTAAAACTAAGGTGACAAACTGCAGTTATAAGCTGGAAGTGAGGTTTTTCAGCACCTTGGGCCAAGGGTTTAGCTGGCCTACAGGCATGCAACTCAGGTAACAGCTTTATCACTCTTTTACACCTGATAATTTGCCTTTTTATGTAGCTATGTACTTTACACATTCAAAGAGTACTTGAGAGTTAAGGAAGTTTGCCAGTTTGTAGGGTTTTCAATTCCACCATTATCTTCCTTCATTTACACTTCCTCCCTTTATCCCTGAGCTGATCCGAGTGACTGCTTTCTGTCTTGCAGGGGTACTTTCTCAAAACACTTCACTAACTTCATTTATTTTTGCCTCAGAGTACAGCCTGTCAGATGGTATTATCCCCTATTGCGTACACGCAGAATGAGGCACAAACACATTAAAATAACGTGCCCAGGGTCATGTTGGAAACTTTCCTCAGACCCAGCAGGGAACTTGAAGCCCCAGACACAGGAGTGGGATGGAGAGGGTTAGCGTTCATAAGCAATTTAAGACCCTCCAACCAAAGGCTCTGAGAAAGAGGAACAATACAGGCTAAACCACTTCACCATGGAGACATCAGACCAGTTCTTTGCTCTCCCTAATTTCTGAAGTGACGCCTGTCCAATCAGTTAGGTCCTCTGAAGCCACCACTGTTGGATGGTGTGCAGGAGGAGGCTGTGCAGATCAGTGCCTACTGCCCATCCCTTAACTGCTGCAATACCGAAGGGTATGAAATGACCAGAGGGTGTCTATGATCCTTGCAAGCTCCCCAGCTCGTCTGCCACAGTTTACCCTCTGTCTCCAGGACTAGCTCTCCCAGCTCAAGGCTGCTTTATACCAGTAACAGCCTTGCAAGTCCACAGCTTGTCTGAGTCCTCACCCCTCCCACACTTAGAAGAGAGAAGGAAAACTGTTTAAGGGCTGTCAGTCTATAATCTTTCATAAGAAAAACTCTCTAACACCCCCCAAATCTCAAGACCAGGGCTTTTTTTACTGAATCATTTTAAAATTAATCACAACTGAGAATATTACCTAACTTAGAAACACTCTATACCTGTAACCCACAGAAGACAGGTTAATATTTCAGTACTCTGCATCAAGAAGAACTGTGGAGTAGTGCATAAAACAGGCAAAACCTCTTTTTTTTTTCAAAAGATATAGTTGCTGACTACCACGACAAAAGCAGACTCATCCTTTGATGTTTGGAGCTGTGTCAAAAAGAGGTGATTAGTGGAATGACAATTTCAGATGGTAAAACTCCCTCAAGCTGTTGGATTTTACATAAGATTTTGTTCTTTTTTTTTTCCCTTATTGAAGAAGAGCAACTATCCAGTGACAGCTAGGAATGAAACTGAGGTCTGAGGCAGTAGAGTTATGCCATCTGGGTGAGGTGACATGGGCAGTGACTAGTTATCTGCTTCCTGCTTCCTGCTTCCTTCTTCCTGCTTCCTGCTTTCTGACTGCAAATTTGTGTCTCTACCAGATCAGGACCGGGCTGGGTAAACCTGTCCCATAGACCAGGTTTTACTTATTGTCAGTAGTAGGCAGGACTTGTACAGTCAGTGAGGAGGGTTGTAGGGAAGAACGTTACTCGTTATGAGCCTTTGCCTTTTGTTTAATATGTTTGTTTAATCCTGAGGGATACAGCCTGTCACTGAAAAATCTAATATATGAGATTCAACTTTAAAAATACAGCACCGTGTTCTGTAAATTCCAGCCGGGTGTATTTGGCTACATTTCATTCACTGTTCCCTATGAGAATTCTCTTTCATATTTTCTGCAAGCAAAAACATGAGGGATGGTTTACGATATTGCTCTAATATACCTCTCTGGGAAAGCTTGAATGAATTTGATCATCACAAACCAGGAAACATTTATTGGAACTCAGGCAGACTTCACTGCAAGAAAAATGTTATGGAAAAAACAAAAAAGCCCGCAATGCACGCTTTAAACCCACAGCTGGCCTGATGGAAGGAGGTTACTCAGACATGCCTTGAACACTTTTCCGTGTGCACTGGGCATCAGTTGATGGTATTTAATTGTTTCTTCCGCTACCACAATGTTTATTTTCTGGATGATTATCACACATTTTTTGCGGTTTACCACAGACCTTCATAGTTTGTTGACAAGATGTTAGAAAACAGTATGCCTGTTCCTTCTTGTTCCAAGGTGTATTGATTTCTACACAATTTCTTTGATAGCTAACACTTTCTGTCCAGAGCGTGATGTAGATGGTAAATGAAGAATCAGCTGCTGACTGCTGGACTGGTATTTATTTTTAGAGTCTACCACATAAACATGTCCATGATTCACAATTAGGGATTTTCAAAAAGCAAGACTTTTCATTCTGAAGAACAAAGTGAGTCAGATGTTGATGTGAGAAAACTGATTAAAATATCGTCAGGATAAGAAAACAAAAGGGCAAACCATGTCAGTTTGATACTTTATCTCTTGCAAGACTGAATTGCAATTAATCAGTTATTACCCGTGCAAATACACAGTTTTCTTCCCATATTTACGTGGTAGATTTTGTTCTTACAGGAAGGATCACTTAAGCTCCAAACTGAGACTGGAGCCTCAGGATACATGATATTGCCATATATATGGCAATAAGAATACGGTCAAGCTCTTGTACTGGAGTAGGTCAATACCTGCATTCCCTTTTCATCCTGTCAGCAAAGAACAAAGATTACAATGCAGACAGGAATCAAACCTGCACCTATTGATCTTGGTCCTCCAGCCAGACTTTTCCCTTCCCAGCTTCTTGGCATGCAGGAGTTGAAGACAGGGATCTCCTCTGTCCCTAGACAAGCACCTTGCCCAAGGAGATCGTTGTTTGTGGCTGAGACAAGACAATCCTACCGCAGAATTGCTGTGATGAAAAGGGGAGTTTTTATTTATTCATTCCCTTCTCCTTGGATCTTCATAGCACAAAGTGTTGTAAATTCAGAGGCTGAGGGATGCTGCTGTAGCCTTGGTTGTGCTATGGGTATGCACCAAAGCCACATGAAGAACAACCAGGAGTGTACATGGAGGCAAGTACATGGACAGGGATCTGTTCTGCACTCGGGGTTACAGAAGAAAGTAACCTCTGTGGCCTTTTATGGCTGGGATTGAACAATTTGTATAGCAGCATTTAGATAAGAAAGAGGTAAGTAGCTCCTTGTCACTTGAGTTTCATTTTCAGAAATGAAGGTACTATGGTAAAGTGCTGTCATGAAACACTGCTTACATTGCTCATTCCTAGGGTACCTTCCAGGCCAGAAACTGTAATGAGGGAGAAAAAAGCCTATACATTGTTCACAGTAACCCAGTTTCATCTTGTGTCTCTAATGAGGATTCTTCACAAGACCATTTTTTAACAAAGTGCTAAAATCAGGATTTACATACTGCACTTTTTAATCCTGGTAGCTTCAATGTACTTAGAAGGCAAATAAATCATTTATCTTTACACTTCCTAAATATCTGGCCTGTTGAGAGCATTAGTGTTCAGCACTAACTCTTCCAAATATCAGAATGATGCCAGTCTTGCATAGTGTCATTGCTGACAGAAAGGTATGCTCTTCATCTGCATTAGGAGCCCTCGCCTGGTGAAAACAAAACACCTGTAGCACAGAATGAACACCAAGACTGGCCAGGTGATTTTGCCCAGTTGTTGTGTGCCTCCTCTTTGCTTGGTACTGGGCAGCCTCCCTGTTTTGAGAAACACTGAAAATAGAGCCCCACTGTTCTTTTCAGTTCACACAGAGCCTGGGGACTGCTCTAACAATTTAACACTGTGAGCAGTTGAATTACATTACCCGGGAATGTCCCCTGGCACTGTTTAGTTTACTTGCACAGGAATGGCCCAAGTCTCTCTTTGAGGGCAGACCTTGAAAGGCAGCCTAGCTGTGAGGGGCAAGCTGGGAGCAGGATGGAGTGCTGCGGTACGTGTGGGTGGAAGGGGTGCCCTCTGCCACTCCTGGGCTGATCTCTCAGTTTTCGCTGTTGTTTCACTGGTTGTTTCCACTGCAGACAAGGGATGGCTAAAGCTTTCAACACACACACGAAACGCTATGTCTCCTGTGGAGTCTCTTCTCCTTTCATTTTCACCTTTTCCAAATGGGAGCCTTTCTTGAAGCTGATAGCTCTGTCCAGAAAGACTCATAGGGATGGCTGAAAGAATCCTTGTTTCTGGTTCTTGATAATGGCAAAATTCCCACTGATGTGAATGAACTTCTACCGCTACAGATTTACTGTGCATTCTTAATCCTGACTGCCCTGAGGCAAGAACATCCTCAAATACTCGCATGTTCTGCATTTCCTAACAAACAATCCTTTTTCTGATATAAAAGCAAAAATCTGTAAGGAATGACTTTTTGAACCAACTCGGCTGAAGAGAAGGTTTTTTCCAGTCTTTCATGCAGATCCAAGTTCTGAAAGCACTACACTAGTCTTTTATTAATATTCAGGCTCACTTTTATCAATCTCCTCTCCAGTACAAAAGCTCATCTGCAAACTATTAGTGTCCCACCTTTGGAGCTCAGATCAGCACATCTGTTGCTTATAAGTGGGGTTTGATACCAGTGAGAGATGACTCCATCATGCACCAGATTTATCATTTTAAGGGGGAGAAACCCTGCCCAGCTGAATATGCTGCTAGAAAGTGTACACGTCCCTTAAGTAAATAGACCTCTGTTTGAATTTCCTATTGGTCTGGAGACAGATGAAATAAAAATCATGGGCTTTAATTGCTACCAATAAATCTCCATGCACTGCTGTTGTCAAGGTGGGCAGGTATTATAAATTCAATGCTTCCGAAAGGGGGTATATTGGAAACAAAGCACTTTTTCTTTCATATTTTCAGTCATTATTTGGATCTCTCCTGCAACTTGATTCAATATTAAAAGATATCACTGTTTGGTTTAGAGTTAATTTCATGCTTAAGAATACAGAGGGGATGTTTCTGGGTAATGCATTTAGGCATATTCTTCTGCTTTGTGTTGGATTATACCAATTCTTTGTTGTACAATTGGTTTTGGTGAGAATACTTGGTGTTCACGGGTCAGAATCTGCCCATCAGGGAATATTTTTAGAAGTGAGTGGATCTGCATTGATGGTACTTGCAACAGCTTTTGTTCCTTTTCCATTTACAAGAATAGGTTATATTTGTTATAACAGCAGATGGTCACCAAAAAACCACAGTGCCAAGTACTTCTTCACGTGACTAGTGCCAAGACTTTATTCAAGAAAACAAGTAGAAACCCCAGTTTCACAGTCCTGGCGGTCTTGGTAACAGATGGACAAAGACATACCTGGTCACAAAAAATGTGACCGCATCCTCCCAGTCCTTCCAAGTCTTTCAGAAGTGTTGCAAGCACCTGCGTGGACACACTTGACAGAATTTGACTAATGGAAGTATTTTGTTTATGAAAGCGCTTGTTATTTTATGGCCAAATGTCAGCTTGCTCCACACAGACTTCAACTTGGCACATTAGCTGAGCCTGAATAGAGATGTCCAGTATCACAGCAAGGCTTTCCAGTCCTGGCTCTCTGTGCCACCAGTGTTTCATAGCTTCCGCTCAGCCCTCAGCACTGGCAGCCCTCACCCACTCCTGGGTGCAGGAAAACACTGTAGATGATAACCTTAAAAAATCTGGCAGTAAAATTTATTCGGCTTCAACAAACCAGCAACACCGAATGCTGGACAACACTGAAAATCACTGAAGAGCTTGCTTGCAAATTATTGCCTGAATTTTTCTTCATGAAAAAGTACTCAAGTAATATTTTATGGATTTCCACACACATGCAACAGACACTGTTTTCTGGGGGAAGAACCTGCAATTGTTAAAGCAGTTACTGCAAATACAGCATTAGCAGTACAATAAAGCTTCCTTAGTTATTTCAGAATTGGTGAAGTCAGGAGAAATGGAGACAAAAGTAGGAAAATTTTGGGGTATGGTAAAGATGTATAGCTTTCTTATGGTCAAAATCTCCCTCTAGTTTGGGGAAGGAGTACTCTGAGGTATAGGAATATGCAGTATATAGCTTGCACATGCACCTACAAACCACAAACCCCCTGATTTCTTCTCTACTTCAGTGATTAGCAGATAGATAAAATAGATATTCATATTCAGACTTCAGTGGTGTCTATTCCAGGGCCTGGCTGACTAGAGTCCAAAGAAAGTCTGGGGCAACATTTCTCTTATCTGCTTGCCCTGATGTGTATGTGTACACTCCAGAGTTCTCTATTGTGTCTGGTATACTAAACATCTTAAGAACAATTTCATTTGTCCTTGAAAACTTTGCCTTGTTTATAAACAAAGGTACAGAGGGAAAAATAAATTGTGAGAATTACAGCAAGTATAACTACTGAGGATGCCGTAGAGTATGTAGTCAATAGTGAGCTGTCACACCCTTGTGCGAGCTGAGTTAGCACAATGTCTTCTTTCATTCATAAAAAAGAAGTAAACGTAGGTACCTCAGTTATTGTTGTTCAGTAACTGATTGGTTTGCAATATAAAATAAGTGCAGCTCCTGGGATGCTTTATTCTGACTGCTCCCATCATGCTGGCACTTTACTTCTATTTTCACTATACTATATTCCTTTTTCTTGCCATTACAAATGAATGAAAGCTCCGTTATCAGCACAGGAGTTACCTCTGGCGAAGGAAACATGTACTCAGAATAGAAGTATTGTGCCACCAGCTGTGTTAAATTGCTGCCTCTGAGCTATTGCAGGACAATTCAAGCCTGCTTGTAAAATAGATAGCAGGAAGGCATGTGTGTTGTCAAGGAAACCCTTGGCTGCAATTTTATTGTATAAATAACACCGGGGTGGGGAAGATGTGGCTAACAGAAGAACGAGGAAAAATGAAGAAGTGCCTGGCGTGTCTCTGTGCCTGGGGGAGGGTTGGAAGCAGCAGCAGTGAAACAGATTTACCGCTTCAAAGTAGTTGACCTTTCTTCAGCTGAGGAAAGCAAGGAAAGTAGGTCCATCTTTCAGAAGTGACTGGGGAAGCAAATAGAGGCTGGAGGGTAGAAATACGACCATGATGGGCATGTCCATGCAGTATGGGGTGGAGAAGCAAGAGTGACCCCTGCTCCTTCTCATACTCACTAGGGGAAAAGAAGCTGGTGTAAACCACTGCTGGATTTGCCCAGAGCTATGCAAGAGAAGTGGTAGATGGGGCCTGTGATAAGGGTTGGAGTAGCAAGTAGGGAAGTAAGAGCCAGCATAGTAATACATCTAAGCTTTGGGACAGATTCAAAACCAAGAGCAATATATCTATGTTCTCCAAATATTCTTTATGTATAGCTTCTCTCAGGTTTGTGGACAAGATGCTACTAGAATTCAAAGCAAAGCAATGGGCAATGAATTCAGCTCGCTGCAGCAAGTCACACATATGCCAGGACAACATGAGTGTGTGCTGAAAGCTTGTCTCCTCCTCTAGGCCTTACGGATAGCGTCTAAAATTTGTCAGTGGCTTCAACAGTCATTAATGAATTGGTCACATTAGCTTTCATCCATTTTATGTGCTTTACTGCTTTGTAGCTAGAACCTGAGCACTGTGGTGCTGTGAGAAGTACAGCTGGGCTACTGGGGTCTAGCAGAGAAAGCAAAGCACTTACAGCTCAGGAGAAGGGCTGATTTCCTCCCTGCTAGTGATGGGAACAGACCATTTCATCTCCTCATACCTTACATGTCTCATTCAGTAAAATGGGATAATGTTGTTTTACCTGTAAAGCAGTTAAAACTGTGGGTCAGAAGAGAGCTCTGTAAGAGCTGACAGCATTACAAACTTCAAGCATCTGTGCAAAGAGCAAATCAGTGCACATGCGTGAGTACTCCAGAGCAGATGGGCAGGAAAATTACCCACTGGGCTATTGCACCTGGCATGCTCCAGCTCATGCCTTCACACTGCCTGGGAAGATCTCGCTGACCTGGGCTCCTTCTTTCTCACTGCAGATGATTACAACAAAGCCAGATCATATGGGAGGCAGCAAGCACTTGGCCCTTGAGGTCATTCTGTTCACCTTAGGCAACTAGTTTTGGCCACAGAGGGAGCTTGGCATTGCTACAAACCAAACTATCTGCCCAGGCCTGCCAGCTACCACTTGCTCTTAGTGAAAACCCACCGCTCTTCAATTGTGATAATGTGCCAGACCCCTGACAAATGGCCGTCATGGCTGATGGACATCCAGCAGTCCTAGACTGGTGATCACAGCCCGCGAGATATGGAGTTGCTCTGTATGCACGTTCCAGGCTGTGTCAGGTTGAGTATGTACCGCTCAACTGCCACGGGGTGCAGATCCATCGCTCCTGAACCTGCTGATCCTGCTGAGCATTTGCCTTGGGGTTTTAACTGTATGATGATGGTAAATGAACTCAATGAAATCCTTATTATTTTATATTAATGTATAGATTTTTTAAAATTCATCTAATGCTTCCCTGTACTTTTTTATCTCATAAGAGTTCAGAATCATAATTGTCCATTTAACATCCTTGTGTGAAGGTTTGTTAGTCCCCTTGGAAGCATTACAGAGCTAGACTTTAGCTTAGGAAAACCTCCTCTGACTGTACCAGAGCTACTGAGATCTGCCCTGGGCAACTTGCGGGATACGACCCATGATGCCCACCTGTGCAGAAAACACAATTATTGCAAAACTAAGGCCAGGTATTTGGAAACATCTGCTAAATGTTTCAAACCAAGGTAGGAAACAACTGTGTTAATGCAAGTGGTTCAAAATGCAATCTCCCAGTCAGGAACTTCATCAGGTATCCTCAGAGTCCATGGCAAATGGATGAGTCCTTAAGGTATTTTGCTTTTGGAAGCTGCCATGCACTATCCAGTGCCATTGTGTTTAGTGCTTGTACAATAGTGTGTCCTCAAACTGGAAGGGACTCAGTTGCTGGATTTATGATACAATTTCATGAACTGGGTAGGCTTCGGAACATATTTTAAAGTGACTTGGGGAGAAAAATAATCTTTCTTGATTTATTAAATGAATGAATTATGAACTAACTTAGTATCTTTCTGCATTAAGTTGATTCAATTTTTCAATTAAGCCGAAAATCATTCATCCAATTTTGCCTTAATGAATGAATAGCTTAAGTCAGCATCTGCTTTTGAAGAAAGATTTCAGGGTGAGTTATTTTTGCCAAAAGAGATGGTGGCTTTTTTCCACTTTCAGACATACCATTGCTCTCAGAGGTGTAAGATGAGAGAGTACATGATGACATAGATACTGTAATTAAAAGTAATATGTCATTGCCAGGAGATCTTGGAGGATTACTTCTTTTTCCAGACTATCCATCCTTATTTTCACAGAACACTTGTGGCTAGGTGACACTGTACTGTTCCACTCACTTCTCTGGAATGTTAATAAATACATACTTCGTTCCATTTCATTTCAGTTCTCAATACTGTCAGACTCTGTAAAGTATTAAGTTGAACTTCACTTAGAAATCCCATATTCTTTAATGTTAGACTGAGCTGTTCCCTTAATTCAGTTCCATTTTCCTGTCTCTATACAGGTAATAAATATCAGTTTTACAGGAAGACTCCTTTTATCTAGTAATTTATAGACGTATGGGATTTTAAGCTTTAGTGAGTTTAGGATTCCTCAGGTGAAAAAATAGCAGAATAATTCTCAATGGAGAAGCCAGCAAGTCTGATATATTTGCTGAACACTGAAAAACCAAGGATTTATATTTTTTTTTAATATGATGAAAAGAGACAGGTTTTTCTTGCAGTTTATGTGGATTCCTGCTTCATGAGAAATGTAATATTTCAAACAAAACACCACCCTTTATTTCCCTATAAAACACATTCAAATTTTTAGTAGAAATTTTGGTAAGGTTTCAGATATTCAATTCCAAACAATGGGAAAGCTAGACATTTTTTCATTCTTCTCTCCTAAATGAGTCATTCATATTTACTTCCTCTAACATCAGCAAACCTGTTAAAAGCAGAGCTTTCAGACCCTGTTATGAATTTTGTCCCTGCTGTAGTGATTGCTCTGAATGGTAAAGTGCAACCTGATTTATGATACAGGATTGGCAGCCAGGAAAGTGGGATGCTGAATGAAACCATGGTCAGGCTGTACCTCATTTTATTGTTGATTTGAGTGGGGCCAGGACTTTGCCCCTGCTCTCAACCCTAATTTTCGTCTGAATTCATGGGAAGGGTGATGAATTAACATGGCTGAGGTTGAACTCGGGCACCTGGACTCAAGAGGCGTGTAGTCCAAACTGCCATTCAATCCTAGAATACTTTGGCTGCAAAGATTGAGGTGGTGCTGTGTTTTTAAGTTCCTGGTGATATGGCATTTTCCACTTCCATTGTGCAAATCATTCAATTTATATGGCATATCTATATTGTTGGACTGTTAAAGAGCAACAGGAAGACTTCGGCCCTGGTCCTTCCTCCCATGGCAATTAGCATTAATTGTGCTACACACAATAAATGACACAGGTGAAGAGTGCAATAGGAATATCCATACATGAAGAGGGCAACTGTTTCATATTAGCTTTCTTTTGTATTTAGTTGCTTTTAAAGGCTACATGCTCTGACAGGGACCAAATATCAAATAAAATGCTGCTAGCAGGATTTATAAAGTGACATCAGTTATAACATTTTCATTTTGTTGTGACATTGTGTGTTGAAAAACACCTTCCTAAATTCAAAAATGTTCAAATAATCTTTATAGAAAGGCAAGAGGGAAAGCAGAATGATTAGATATGCAAACAAAGCCTGCAAATTCTTAATGAGTCCTGTTATCAAAGAGCATTACAAACATGAAGAGATCAGTGCTGTGGTGTCCCGACTGCCAGAGCTCTCCTCCACCAAAGAGCCACAGCAAAATTCTTCTTTTTTTTTTGGTGCAGTCAATCTTTGTATCGGTTCTGAAAAGCATTCTCAAGTGTATCTCTGAAAAATCATTTCAGGCAGCTGCCCTGGCTTTCCCTCCTTGCAGGGGTTGTGTTGGCACATTAGCCTCCTTGCCTTCAGAAGAAGTGAAAGGCCAAAAGTCCAGCGAACAAACTGCAGATGAGGCAGACTAATTGGTCTCAAAATCGAAACATATGGCTTCTTTCAGGATCTTGACTTTTTAAATACTTGTTTAAAGTAAACATTTGCAATTCCTCATGAAAGGCACTTTCCTCCCTGAATCCTCTTGACCCTCAGTGACCTTTCTTACCAATTGCACATTGGTTTACCCTTGGGGATGATTAAATCTTGAGAGGCTTTTTTCCCTTTTCTTCTTTTATCCCCCACATTTGTCTCTGAGGTCTAACTTAAGAACTGGCTTGAAGAAAGCTAGCCTGGGTCAGAAAGACCCAGAAATGCCAGATGCCCACCTGAGCATCCCACACGGGTGTCTGAAGCTGGGGCTGGAGGGGAAGGAAGCTGCCGTTCACACATGTTATCACAGCCCTGTATTCAAAAAAATGGACCAGGAGAAATAATCACCAAACACTGACTCACCAAAGTTAAGTTTTCAAGCTAATCTTTGAACTGAAAGGCAGCTGGAATGCCTTGTATCCCTCAGGTTGAGGGGGAGCACAGGAGGGAAAGGTGGCCTGGAGCAAAGTCATCACTGAGACAAGGCATTTTAAAACTATGGCCTAGGGCTTTTGTCTCCTCTGACAGAAAAAGGCTGACAAAAGTGATTGACTCCAGGCTGTAATCACTGGCAAAGGCAGGCACACCCTCCCAGTTTGTCTCCAGGGTGTCAGTGCAGGAAAGCTGATTGAAGTCTCTCTGAAGTCACTTTATTCATAATTTGTGTTCTGGGCTTGAAGGCACTCCCAAACTCTCGTGTAAGTGTCAGGCAAGGTGAGAGGTTCTGCGAGGGCCAGGCACTGCACAGCCACTCATGCCCTGGCACAGAGGGCCTGATGCCTACTAACACAGCTGGGAGGAATTGCTGTCTGATGCTGAGAAATTATTGTTCCAGCCTTTCTTTTTGCTCTTGTTTGCTGAGAAGCTCAGAAGATTAGTTCTTGCAAAGCACTTCATTTTCAGCAGCTTTGCTGCTTAATGCCTCTGTCTGTGGAGTTAGATGTCAGCCTGCTCCTCCCACCCTCAGTGCTCGAGCAGAACTGTGCCTGCAGGGCTGCAGCATGTGGCAGGCAGCACCCACTGTCCGCAGCGGAGCAGAGGTGGCAGGAGCATCCCCACGTCCCTGTATGCAGAAGAGCAAGAGTCATGAAGGCAATGAGACATAGCACCGCCACGCACAAATAGCCACCTGGAGAAGCAGGCTGGTAAATTGGCTGGATGCAGTGCCACTGTCACTGGAGAGATGTGCATTTGCAGCCAGCTCACGCAGCCTTGTGTGACACTCTGCACGGTGTCGTACCTGACACCCTTGGAAGTTCTCAACCCCATGCCTCCCCATATGCTGTACGGAGGAAGATGGGCTGTCTATACTGCACCAGCCATTGCCACACACACGCTGACCTGATCTGGCTTTGACCTGCCTGCTGAGCAGCTTTATGCGGACAGAATAAGCATCTTGTCTAAATGAAGGGTATTTTGCTGTTTTTCATCCTCTGCTGAGCTCTGTAGCTTGAACTGCTATTGCTCCCCGTGGTCTTCCAGAGATTTCTGCATTGGAGCAGGAAGTCCTGCCCTGAGACTCCAGCAAACTGGCAAGGACCTGCAAAGTTAGGCAGGAAGATTTGTCAAGAAGGTAGTCTGTGCCCATACCTAGGCACAGACTATATGGGGGAGACACCTGCTTCCACCAGCAATTCCCCAGCCCACACCTCCAGTAAAGGATTCAAAAGGAAAAGAGACCTCCCTGTTACAGGGTGAGGGCTCTCCTTCACAAGAACCTGAGCTGTGCCAGAATTCCTCATTCCACCCAGTTTGAACTGGGAACTTGAGTCCAGATTTTGCATGGGAATACCCCCACTTCTTCACTGCTGAATGACTGCCCTCTTGCTTGAACCTGTTTCCAGCTTGTGTAACTCAGGATTCGGTGACAGTTCTTGGCATGGCCTGTTGCAACTCTGCTAAGTGCTTTAACCACTGTGGTATGAAGTCACAGTTTTCTGATCTCATTTATTCTTGAAGAGTGGGCCTACTTCAAAGGAAGACTTAACCTCTGAAATCCCATAGCCTAAATGTTATCTCTCCCACCAAATCTGGCTGCTGGCCCCTTTCTGAGCAAGGTAAAACAGGGCTTTAATGCAGGAGAGTGCCCTAAGCCAGGGAGGGAAAACAGTGAACCCCTCCCCAGATGCTTTGATATTAGGAACCCTCTGAGAAGATGAAGTAGAGCATGTCCTTCAAGCAAACAAACAGGGGAAAGTAGAATCTGAGCATCTCTCCAGGCATTCATCTAGTCTCTGCACAGCTTGGTGATGTCAGAATGTAACTTGTCCATATCTGTGGACAAAATCTCAGTTGTTTTAGGGGCATCCAGCTGTCAGTTTGTCATAGAACATCTGAGCAGATGTCTAAAGCTGGATCCAACAGAGATGTTGATTTAAGGCATCACAGTGACTTCTTTTTAAATCTGCTCTTTCATAGCAGTGAGCAGGTGAACTTTTTTGTTATAGAAGCATATGCTCATTTCTATTCTCTCTTGTTTTGAAGTAATTCTGTTGTGAGTCCTGGTTTAGCAAGGAGAAGTTTGCATTAAAAATCATATCTGTAGATGAGATGAGATATTGTCACTGGGATAATTAAACATGTGTTACTTAAAAATAGATTTAGTCTTCATAAAAATACTATTTAGATGCTCATTTGTTTAATCAAGAAATAATTAGGAGATAGTTCAGTGAGTAATGTCTTATCATAGATGTAGAGCTAGAGATTGTACCCAGACTGCCTCAGGATGTGCTCTGGTGCCTCATTTCTCCTCCCTATGTAAAATGAGGAATTCTTTCTCAGCTGTGCCTTAGGTACAACTGTATCAGAGGCCTAGATGTGATATAGTCAATCTGATATCAGACAGGATTTTACCTGATCTTAAACGCAAAAAGCACTGAAAGCCAGGCTGAACATGCTCTTGGAGTAAGAGCATGACCAAACGTGAGGGCTTGCTGTGGCTTAACTGAACATCAGTTTCTTTCATATGCAACGTCTCAAATTTGGGGCATATTGCCCTACAAACCACCAAATGTGTTCAGCTTCACGTGCCAGCAGGCTGCACAGCCATTTTACGCAGAACTTTTCTTTGCAGAGCTGAATGTACACATGCCTACACTTATTAGCTGTCTTTGCTGATGAATTTATCCCGTAAATACTTTTTTTTTTCCTTAAAGGTACCATTACGTTAGCTGAAACTCAACAAGGAACAACGTGGTTTGGAGTTTAGACCTGCTGATATAATCCTGAAAATAGAAAAGTTAGCATTTAAAACTTTCTATGGCATGCAAAAGTTTACAGCTGGCATACTATATTGCTGAAAATTAATCACTGGAAAGGAGGAGATAAATCCCAGAATTATCTGCATAAGTAATAAAATGAGACACAAATGAAGAACTGCAAGTCTCAAGAGGGGGACCCAGGGTATTAATATTAAACAGGCTCTGCATTGAGCAAGGAAAAAAGTGTTCATCTACGGATTTTATCTTTCATTAACATAGCTCCTGGAATTAGATGGGGAAAGTTCTCTGCTGCCTGCTGATAACGAACCCCCCCCGGTTGTCAGTTTCAGTAGGTGAGATGGAGATATGCATAAACTTGTCTCTGACTGTATCTAGACTGTGGGTCTGTCTTAGTCCTTTATCTCTATCTTGGTCTGGCTGGAGTGTGCTATAACTCCCTGCAGCCTGCATGCCTGGGTTTCCCACTCAGACATTTGGGGAAATCGTTAATGCCCAAACCCTTTTCAGCGAGGAGCCTGGGTGAGGCTGGGGCATCCTCCCGTAGCCTTGCAGGGAATTCAGGGAGGAAGCGGCTGAAAAGCTACACAGCAGGAAGAGCATCCTGGAGCAATACAGGGCAGTACAAGAGAGAGTTATTATCCTGAGGGTTTTTATAGAAAAGGGTGCAGTTTCAATCTGAATGGAAGTTGCATTTCTCATTCAAATGTTGAAGCTGCCACTGTATCTGTTGAATGAAGAAGTTTTAAAAGTAAATTAGAAACTACCTTGGAAGTAACACACTAAAGACGTGCAGAGTTTCTTCATCTAAGTTATCTCTTTTGGTGCAGATAAGAAATTATTCCCTCCCCATTCCCACCCCAAACCTCATCATGAACCCTCAGCAAAAACAGCTCTTCCAGCCTCCCAAGAGGTGAGGCAACTCCCTGCACTCCACCCTCCTTTCTCCTCCAGCACAGGCTAAAATCTGACGATTGAAATACCACAGGAAGGGCTGCTCTTTATACCAGCATTGCAACAATCACATGGGGCTTGCAGATGTAATGAGTGCAAGTACCCTTGGGAAGGAGCACGCAGATGTCCACTTGTTTGCAGAGTGACTAGGCCTGATACTTTGATCACAAGTTTGACATTGCTCTCACAGCAGTTCCTTTCATTGCATGGCTGTGTGGGCATTTCACTTCCACGTGCAAGACGGTGAGTACCAACAAGCATCCGTATCCACTTTTTAACACCTATGGGAGGATGTTTGATGTTTGAGCCAAATTGATGGCACTTCATAGCCCCCTGGAATCCTGCATGTTTCAAAGGCCCCTGAACTGGCTTGGGGAATTTCAGCCTCACCCCACTTGTTAGCCGTCACATTAACATGTTTATACACATATTCTTAAATCATATGGTTCAGGTGACATTGAATGAGGAGAATACCCACCTCTGGGGCTGTCTCTGTGGTTGTACCCCTGACCTTTAAGAAAATTCTTTTTAATTGCAGAGGACCACGCTGGGAGGAGGTTGTCCCGATTGGGTCAGACACATACATACAACTTCCCTGACATAATTTGGCAATAGACTATAAACAAAAGACACATTTCACAGAAAAGGCATGAGGCACACCCTGACTGAGTTTCGCTGCACACTCGCCACCCAGCATAAGAAAGGGCTGCATAGCTCGGCTGCTTCCATTAGCTGAAGTAAACACTTTAGCGAAAGTAAAAGGGAGACATGCCTCCTATTGAAATACCAGAGTCCTTTCTGAAATGGAGGTCTTTCAAATGTTTACTGCCTTTTTCCTAGGACCTTGTTACTATTTGTATCGCAGTGCTACCCAGCACCCCTCTGTTTTCTCATGAATGAGATTTTGAATGGATTGGGTCAGATTCTTTTGCTGGGGGAACCTCATGGAGAAGACAGAAAGCAAAGTTACGTTATAACCTAAGACCATTTTGTTTTAGTGGTAAAAAACCTTCTCCTAGTTCAGTTTTAAAATTGATCCTGTTATAGTTTTCCTTTTGTCTCAGCTTTTTCCGTCTCTCTTAAAAGAACTGGAAAGTGAAATGTATTTTGGCTATTGTGATAATCAGGGAATCAACATATGAAGAAGACTGGTACTTCTTCTCCAAAGAGCGTACCACCCATAGCTCAAGGGCTGATTCCTGGACTGAGGGAGAGATGTCTAGGAGCTGCCATCTCACCTTTCATTGCCCTTTGAAATTCCTGCCCCTGCTGTTATCTGCTGCCAGCGACTGCACCCCTTAAACTTCTGCACAGAATGGGATAAATGGGATTAGCAGGAATACTTGACACCTCTCACATTTTTTTTTTTTTTTTTAAATTAAGGTGGGAAGAGCATGTCATGCTAAGCTGATGCTAAACCAATGATCTTGCTGCCTCCCCCATGAGCAGCGCTAACTGGGGCTCTTATTTTAAACTGCTGCAAACCACATTCTGCCTCATCAGAAACTGTGAGCTTTTAGTCTGCTTTTCTCATGGGTAGTCTGTAAATAGAGCACACCTGTAGAAGCTTTCCTAGCAGTCGGGGAGGGTTGTTCCTGCAGCTGAACTGATGGCTCTGAAGGGTGCAATGTGGCTGAGCTGGTAGAAATTGAGCGAGCTGCAGGCAATTCACGGTGAGAATTTCTCCGTATTGAAATTCAACAGTAAGTAGTCTTGGGTATGAAATCTATGTTAAAATCTGCATGCCTGAAAATTACAGTAAAGCAGTAATTTACAGTAAATTTAGAGTAAAAACAATATTCATTTTACAGACTGACTTTTAGATGGTCATTAAGTGCTTGGCCCCTTCAGCATCATATTGACCAAGAAAGCAGTGCAGAGAGCCTGGCTTTTCTGCACCGGCTCTCTGTGCAGGTGGGCTTTGCTCTGCACTCTGCAGGGCACTGCCCAAGCCTTGGCCCAGGCCAGAGCAGGTTTCACTGCAGGAAGGACAGAGAGCTGAGGGCTCAGGGCATTTCCTTTCTAAAACAGGAAGGATAATGCCTCCTCAAAAATTAGGATGTTGCACAGCAAAGTTTGCAAGGCTCTTAGGTGCAGCTGTGATTGGGGGCCACATAGATATCAGCAATAGTATTTCAGATAGGCAGATTACAAAGGGATGATTGACTTTGTGAGCTTCTAGCCTACTTTGACTATTCTCAAAATGAGAAGAATTAAAGAGCTTTGCTGATGAAAGTTTGCAAAAACATTAATCTCTCAAATAAAGATCTATCTTCTTGCAGCTAAGGGAAAGCAGCTGAAACTGTAGAATGACTAATTTCATTAGGACAAGCACAAGCTATTGCTGTGTGCGACTGGCAGCAGAATTCGGCAGTGTGAAGGGGTCAATGGGAGATGATGTGAATATAAAGCAGACAAAATCCAGACCACTATGGCTGCGTACCGCAAATTCATGCATATGAAATACGTGATGCAATGAACAACTAACTGAGAATTTCAGCCATAATTTGATAAGCTTTGAGTGGTTCTAAATAAAGTGGAGCAGAAGAACAGAGACAACAATTTGCAATCATATTTCAAATGAGTTCCTCTTAATATATATACACTTTAGCAAAGCATTGAGTGTTATTATGTAGAAAGAGAAGAATAGAGAGTGATTTTACGCTGTGTGCAGTCATAGGAAGAATAATTTTCCCCAAGGATGTTAACTACTCATTTTAAATTTGCCTCTGACCTATCTGTTCATCATTGCAGCCTCAGCACTGTAACATGGCCTGCTTTGGTTTTTTGCAGGTTTACGTAGCACAAGAAGGCAGCACACTGCAGAATGACCTCTGCAAATAGTTTTGCAAATTTATGTTCCACATCTCCACCTGCAATTAGACACTGATAACCACAATTAACCTTTCAGGGCAGTTTCATACTTTGCAAAACTCAGAAGACTGCAAAAGTGATGTGTCCAAGAAATAAACATGTTTCTGCCAATCATAGGCAGTTGGAACTGTTGAGTCAGACAGCTGTTTTCAAAAATTTGGTCGTAAATGAGAAAAGAATGGCTTTCTCAGCTGATGCAACATATTTTAATTTAGTTGAATGTAGTAGCTGTATTTCAAAGGTGAATTAAACAGACCAGGAAAGGGACACGTAGCTTGGGGCCATATGGCTAAATTTTTCTATTCTTAAACAGGTCTATTTTACCTATTTGTAACAGCCCTTGTCCCATGCTGTCTCTCCAAAATGTGTCCATGCTTTTTCTGGTAGAGGCTGGTCAACATGAGACCAAGCCTATCTGGAAGCCTGATATGCACATGTGGCACCACCTGAGCCAGTACCCTGGTCCTTTTGGGCTCACTGGTGTAAATGCAGACACTGGTGACATAGGATGATGCAATAGCAAGTCACAGCTGCATCACGTGGCTCCAGCAATATGAAGCATTAGGGTGGTGGTGTCAGAAACTTTGAGCCTGTCCTGTAAAACTGTCTGTTATAGAGTGGCACAGGGTATCCAGGGGACATACCTTAATGTTCTCCCTCCTTTCCATGCTACTGACATGTTTTGAAAGGGAGGAAGAGGAACAAAAGGCACTACATCACATAATAACTGAAATACTGACCTTGCATAGGTTTACACAAAATCTTAACTTAGTATACTAGGGTGTAGTCTGACGACCTCAAATGTGATCTTAGAAAAACTTTAGCAGCTATGTAAGAGTTTATCATTGATGCAGGAAAGTCTCCTTCCTTGTGTGTTTTGAAAGATAATCATGCTATTGATCCAAGCTGTTTTTTATAAGACTTTCACAGACGGATATTTTCAAAGAAAGCTGAGGGACTAACCAAATCTTAGAAATAATCCCCTTAAGCCTTTAAACAAAAGGCCAATATTGACACAAGGACATGTATGTATAAACCAGGTAAGTAATGATAAGGGGGTAACTCAGTTGGAACAGCTTTGTGTGGACTGGACTGCACTAAATAGGGGACCTGGTGCTTTTGTAGGGGATGATGTGATGGTGGTGGCTGCAATAACCAGGGATAGGACTTTTGAGTCGACAGGACTGTTGCTTCTGTGCTCCTGTGAGATATTTTGTAAATAACTGTAAATAACTTCAAAGTACACACACAAATTTTTACTGGCATTAAGCCTTAGACTGCCCAGTCTTTGCTCCTATGCATCTTCTTTGTACAGAGAAGGAAAGAAATAAGAAAGAGAGTTCTTTCTTAAAAAGCTTTATTGTTATCATAGGAGAGATAAATTATCCAGTGTATGTATTCAGTCTCACACTGGTCTGGTAGGTTGATTGGAGATACAGAGGACTAATAGCACATTTGTTTAAATGAAGGGTAAAAGAAGGCAACTGCAATTTCTGCTCACTAAACATTTGTAACAGAAGGGGAAAAAAAGGGAAAATAAGTAAATATAAAGCACGTAAATTCCAAAGAAGGTGAATGAAAGAAGTGTCACCACAGGACGTAGCTGCTGCGCTCCCTCTCAGCAAGCTCTCTGGGTGCAGATTATAGACTTTTCAAGGTCTGAGGTCATTACTGAAGTTAGCCTGAATATATCAGGAACATTTCTCATTTTTATAATCTCTTAATAACAGGCTACAGTCTCATAGGTTATGCCAGGGACATTAACTTCTGCTATAAATTGCAGGAATTGCACGGTTGTTTTCTTGTACCCTGAGCACGTATGTACTCCCAAGGAGGAAGATGAGAGCCATCTGTGGTCAGTGAGGGCAGAAGTATTTGCATCTATGTAGGTCAGATTAGAAAGCATTATTAAAAACAAGCATAAAATCTGTCATTTTAATTGTAGGTGTTCCTGAGGGTAAAAGCTTTTCAAAACCCGCAGACAACTCAATTAATGAGACAGGATGCAGAAGAAGCACAGTACTGTTGTAAAATGTACCACACACTCCCTCCAAGTCACCAACCCAGATGAAAAGCAACGTAGTCTAGACCCATTTTAAGTACAGTCAAAATAACCATCTGCCCAGAGACAATTACAGCCCTTAGGCAAGAAAACTATGTTCAAGTCAGAGAAAATAGTTTATATGGATCCCGGCAGAGCCTCAAATCTGCAGTCAAGATCAAGGCATATTACAAATGCCAAGAAAGAGCAGAGAAGTGAGTTTACCTTGTGCATTACAACACTACTTTGCCTGGCCCATACTTGCATTTAACAAGTTCTCTCCTCACCATAAATGATGATGGGACGGCACTTTTTTTTCACTGGAAAATGTTAGTGTATCAAACCAGAATTTCTATTGGAACACACCTATTTTAGCTAAATTTCTTCAGGACATCAGTTACCGAAAAGCATTTCCAGTTTGAAGGAGAAACACTCCAGAAGAGCAGAGGATCCGTAAGTGACAGTGCTCACCTTGGCTGAGAGCAGAGTGGTTCAGTGGATTAACTTAACCAAAACCAACAATTATTGGTCTTTGCGCTGGGCTTGAGTACACTCTGGAGCAGGATGTGGCTGGCCAGGAGGAGCCAGGAGGAGAGGCAACACACAGCCATCAGAGTGCATGTTTACATGTTTGATCAAGCAAACCTAAGCAAACCTTAATTTGTTTTGGGAAGGAAAAAGACAAAATACATTGAAAATACATTCCAGGCTACAGGGAAGGGCAGAGACCCAGCAGTGGTGTGTCTGCTCTATGCCTTTCACAGGTGTCACTTCTTCAGTCAGTATTTCACTAGCAAATGAAAGCAGCCTTTTTACCCTTCTCCAAAACATTTGGCTCCAAGTGTAACCCTAGGCAGTTGAGTCTCAGGAGGAGGACTGCAGTCAGGGAATGCAAAATAAGTGAGGTTAATATAAAAATAAGTGAAGAAAAGCATCTGATTAATGTGGGACAGGAATTTCAGAAAGAGGAGACTTAGGCATGAGGTTCTTGTGACCCTCAGGACAGCCTAGCACAGATCTCTTGCTATACTATATTAAAAATGAAAATAAATAAAAAAGAGAGGCATGTGAATTTACTATTATATTAATCAACTGAAATAGTTTATTCTAGATTCAGGAGCCCTATCTAGCATAACAATCATAATGATCTTTTAATAGGCTTGGTCAAAACCCATATTCTGCCTTTCTGGTCTTAAACTATTTCCTTTCAACTGCCTAATGGCTTCCTCTTGAAAGGTGTGACAACATCTTCCCTTCCTACTTCAGAAACTGCTTTTTGTTTATTAGTTAATAATTTACAAGGAGCCTCAGGTAGTTCTCCTTTGTAAAAAATGCATGGGCAATCCCAGCTGCAAAGTCAGCTCTGGCATTGTTACACCTCCACATCGTCATTAAATTGCCTTATAGCTGTTCAACACAAGGCAGAGCCTGGCTGTGCTTCATCAGCACTCTGTATGATGTGTTATTAAAATACCCACCTCCATTTGGAGGAATCCTAAGGGGCCTGAAACACTCATGCTACTTTTCCACCAGGACATGGAGAGCAGGTCTAAAATCTCTGCTTTTGCAGCTCCTGCTCAGATGATCCACGCTGCCTGTAGGAAAAGTAGACTTTGGTGTACTTACCACTGAAGAACAAGGGAATACAAGAGGACGTGCTCTTGCCAGGCCACGTGGATGAGAGGTGCAGCAGTGGTGTTGTATCATATACCCACGAAGTGGGAGGGCTGGTGTCCAGCTAAGGCCACCTGCTGAGTGAGGTCTTGGGGAGTCTTCAGTGTGGGGAGTAAAAGAGGACTATAGGGAGAGCAGGTTTCCAGCCACACTTCCCTGGCAGTGCTGGTGTACCCCAAGGTGCCTAAATCCCACTAGAAACCCACAAAATTGGTACCCATATAAAAACATGTTTTTTTATGGGCCAAGGAGGGGGAGCATTAATGTACCTTTCATGAAGAATCTGTTGAACAGCTGGAAAGAAATACATAAGGAGAGGTACGGACTGGTAAGGAAGTGAAGAAGTAGGTAAAGATTGGAGATGTCAAGCCTATTTTTACATGGGAGCTGAGGATTTGCCACTGCCATTTAAGCATTAATTCTTTTGAAGGCCAAGTTCTCTGCTCCCTGAAATTGGCATACTGATACTGATTTAATTGTTTATTTGCATGTCTTTTCTTGAGGTAGATCAAGCATTTTCTTTTCTAGCTGGAATTTAATTTAATGATAGAATTATTGGCTTGGGTAAGTTTTACTGAAACATAATCACAAAGTATGTTCTTCATGGAGTACTTTTTGTAGGAAGCCTGATTATTAATATCATATACTATGCATCACTGAAAGGCCAGTGACTGGATATTGTGTAGGAAAAATCTTATTTACTTGATTTATGCATTCCAATAGTAGAGGCAAAATGTAACAGATGAAGACAAATTCACATGCAACTTTACTGAGACAAAGATTTTAGTATGAAATATACAGTTTGAATGATCTAAACTTTGTATTTTTCTTCATAATGACATCAAATGCTGCCTCTCCTGTACCCACTAGACAGGGAAAACAAACTCTGTAAATAAACAAAATTTAGTTTGTGTCTATAAACTTGCCTTACATATACAAATATTTTGAAAGATATGAATATTTTATACAAATTTTGCTTGGGTCATTGAATAGTAAATATTAAAATGCAGAACTTATATATATATATGCGTGTGTGTGTCTGCACATACAACTAACTATTCCAAGCTGAAAAATGGGTGCTGGCTCTGGCCCAAGATGGGCAGTATATCTAGAAGAGAGTTTCTATGTTTAATAAAAGCTTTTCTCTGTCAAGTTGATTTAAAAACTGCAGCTGCTGTTTGAAGCTGCTGTATTTCTTGGAAACTCATTATGATCCAAATAGAGTGCTTTATATTTGAATAACAGTAGTGCATTCTAAAATTTTTTTGCTCACGTGATCTTCTATGACTATTACACAGAATACAACAGGGTTTTTTCATAGAATTTGAACCATAAAAAGGGACAGATGTCTCAAAGAACTGTGCAGGTTGTATGTGGAACATTTTTTAATTTCCTTAATAAACTTCATTTCTGTGCAATACTCCCATGAAAGCCAGATTTTTTGATGGTCTCAGTTGGTAGAGCTCTAGATGAGTTACACCAGTCTTTTTTGTAGCTATTGCTTTTGCAGATCATTATGAAAGCAAAAAAAAGGTGTGATTGTTGTTTGATTTTGACAAGTTCTAGTATGTAACAGTTTCTAAATTAAAAGATGTCTTTCCTCTTCTACTCTTTTCTTTCCAACCTTCTTACAACATATCTTTTTACTAGGTTTAATATGCTAGTTGATATCTTCATGAAATTTTCATGTTACTTCTCCTCAGTCTTGCTGTATATGCCCTTTCCCTTTATTTACACTCCCCATACACACACTCTATTCACACTTTTTCCATGACACAAATGTAATGCAGTGAGAGGGAAAGAAAATGAAGCCTACTGCTTTCTGTCACATCTCTCCCCAGCCTCGCTCAGGCCCAGACATCTGATGCAAGTTCAAGCTTTCACAAAATAAGAGGCTCTTTAAAGACAGAATTACAGTTTGTATGAACGGTGTATTTGTATGTATGAACTGTGTATACGTATGTATGAATTGTGTATTTGGCCATACACAAGATCCAGTAGATCCTGTTGCCGTAGCCGATAGAAGTGAGAAGCCATAATGCTGCACGTGAACTAGTAATGTACCTAAAACTGTTCTGGCAGATGTAGCCTTAAATTGTATTTTTAAATGTACTCAAATAAGCTATATATAATTAACATGGCATGTCCTGACTGCTTCATGATGAGTATATGTGGGCTTTAGTTTCTCTTAGAAGAAGGATCAAGTGACGCTAATTGTATCCAGCTTGTCCATTTAAGGGCTTTATTTTTTCTAAGAGAGTTGTTTATATAAATAACACCTCTCCATGAAGTGAAGCTGATCCTGTTCTGGTTAAGTTTCTTTTAAACATGGTGGAAATTATGATTTCAGTTATTCATGTCTTTTGTAGAACTGTACTCTAAAACATTCCACATTAAAACTAATAGAGATGAGGAGGAGGCAGTGCATGAAAAAGTAGGAAATGAGGTTCTGAAACCTTATTTGTATGCATCAGATTAATTACTCCAGTATGTAGAAGTGTTTCTTTCTCTTTGAGCTAAATATTTTCTTTCCCAATTCACTGTTAAAGCAAACAGAATATGTAAGTTTTTGATCTTATTGTTGATTAAGAAAACCCTCCTAAAACCCTGAACCAGACCTCAGAAGCATCATTGTGCAGCCACAAAAGCTTTTTATTGCTAATTGTAAAAGCAGGGCAGTCTCCAGCAGAGAGTTGCTGGGTTGCTGACTGATGCCTTGACAGATAACAGTCAATCAGTGCGACACTCCAAGATTCCCGGTGGAAAAACAAAAGACGCTTAATTTATGAACAACAACCAGGCATCCACTTAGCGATACCATTATGCACTGGAAAAGACTCCGTGCCATGCAGACTTACAATGAGCTTGCTACAAAGTAGGGAAGGAGTTGGGTTTGTCCGTGAGTGGGCAAATAACGAAGGAATGGCCATGACACTCATTAAAAGCCCTGAACCTTTCTTTCCCAGCTTGGGTGGGGCTGTCTAGTGTTTGCACAGCAGGTCTCGGCGGCAGAGTAGAGGTGAACTGTGTCCACTTGCAGATTTCAGACTTATTTTAAGAGGTTTTCTACCCCTATCTGTCAAAATGGGGCTGTTGGGGATTTCAGTCCTCTGGCACACTGGAATGGGAGGGTGGCAGCAAGTAAAGCTACCTTAGGAATTCACAGGTGAGGCACCAACCATTGGGACACTGGGGACACAGAACAAAGGTCCAATGATTAATGGGGTTTCTGAAGCTTTCCGATAGCTTATTACAGACAGGCTGCAGCTGAGACTTTTTCCCTTTGAATTTAAATCTCACAGCAAATGCACTGCAGGAGTGTGAGTATGAAAAACAGAATTGTGTCACCAGCAAAGGGCAAGTTTTCCCGAAGCAGCGAGGCAGATCTAAGTTTGTTATGTTTGCTTACCCCATTAACAGCCCCTTTTCACCCTTCATCAAAATCTTGTTGTTGTTATTACATGGATGCTCACTGGAATGGCATGAACGTGTTACCACAGGCGAGACCCTGCAGAGGCACGTGCAGGCAAAGGGGCAGAGGGGGCCTCTGCCCCACGGCACCTACCACGTGTGACAGAAGGGCTCGGGCAGATGCCAGGGAAATGTATGAGAAAAGCTGAGGGTGCCAAAGATTCAGCAAACAGCTGAGAGAGGTTGAGATCTAAAGGTCATTCAGAGCAGGAGCTGGCTTGTTCATAGTGTGTGAGAAACGCTGGGGAGGGCAGAGCAGCCCTGAAAATGCAGGGTCTCTGTACACAACAGTTTAGTTGCTGCTGTTTGTATTATTAAGCCTTTCACTTTTACTGTCACTCCAGCCTCTCTAAACTCTGTCGTCTCAGTGAGTGCTGAGGTTGGGTGTGGAGATGTTTGCCATGTGGAGTTGTTTGTAGCTACAGAACATGGGAAGAAGAAGAGATGGATAAAGCACATATAAAGTCTTGTTGGTTGCAGGGAAGACTTGCTCCCACACCTGCTGACTATGAGGTTACAGCAACACGTAGTCTGCCCGTGTCACATGGAGCACTACGATGGAGGCTGGCATATCCAACAGCTCGTAATGACATCAAAGGTAGGTTTGTCCAGACATGGGAAAGGGGTGCGTGTGGAAACAAACCTGGCAGACCATCGGCATGAAATCACACCACCTAGGAAATCTCTGGAGGAGAACTGGGGCTTAACCAACAGACAGCCAAAAAAAGCCATATGAGGAATAATAATGTGATAATTAGTTCCCGCCTGGGCTGATGTTTGGTTATCCCAGGCATTCTGTAGCTGGTGTGATGACAGAGCTAACAGAAAACCTGTTCCTCCCCAATAGTCCCAAGCAAGCACGTGTAGCATCTTTACTGTGATTTAGATGCTCCGCAGGATACTCGAGAGAAATGGGGGTTTTCAGACAGTCCTTAGAGCGGAGCTGAGACACAAGCAGTGACCTTTTGACCATGTTTGGTGGTTTTTAACACTGTGCTGGAATGTACACTGAACAAAGAGAGCAGTTTCTATGAAAACAGGTGCATTTGAACTAGTCAACCAAATACAGACTGCTGAACAAAATGGAAATGCTACTGAGATTCCTGCCAGACCCCCTGGGTGGGGAGCTTTCAGTTAAGACCAGAGGAAGCTATCTCTTGCATAAGATACAGTTAAGTCCTGTGGCACCCTATAGCTGAATGACCTACCATCAAAAGCTACCCTTCTCCTCTGGCATGCAGGAAAATTGTCCTTTCCCATTCATATGTACACTAAGGGCTCATGGAGCTTGCAGGAACTTGCGAGGAAGCTATCTCTTGCATAAGATACAGTTAAGTCCTGTGGCACCCTATAGCTGAATGACCTACCATCAAAAGCTACCCTTCTCCTCTGGCATGCAGGAAAATTGTCCTTTCCCATTCATATGTACACTAAGGGCTCATGGAGCTTGCAGGAACTTGCTCTGAAGTTTGTTGTTTTTTTTTTTTTTTTTAAGTCTCAAACAATATCTGAATTACATTCCAGAGCTGAAACAAACAGAGCAGTGCAACTGTCAAAACTATTCAGCAATTTCCCTTATGAGTTACAAAAGTGCACCTCTTACTAAAAGAAAAAGAATGCACGTTACCTTTATTCAGCCCACCCAAAAGAGTATCCTGCTGGGAAAATCCCTGTCTCTGGGGCCATAAGGTTTTTCCTTTAAACTTCTTTTCTTCAAAGTTTGCTTTTTTGTTTTTACTGTAAATTACCTAGAAAAGTCACAGAGCTTCAAAAACTGAGTATGTGTGCACGCCTGAGTCAGTATAGTTTATTTACGTACACATTTAGTATCAGCAAATGAAATGAGATGCAGTACTTCACATTTATAGTCCCTTTTTCACATGGATGTTTGTGATAGGAGTTCTGGGTTCATTACATGAAATTGTGTGTTTAGGTAAATCTACAGAGGTTTGATGGCTTTGTTCCTTCTTATCCTGCATCTGGTAATTTGGACTACTGCAAACAGCACGAAAACAGGTCAGACATATGAAGGAATTTCAATAGTCATAGTTGTGGAGAGGCCCCTGTGGAGAGTGGATCTAGGACTAGCAGGCATCCAGGCTACCAAAGACATACTCTCTGTTTCCACTGAATTAGAGTGGAGAATGAAGCTCTGGTCATGCCTTGCATTTTGGTTTTGGACAACCTTGACAGAGCTGGAGAATTTATTTTTCATTGGGTTTTTTTGTTTGTTGTTTTTTACCCTGAAGTAAAGCTTGTTTTGTCATTTAACTGTCATTCAGAGAGAAAGTCTCCTTTACCTCTTTCCTCTTTTCTTTTTTTTTTTTTTAATTATGGAAAGAATGAAGTTTGTATTCCTTTGCCTTTGGAACAGTGTAGTGTCATATGAAAAATAGCCATTTAAAAAATAAGCTGAACTTTTCAAAGCCTGTGAAAACCAATTATGTGAAAATTCCCTTTGATTTGATTTAAGTGACTACATAAGGTGCACAGGAATGGTAATCTGGCCTCTCTGATTCTGAAACAGAACGCTAAACCAATTCTTAAACAGATTATTGAACAGAACAGTAACTAAAGCCACAAAGAAAGAGGGACACAACATTACATCCTAATGTCTAAAAAGGTAGATGCTGCAACTTCCCAGGCATTATTAGATATTACTGAGTTTTTGCAAGCCTGTTCAAGATTTGGTGTCCTCTGGAGTAAAAAATAATTCATCATCTCTGCAGAAAAAGAAAGAAAAGCATAGGTCTAAGGGATTTTTAATGTAACAATTTTTGATTGATGGATTCCTGTTTTATTTCTATATTCTTAGATTAATCCAGGAATTGGATATAATTTACAACAATGTCACAGCTCTATGCTGTGTATGTGTTATGGCTTGCCCTTACTTGTACCATTGTGTGCTGTGCCTACCCTGAAACTTATAACCAGCGTTGCCAGTACTGTCTAAAATAACTCCTTTATAAAAAACCCCAAATGTATTAATCCCCTTCCATTTCTTCTAACAATTCCTTAGATATCTCAATGACAGCTCTATACAATCCAAAGAAGCTACCCACACCCTGAGAAATCAAACGTGCCTAATCTGATGTTACTTATTCAAAAGTCAGGTATTGCTGAACTGAGTCATTTTGGCTCCTTACAGTCAGTACTTCCCGAAAACGATTCAGCCCACCTATCTGGGAGACCTTGTTTGGAATGAGGTAATTTCCCTGCTGGCAGTGCTGCTGCTCTCTCTCTACTGGCAATACAAAGTGCCTAGGAGACTGGTTTAGCCCAGATTCCTAAATTTTACATGCCTGAAGATAGACGTAAAAAGTTCCATCTTAAATTCATTGATAGCTTACCTTTAAGGCATTGGAAGGGACTTTCCCCCTACTTTACTGGTAAATTTTAAAATTGCTTTGTTATCTAAGTATCACTCTCCCCTCAAAAGAGAAATACAGTATAGGAAACAGAATAAAAGTTAATAAACTCTAAAGCTCTAAAGGATTATGGGAGGATTTAGTCTGACCTCCTGCACATTACAAACCATGGAGTACAGATGAAATTATAAAGATATTTGGGTTGTTTGTTGGTTTGGTTTGGTTTTTTTTCAAGTTGACAATATGGAAAGTATTACTTTTATACCAAAAAAGGGCTTTTAATGAAATAATGGAATAATTTTCCATGAAGACAAATTCCTGGCAAGATACAACTTCACTTTATAATCTTGTTCTGAACGTTTAACTAGAAAATGCATTATATTCTTCTAGAGAGTTGGTTTCATCTGGCTTGAACTCACAAACACTCGTTGAACTGCTAGAGGTGAGTTTAAAATACAGAGACAGTTTTGGCTCCAAGTCTCTTTAAAAATCAGATTTGTTTCGGGGAAGAGTTAATTATGTGTTTGCTTCTTTAAACATAGTTTTATAACTTCTCAGATGAATATTAAAAGCAAACCGCAATCATTATCCAGGGTTTTTTATTAAAGGAAGAAAAGAACGTCTACTAATTCAGGAAGCCAAATAAACCATAGATAGGAGGCTCTGAATCTCAAAGAAAGACCTTCAGCTTTACAGGAACAAGATGCTTTTCCTACGGGTGTTCGAGTACATGAGAGCAATTAAAACCGACGTAGCATTGTGCAGCCATGCAGGCTCAACATACAATGACTGTATTATATATTACAAGAGATACTTTATTTGTTGTATTCATGCTGTGGATTTCTCTTAGCATTGTGTGTCTAGTGAAGACAGCAATTACCCTAGCTGCCTTCCTTATAGTCTCGTATAAGTCTGTATACTTATAGTATATACAGTATATACTTTTATATATATATATAGTATAGTCTTTATAGTCTGGATACAGAGTTGGCTGCCTTATACCTGGAAAGCTGATGTGAACTGAATCCATAGGGAAATACAAACAGTGGCTCTTTGTTGCAAACCACATTATCACACTGAGTTTTGTTCTATAAAACAATTTTATTAAGGGCAATTTGTGCTCAAGTTGGTCTTGGAATATGCAAAAAATAGTGCTCTCCATCAGAGAACCAGGCAGCGTATAATTCAGATTTAGAGAGACGCAGCTCAAGAAGCGAAGTCTGCTGTGATGAAGGAAACTCCAGGTCATGTCTTTGCTTCCCAGCACGTGTTAGAACAAACAGACACCAAAAGGCGTGGAGCCCAGCTTCCATGGGCACGCTCTAACCTCAGCAAGCTGGGTTAACCATCTCCAAAAAGTCAGGGAAAGCATGGCGTAAAGGAGAAAGTGGAAGAAATTAGCTCTGTAATTATAGCATCTAATTATAGATGATGGTACAGAGAAAAGTTTGTATGAAAATAGCTATATTTAATCTCTCTTCGTCCTCATGGCTGCCCGTGGAGCTTTCAGAATGTACCAACCACACAGGGCTTGATCTTCTCCTAACTTGTGAAGGTGAAAATCATGTACACTTGTGCGAAGGAGCTGAACTGATGGAATGAGTGAGGAAACTGAGGGGTGGTGTGTTGAGTGGCATCATTCGCCCCTGCATAATGTGGGCCCAATGTGCAACTCAACGTACATGGCGTCTGCTTTGCATCAAGTGCCTGGTTGCACCTGAAAAAAAGACAGTGGAGTGTCTGTTTGTTGCCTTTTTGGTTTTCATTTCTAGCCCAGGCTTCCTCCTCCTCTGCAGTAGCTTCCCTTGCTATCTAGGGCAGTTAACCCCCAGTGTCCCCACATTACATACCCCAGAGGCATATGAATGAACGTGAACCGACGGCCAAACATTTTCTTGTTAAAAGTTCTCTGCACGCTCTGAGGTTAATCTTTGTAACTTGACGAATCTTCTGAGAAAAAGAGGAATTCCTCTGGAGGAAAGTTCCTGGCTTCAGACGCAGGACACAGCAGCCAGGGAAGCGACAGAGGCTGGGGGTTGGGGGACGGGGTGCAGGACCAGCCGGTGGGAAGGTGACCCCCAGGCAGCTGGCACTACAGGACGAGCTTGGGAGGGCACCTTCGGCTCTGGATGATGCAAACACATCTGGGATACTTGGCTCCTAACCCGGGCGCGTTTCCGTGGCACACACGCCTCCCTGACAACCACACTGACGTTACTTAATGTGGGAGGCTGCTGTGATTATATACTAACCACAGTGCTAGAAAATTATTAACCCTCCTATAATAACAGAGCTTTAAAGCGTCCCTTTTTATCACTCTCCCTGCCTATCCTGCAGCCTGTTTCAGTCCTCTGTACTTATTTAACACCATCTGTGGAGAGCTTTTCCCCTTGATTTGCAGTAACTTATCATCAGACTGTGAAATTGGTTTTTTTCTCATCTCAGCTTTCCTGGAATTCTTCCTATTTCTGGCTTCATAGATTCCTTGTTCTGAAGTCCTCCTCATCCTGGGCACCTAGGAGACAGTATGTGGTTTTTCAGCCTTTTTTGATTTGTGAGCTCCTAGAAATTTGAAATGAAAGTTCATACTGTGGTACAGTGTAGTTAAGCCTGCTGGCATTAGGCTTACTATTCATAGTTACCTTTCTCTGACCTCCTGGAAGCAGCCTGAGCTCTATAAATACTGGTTATAAAGCTGTGGTTGTAAGCATACAAGTATTATATCAATTCCAGGGCCTCAGTGACAACAAAGGAGACCCAGGATGCAAACATAATCAAAACCACAGAATCTAAATGTAGCATGAAGAGCTAGGAAAGCCATTCTACACAATAACTTTATTATGATTATATACTTTGTTCGTGTGGAACATGTGCTTACTTTTTGGGGGAGAGGAAGAAAAAGGGGCAGAATTTTCTAATAGATAGTTATAAGCACACTTCAGATGATTCAGAATTCAGGTGCAAATCAGGTGAGCACATATGAAGCTTCCCTGAACATCTTGGTTTAATAAAATACATCATGGAAGTATTTTCAAGAAATTCAGCCCACTTCCAAAGTCAGATTTGGTAGAACCATCCCGAAACTCATTAGCTTCAGTATGTGTGATTAAAACAAAAAAGGGAAATGTTCACAATACTAATTTTAATCAGCAGCAACTTGTTCTCCGTACCCCTCTAGTTCTGAGACCTATTTTCGTCGGAAAATATGGTCAGACTCAGTGACAAGATGCAGTGTAGTCCAAAACTCTTTCTGCTTTGTTTCCAAAGCAATGTCTGTGGACATAATCACATCCACCCATACACTGGACTGCCTCTTCCCAAATATCTGCATATACATTTCATTTTATGAAGATATATGGCAAATTTCCATTCCAAAAAATAACTTCATAAACCTCAGTCCTTAGGGAATACAGAGAGTTCTATGCCAAGGTGAAATTCTCAGCAATCAGAGACCACAGTGTAGCTGATAAGCACCCTGTTTTTCCACTAATGCCGCAGTGAAATAGCAATATTGGGGACACAGGAGATATCGATTGGGTTATGCACAGAAGGACGGCACAAAACACAGTGAGCATATAGTACATAATCAGGAAAATCTCCGTCCTTTTGCAAATAATTTCTGTTCATGTAGCCCTTTGCCATAAATTGCATCTGCGATAAAAAATCTGTTTAATTCCAGTGATCTCAGCATAAGAGACTGTGGGTATGCCTAAGCCATTAACTTCTTCCACTTTCTTCTTTGGGTAGGTTAAAAAATGGTTTCTGTGTTGTTTGTTTATGATACAATCAATTTTCATCCTGACCACAACTGTCTCTGCTCTTGCCCTTTTGTATGTCCAAGTGCCTCAAAGGAATGGTCAAGTCAGATGAACCTCTGAATGAAGAGCATGAAAATAAACATGTGCTTCTCCTCTTTGGATTTTATTCTGTAGGGAATATTAAGTAGACAGTGGAAAAAAATGCATAAAACCCCATACTACTGGCATTTTCTGCCAAAATCTGTGTACCCAGACAGTGGTCAAACTCAAAGACTGTTTTCATAATTGAACTTCATGGATTTCATTAGTGAATGAGCTAAGAATTTTAGATTTAAGATTTTATTTGTGGTTTAGCACTGAAATGGTCCAGACAAAGTCTTGAACTTTTATATGTTAAATAGTAAAACTCTTGTTGATGCTACAACTTGTTGTGTAGGTGCAAGTTTCATTTCTGGATTGCTGCTGATGGATGGTTCCTGTTGTCTCAAGAGTCAATGTATCCGTATCATTCCATCTTGGAAATTATAGAAGAGTTTGGTAGGGGCTTAAATATAATAACACATTGAGTGAATTACAACCTTTAGCTTTTTTCTCACTTTTGGGACACTAGGAATGGAGAGAAAATATTGCATGTAAATGTAGGAGTGAAGGTTTGCAGTAACGCATATTTCTCAGAGCAACTTGTTAGCCTCATGTCTCTATCTTGGGTGCTGAAGGCTAGGCACCCTGACTGATTTGACAAGCTTTTGAGCACATCCAGCTGCTTGAGTCTCCTGCTGAAACTGAGATTCTTCATTTGGGGCTTGTTAAGTCTGCAGTCTGGGTTCAGCATTGCCTGGTCAGCCCTGATGGGTCAATTTGACCTGTGGGGTTTCTCCTCTCCTGGTTTCTAGTTTTATGGGATCACCAGACTGCTGATACTCTTTCCATTTGTGCTTTGAAAACCAGAATAAACATGAAATGCCATCACTGTGTACAGCCCTAACCACCTCCCCTGCTCTGCCACTAGCACAGATGTGACATGGCAGCAGGAGTCTCCCCTGGCAAGCCAGCCATAAACACAGTTACTCCCACAGCCTGCAGCCCAAACCAGAATGAACATGAGGTCTGAAATCATCCTTATTTTCCATCTGTCATGCCAATCATCCCACGTGCTGACATCTTGAGAACAGCATGAGGGGCTTAAATGAATCTGTGAGGTAGCTGCGGTGTCTTCCCAGGAATTACGTCATGGGCGAATTTGATGCACTACATCCCTAGTTACAAATGCTGAGCCAGGAAAACAAAGGAAAAAAACTGGAATGCTTGAAAAAAAAAATCAATATTAGCTAACAAGGCTTCACCGTGATGATAACACACAGAATTAATAGAATTTATGATGGCTGCACTTCTGCTTATTTCAGCTGTGATTCTGCCGGTGTTCTGCATTGCAGTATAATTAGACATACCACAATGGTTTTAAACCTGAGAAGTACAAACATCAAAAAACAGCCCTTAGCTGAGGATTTTCCTGTTGATCACTCTTCACCTGTAGCTGAAGTATCACAGGAGCTGTCTGCTGACAGAGTAGCAGCTAATGCTGGAATCCCAGGCTTTCTCCACATCCATGTAAGATACAGGAGACCCTGCCTAAATGCTGTATTGGTGTTATTGTATGTTTGTATTCCTCACAGGCAAGTTTCAGACATAGGACTCCTCGTTTTCCAGATGAACATATGTTCTTTCCTTTACATGGTCATTCAAGCTGCTCGTCTCAGGGCAGCTTCCTGGGAGCACGTTCAGCAAGGAGGGCTGAGATCATGGTCAGGGAGCCTGCAGGTCCTGCAGGTCTCTGCAGGAGCCAAAGGGTCTGGTGTGGAGGGCAGAGGGACTGCTGTAGTTAAAAGCTGAGTTACTCTCTTCCACTGAGCACAGCTGTGGTGATGACCTCAGCCTCAGGATGGTTGAGGAGGGCTCAAAAGGGCTTGAAAATGAAAGCAGCTGCCAATGCTTCAGAGCAGCAGTTGGGCAGTCCTTCCTTGGCATGTTGTTGCCTTGTTCCCCATCAGAGACAGTGTTCACAGATGCCTCCTTTTGCTGCACACTCCCTTTGGGCTATCTTTGCCTAACTGGGGATTTTGCACTTGGTAGTCTGGAAGGACTCCAGACTGGAGTGCTCCCTGACCTTGTAGCTCAGTGGCCTTGGATCCAGGTGGCCTGTGACTATTTCAAGTGCAGCATCCCAAATCCCAGCACTGCCACATGAGCAGTGGTGGGGCTGGGTTAGAGTCCTAGCAGTGATAAAGAAGCTACCAAAGGCTGCAGGGCCTGGAACCACCGGAGCCCTCTGATGCCATGGTCAGCCTGCCTCGTCCTGTGGGCAGCAACGCGCTTCCCAAAGAACTGCCGCTATCTCCTGCCTTGCAGCTGCTCTGGAACACCTCTCGCCTTCAGCTCTCACCCCTTCAGAGCTTTGGACCAGGATAGGTAAGCAAACACAAACCAGACTCCAGCATAGAATTAAAATGTCCACTGGACTCAAGTTCACCAGCATAGGAATCATCCATAGCTGATTTTCAGACTTACCGCATGAAAACTGCCTTTCTTTTGACCAGAGCCCTGCCTGACCAGAAGTCGCTTCAAACGAGTGTCTGGTCTAAAGGATGATGTCTCCATCAAAACATCAGTTGTCTGGCTCTATATTATGGTTTGGGTACTGGATGTGGACTTGAAAGTGTCAAGGCCGAGAAGGCTGGTAATTATCCAGTTCCAATTAGAGCAATAAAAGGATTAACAAAGTTTAAAAAATGATAATTCTGATATATTCTACAAATTGATCTTAAAGCTTCCTTAATTCCCTTTTTATTCTCATTTTCCTTTCTTTTCTTTCCTTTGAGGTTTAGGAGCAATTTGCTCCTACACCGAAGTGTAAATGTGTGCCTTTGATGGAAGGAACCCTCTGATCTGGTGCACAGATTTCAGCAGTGGATGGTTTTGATTCACTAGAGCTTGGAGCGATGATGACAGATGTTAGCTCCTGCAATAGAGACGCTGCATAAAGCTGTTCTGAAACAGCCTTCAGATCTATACACTTGCTAATCAAGTCACAGTGAAAGTGCTAAACTTCTCACTCCTGCAGTGTATCAGGTTTGGTGCTAGACTACTAATTGAATTACCAACTGACATTTTTTGCATTCTCTTAGGCCTTTATAGTAGAAGATGCTGCAAGATAAAATGATTTTGCGGATTCCTTCTGGAAGGGAAAATAGACAGTGAATATTTCTATTTTGTATTGACACGGCCATGTGTAAAGTTGGGCACCCCTTATTCTCGCTATGACACTTCATATGGAGCTGAAAGCTGTTTTTATTATGCTTAGTATAGACATATGAAAGAATAGTGCATCAGCGTATTTATTGATATTTGTTGATTTTATGTGTTTCAGATCTGTTTGCTTAGGAGACAGGTATTCCTGGGTGCTGTCAGCAGAGCCAGCCCATGTCTCTGATGGACAGAGCTCCAACAGGTCCTCTGCTTGTACCCAGTCAGACACGCCAACCAAATGCTAATTTTCCAATTTACTCAACTACAATCATATTTTTGGTGCCAGTATAACTGGACTACTGGCCACCTGGGTCTCCTGCCTTGCTTTGCACTGTCCTACTTCTTCCCTCCAGAGCTCTGGTCCCAGTGCGGTTTCTGCTCCAGCAGAGGAAAGCAGTGTATCCAAAGGGCAGAGCTAGGGAGAAGGTCCAATGTCCTGGCGTAAGGAGGGGTGGCACCACCCGTTCTGCCTTCCCCAGAAAGTCACAGCTCAGTATCATCATCACACATGGCGATACTGCAACACTTAACAGCAGGTTCTCTGCATTGCTGGGGCTCCCCAGCACCACAGGTTTCCCCTGGACCAAGTGCGGGCACATAGTCATATTTCTGTCAAATTAGCCAAGGCATAGGATGATGACGTTTGTGCAAGCTTTATGCTTTTATGTTGGCTTTATGGTGGCTCTGGGAGGAGAGACGTTATCTGACCTGGCAGAAAACGTGAGCAGCAGAGGCAGTGATACCTCACCTGGCATAAAACCTGTCAGTACAAAATTAAGTCATCATTTTTCTTTATTTGAATTGGCAGTGTGCGTTCATTCTGGATCAGCACTTTCATCATGTGTCTGGCAACATTTCTGACAGAGTATTAACAGCCCTAGAGCAAGATTTACTTAGTTGTAGGACCACAAACTTATTGTTTGAGCTTACCCTGATAAAAAGGCAGGGAGCTGCTGGGTGGCGGTTTTTACCAGGTTTCAGAATGCTCCTACCCAGTCGAGTTTTCCATTTAGGAACAATTTCCTCTCCCATGAAAAAAAAACACCCTCAAAATTCCTATCTAACCAATAAAGCCCACCTCAACACGGAAAATCCATGGATTAAAGTTTCATATGTAACTTTTGACACACTCCCCCAAATGAAACCTTTTGTGTAAATGAGAAAAAGAATCCTTTTGTGGTGTAGAAAGTCAACAAGGCATAAATCACTATTTTGTTTGTTCTGTTGCTAGACATACTGAACAAGAAACCACCACCACCAGACCTGTGAAATTCTCCCATTAATCCTACCGGAGTGATTACATCCACACTCTCACGACCATGAAAAAATGCTTAAATGTATTCCACTGACTAAAATGTAATATTTTCCCAGTTGCACTAGGATGGTGTTACGCATTAGCTCGAATACTTGAATTAAATGACTTTATGTAACTTTTGCTTTTCTCTACCTCATTTTCCAAAAATAATTTGAAAACAGAATGATGTAAAAACATAATGTAGCTTCCAAAGAATAGAAGGCACTGGCTAAAAGTTTAGTCTTTCAATACTTCTGTTTGCTAATGAATCCTTGGAGTAAACAAGCACTCTTTTACCCATAGTTTCTGCAAAGCACTTGCCTTTTGTTTTAGACCCAGTACACTCTGCTGAATGAGGTAATGCTTACATCTCCTAGGCCAGGAATGTGTTCAGATTGGGCACTGAAACAGGAGGATAATACCTGCTCTTTGGTAAACACAGGGTGAACTTCAGCTCAGCTTCCAGATTGCTGTGCTCACAGGAAAGAATTAGGACTGCTTGTTTGAACACAAAAAAATTACTTTATCAGTTTAGCAACAGATTCAAAGCTTCACACAGGTGTCCTTGAATGTATTCAAAATGCACTATGTATACATAAATGTATGTTTTAAATTGAGAGTATCTTATGACAAAATTGTGTCAGTTTAAGAGAGTCAGTTAAACAGTACCCTGTCCTCAATACAAATCTTGTTTTTAAATTCAGTCATTCAGAAGCAGGTGCTGAGGCAGGTTTCATGAGGTAGAGGACGCTGGTTCTGACTGAGATATAGCAACCCTCTGAAAAATAGTAAAGAGCCACTCTGCACAGTGTTCATGAAAACACAGATCTGTTTCACCAAAGAAAGCTCCTCTGCACTCCTGATGTGATAATAAGAATTCAGAATAATTTTCTTTCGACATCAAAGCAAGACACGCACAATTTTCAGAAGTACATTAAATAGTATTTATTGAGTCTGCCATTTCAGGGGCAAAGCTACAGTCTCAGTCCCAGTTATTCACACACTGTGGCACTGAGCCCTCATGTTGTTTCACTCATTCAATAAATGAAAAATAACATGGAACATCATAAACAGGGGGTCTGAAAAAAAAACAAAACCCTATACTCCCAATTTTGAAAACAGGAAACAACCTATAGTCTTGTTCTCATTCACAAATACATTTGCCTTCTTGATTAAACATAGTATGTTTTTACAAAAGAACAGACTCACACTCCTGATGTTTGGGAGAAGGTGTAGGATGGCTGATCTGAAAGAAAGTACAACTATGGAGAGCACTGAGAGCTTTTCCATTTGAGCACAGTGATAGCTGGATGGTTAACACAGACTTCAGCCTGCAAAGAATTCCTCACAAGAGGGAGAGATGCTACCAAATCGCCAGTTGGGAAGAGCCCCTCTTCTTGGGAAGCCTTTGTGTCTGGGACTGATCCTGCAGGTACACATAGTCAACAAACTATCAAGAGCTCCCCCGTAAAATCTTATGGCCAAGGTTGTTTTCATTTTCACCATGGTGAGCCTTCTGCATAGTAAAAAAAGGCATCACACAATATACACAGATCTATATTTACAGAATAATTGGCAAAAGAGGAAATTAGATACAGTGACATTTATGTCCAGGCATTAACAAACAAGATCCCTTGTGTTGATTCAGGGGATATTTACAGTTCGTTTAAGTGAGTTCTTTTCTCTGCACATGGGTTCTCTTGTTTTGCAAATGAGAACCAGCAGGATGTCTCACTGTAAGAAACAGATGCTTGCTCTCCCTTAAACCATGGTCATGACCTTCAGAGAGGCAGGCTGGAATCTCCTAATCTTCTTCTTTAGTGCCTTTGAAGCTTTGATGCGACAGATTTTGGGCACTGGGGGGATGGGCTTGGAAGAAGCTTGGACAGTCCCTGATTGTCTGACCGAACCTTCAGGCCAAATCAGCTCACTTTCATCCCCCTCATCATAGTCAAAGGCAAGGCTGCTACTGTTGCTGCTGCCATCCGAATCACTTTCACTGGACTCACTGTCCCCAAAACGGTTGGTGGTGAAATCGCTGACCTCCCCTTCGCTGGTCTCTGCGATGGTGGAGTGGAAGAGGGAAGCACACTCTGCAGAATACTCGGAGTGGTCTGACTCGCTTTTGGCATAAGCCCCGTGGCGCTGACTCTTGGAGCGAGCCCTCATACTGACAGTGCGCAGGACACCAGCTCTCCTCGCTGGCTGCTTTGGTGCCCCCAGGCCAAAGCTACTAGAGAGGCTGGCCAGCTGGGCCTTGGCAGAGATCTCCACTGTGGACTGCCACTTGCGCTGCTTCTTCTTGTTGGCTGGGTCCACGCCAGCTGCTTCCAGGGAATGCAGTGCATTGGCAGAAGCTCTGTAGAGCTCTGGCCTGGATGGTACGGCGGGGAGCCTGACCTGCCCAGGAAACAGGCTGGACTCCGAGCATGACCTGCCAGTCACGTCACCAGAATATGAAGGTCTCCGCACAAGGCTCTTCGCTCCGTGTAGTCTTTGGGGCTGATTCCACTCAGCAGGCAGCCTGGCAGCCCCATGGGACCCTCTTGCCTTCTCCATGCAAAAGGCTTGCTTACCAGGCCGTAGCACCTTTTCACTGTTCCTCCTCTTTATCTTCACTGCCTTTGTTTTGGAGCTGGCAAACTTGACCCGAACTTGGTGGGACTCTGCAGGGACGAACTGAGCATGAACGAACTCACCCCGTGCCACTCGCTCATGACCCCCGGCGTTGGCCAGTTTGGTACTGCCACACTTTTTGAGGGGCAGCTTTCTGGGTGGGATGGCTTTAGCACTCCAGGTGCCCAGGCTGGAGTCCTCCTGGCACAGCTGCGAGGAGGATGAACTGTGCTCTGTGCTGCTCTCCGTTGCTTCTGCCAGAGGAGAGCCCCTTGCTGCCGCCTTGGCAGGATAACAACTATTCACAGCTGATGGCTCTGCGTCAGGCCGAGCGGACGGCTGTTCCTCATTCACACAGTGCACGGTCTCCTGCTGCTTGGCACATTCTCCCTCCAGCACCTCTCTCTGCAGCCTCCCTTCAGCTTTGTTACTTTCCAGAGAACTCGCTTGTTTTTCCAGCTGGCTACTGCTGCTGTTAATTTTCACTCCACCGGTGCTGGGGGTTATAATGAGTCTCTGGTGCATTGTGGCTGGCGGGCTCCTTGTTGAAACCCACTCACTGGCATCAGCCCGATTGTTCCCTTTGCATCTCGTCAGCTGCAGTAATTTATTGATGTAACCCCCCGGCTTGGCCTCAGTGGTTGGCCTAGTCCTAATCAAGCTGGGACCTGTCGCACTAGGCATGGGTCTGCTGGGAGAAGCCTGGAGCTCTGCTTCTGGGGATGTCCCCACCAGGGAGAAAAGGGGACTTTGTAGAGCCACTGCATGAAGAGGGCTTGGGTAAGGATACACATCGATGCCATTCTTGGAGACCAAGTCGTTCTGGAATTTGGGGTCCATGCTGAGCAAGTGCATGTCTCCGGCATGGCACAGAGGCAACACGGAATTGGGATCTGTCTCTTTCTGAAATCTAGTGTCTGCTGGAATGAGTCTTTCCAAGTCACCTACACAGTGGATGAAAATAAATAACCTAATTAAATCACAGACAATTACATTCAGACTGGCTTATGCTAAAAGTGCTATTTCAGAGGAATGTGCTAGCTTTTCCTAAAATCGGTCGCATGAATGAAGAAAATAGTTTCAGATCTCCCAGATCATTGAATTACTTCAAAGGTTTTATTCACCTGAGCATAACAGAGATTAGAATGCATTTTAATGCCAATAATAAAACTCATGGCTTGGCAGGAAATGTAAACTGTCCTAGTTGGATGAAAGTAAATCTGTGCATATATAAAAATGTTCTAGAATCTCACAGACTAACAGGAACCCAACAACAAAACAAAAACAAGGGATTATTTTTATTTCTTAGCAGAGATAAAAAGTGATTCCAACAACCAGAAAGCCTGAAGCTGAATGTCAGGTAAATTATCCAATAAAACAGATACAGTTTTTGAACACTTTTATCCCCAGGACAGGATAAAGACTTCCTCTAGATGTATGACTAACTCAGAAATTCCTGAAATTTCCACTATGCAGAGTAAATAGTAATTTTTTTAAAGTGGTTAAATTTGAATTCCAGCTTTCCTTCCAACCCTTTTATATCATGTGCCTTGGAAAATCCATATTACTCAACCACCTGCTTTAAGAGGATTTACACAGACACTAGGTTATAGTATTTCTTAACCTCTTAAATGCTAAAAGCTGTAGTTCTTTTGCATTTTGCTTTACTGAGGCATTAGTAAACTGAAGCACTGAATGCACACAGGAGAGCCATTAAGACTCACATGTCCCATAGGCCAGAACGATGTGATTCTTCTTTTCCGTAATCCCAAATACAATGACACCTCCTAACTGGATCTCTCATTTCATCTGATAACAACATTACCAGTCTCATGTCTTTCTCAAGTCAGTAACTTCTTGGAGTACTTAATTCCAGAGAGAGATATTCAGAAATTTTATTAAAAGGCAGAAAATCAGGAATGCCGTAATTCTATGTGTGGGTATTTTAAAAGTCAACCTGAAGGACACAGAGGAATGGACTAAAGAACCTTTACTTTGACAAAGAAAATATCTAAGGGTAATTACTGAGGCAGATGGGAGGCTCAGTCCCTGAAGATGGCATTTATGGACACCATTTCAGATCTCTCAGTTTTGGAGTATTGTCAAGGCTACCTTATGCTGCACCTTCCTCTCAGGAGCATCTCCTGTGAGCTGGGAGAACACACTGTGTTCTTGTGTGAAGCAAGATTGTTAAATCCAGATAAGTCATCCGATACGGTGCTGTGTTACCTCTGGTACCAAGAGTACTGGAACCATCTGCAGTTAGCTTGCATTTCTCTGTTCAACAGTAAAGACTTCAGTGCCAACAAATGCTCAGCTAACTGATTTCCTGGCTGCTTCATGCTACCAGGAAACCCAACCAACAAACCCAACCATACATTTCACTTACAGTGACTATTTCTGTCCTGTGACAGGAAGCTTTTGAAAGACTTCAATTTGGCTGAAGTCTGCAGGGCCCTACCTAAGGCACTTACAGATCTGCTACAGCAAAGTTTAGGGTGATGATTTCTCAAACAACATATTCTCATAATGAAAATAATTCAGGAAATTGTTGGCAGTGTGTAGTGGTGCTCTCTTGTGCAAACAAACCAGGAAGGTGTCAAAAGAATGCTGTGCTTGCAGTGTCTCAACAAGCTTTATGCTTGCTATTGAAAGAAAAGGCCATCGGCTTGTACCTGCAGTAACCTGTGGGGACAAGCTAAGAAGAGGAAAAGAGAAATTTCTTTCCCCCTCCAAATGATGCTTTCCTGAAATAACATCTTGCCTCATTTCCTGCAATGTAGTCAACTTTGAGAAAACTGTTCCTTCAAGCCTACACCACTACTACTCCACTACTTATGTTTCTCACACTGAAGGAAGTTGGAGGATGTAGCCAGGAAGAAGGGAGGTGATGGTGGAAAAAGAAAGGAGGCCCAAAGGAGGTTTGTAGCCTCACTCCTGCACCCATACTTAAAATCAGCTATCCCTTTTTCTGCTAGTCTATCTCCATATCCAAAAAAACATAAAGCCCCTGGGGTCTTAGCAAAACGTTGCAAGGCAGGAAAGTTTCTGATAGAACAAGAAGCCCGTAATCTGAATATGAAAGCCACGGATCATTAAGCTCAGCTCCATCCCCAAGCCTCTCAGAAGCCTTGAGAAGACTTTGCTTTTATGCTATGATTTATCAGCATTGCTTCAGGTGTGTCCGCACAGATAGGTACAGAACACATGCTTTGCTTCTGCTCCAAGCAAGCCAGACATGAGCTAGCTCAGGTCAAGAAGCTGTGGAATGACTTCAGAGTGACACAGTATTGAAATGATCTTCCCTATGGCTTCCCTGTTTCTGTAATGGAACTGGGTTAATCTGACTGGGTTATCATATGAACTGCACTAAAACAAAGCTGCTCTGAGGCCACAGAAGGACCCAAATTAAGAAGTGATACAATTACTTGTCACTTAACAGATAGGTAAACAAGAGATTTGGAATACTAATAGCCTTGTCCATTTTGTCTAAAGATATGATGCAAATTCATGGTTGATCTGCTATGAGGCTCATGACTGGTTCCTAGACTGTCAATTTACCTTTGGTGTCTGCTACCCCTAACTGTTCATAATAAATTATGAAAATGAGTATCATTTCAGTCCACATTAATTTGAATACATAGGGCAAAGTATATGTATGTATTATCATACTCATTTTACAGATTGATAAAACAGGCACTAAGTCTGGAAGTGTCTCTCCTTAGATTTCTGTAAAGTCTTTCTTGGTAAAATGCATCACTTCTAATTTTGAATTCACCTTGTGTTTTCCATACATCCTTGCACCTTCACACAAGGTATTTCAAATACTGCACTTTTTCTGATTTTGCAAGCTGGTAAATTTAAAAAAAAAGAAAAAAAAGTATCTCAACATTCATTACAATTTTATCTCATGCACTTGAATATTTTTCCATTTCTAAATGCATACAGCCTTGTCTTTGTTATTGTTTAAAAGTATCCGCGTATGGAGACCAGTGCAAGTTGGACAGTAAATGGTTTGGCTCTGTGGTTTCAATATATAGCACTCATTTTCTATACACAAAGTGAGAATTAATTGATTACACATTGGTATATTAGGTCCTAAAAGTAATAACTGGGATTTTGCCCTTCTCTTGAATGAGTATCCGGTTCTGCAGTGGATTACCTGTGGAAACTGGCCTTGGTCGGGACCTGGCAGGAGTCCCAGGGATGTCTGTACTAGCTGTGATACGACATCCATCGCCGACATAAGTTCCCTGCTGTTGGAAGCTGGTGGTGTGCACAGTAGTTTCATCTGCAGACTTGGGTCGGTAATCAAACACACTGAGCCTTGCTTTAGGGTGTTGAGAGCCGGGCAAGAGACTGGTGTGGGAGGAGGAGATGGACTCACTGTACACAGAGGTACAAGAATTGGAGAGTGAGCAAGAACCACCGTCGCTCAGGTCATAGAAACCTGCAGAGTTAAAAATAAATAGGAAGATATTTCTTATTGACAATAACTAAACATGCTCTGTAGAACAAAAATGCAGAGAATAAAATAAATCTTAATTTTCTGTGTGCCCCAGGCTTAAATTTATTATCATTTATTTGGGTAACTTTAGCAGAGGTATACTCTAATTCAACCATCTTTTATTTGGCTTCTGCTTATTTATTTAGGCCCTGAGCCAGCTTGGCACGCACATGCATGCTTAGTTCTGAGGGTGGGATGGGGTGAAGTGCACCACCATCACACCCAGCTCCTCACTGGAGAACATCTTTGGGGACTATTATGCAACTGATGTAAAACAGGGCCGTCTTACGCTGTTGTGACTTGTGCTAGATGCACACAAACACAGCTTGGATGGGAAAGTAGAGTAAAACGAGCCTGTGATCAGAGCTGCCAAGTCTATGATAGCTGGAATGTCTAAGGGCAAAGAATGGAGTCTATCTTCCCTTTCCAGGTCTTGCGATCGTTGCCAATTAATTATGGAAGTATTAAAAAAAGGCTCTGTATAAATTCAAGATAGGAATTTTTATTATTCTTCTCTATATAAAGCAAACAGAAAGGAAGCTGTTTCCTTTTGAACTGTGTGTATGTGCCTAAGTGCACAACTCCTGAACTTAAACACTGACAGAACCTTGCACTTTTTACAGCCGCTCTAAATAGCAGGCTGCAAATCCACATGCTGTAAAGAAAAAAACCTCTTTCCTTGTCTCACTGGAGACTTAAGACTTTTCAAAATTTTCTTTAAAAATAAGTATTCTCATTGTCTCAGACTAGATAACAGAAACTGGTTTTAACAGACATCCAAACTATTAAAGACTGCAGTACAGTGCGCTCTGTGAATCCGACCAGAACCCTGAAACTGTCTCTCTGTCCATGAGAGCTTTAGTCAGCAAACTGCTGAGGTGGTTTTTCTCAGTGTCTTTTAATAGGATTTAATTTTTATGTAAGTGATCAAACATTTCATTTGGCCAGAGGACTGCAGTGGTAGTGATCTTCAACACTTTAGAGAGGTTCAGGACCCTTCTCAGACTCAAGCAGAGCATCGGCATAGATGTTGGTCTCCTTCACTTCCAATAAGTACTCCAGCCACTTTGCCAGTGGTCATTCTGCACCAGACAAGGCAATTAACAAATAAATCTCTCTCCTCCTCCTTCCATTTGTGGCTAAAGTATCCAATTTAAAATAAAAAAAAATCCAGAAAAAAATACTGTTTGAGTAAATAAACATTTTCCAATTAAATCAATTTTGCAGGAAAATTCCCACCAGCTCTGTGAGTGTGCTCTGTGCCAGATGACTCCTCTCCACCTCAGCCACGGGGCACTGTTTCTGACCAAACAACCGAGAGTTTTGCTTAGCAGTTGACATCTTTCTGTTCTCCTAGCACCATACTCCTAGGAATAAACAATCAAGTGCAAATTACCTGAGCTGGGCCGGCTGTCACTATCCAAGTATTCACTGGAGGTCTTACTGACGTCCAATTTCAGCTCGCTTATTCGCTGGTCTAGCTGATCCAGGTGGCTTTTCAAGCCGACATCCTGTCTCCTCAAACGAGACTAATTCACAAGTGGAGGGAAGAAGGAAGAAATGAAGAATAATCACAGTTAGAATCTCAGCGGCAATGCATGAATTCAGGCCATCTGTGCCGGACAGATTCTGCTCTCATGAAATGTTTTCCTTCGCTAGGGACTGTTGCAATTGGCTCTCTATAGCAAGACTGACACAGTGGACAAGTACAAAACATTCTGTTTCTCAGTATATACTGTCTTCTGCCCAGCTGAACATGTTGTCAAAACTCTTCATACTGAATATACTTATTTTAACCTTTGGTTTTTCTGTTACACCTATGGCAGGAACTGTATCTCTGAAGAGGATGGCAATCTTTTAACTAATTAACATTTTAATAGATGCACTGCGTTTTGCCATACATTGCCTCTGAGCAGAAGATGAGATAAACATTACAGATTGTCTGCATGAACTCTAAGATGTTGCTTGATGAAAGGAAACTGCTGTATGTAAAGGTATATTATTGCCACACAAAGTAAAGGCAGCACGCTCATTTCTGCAAACCCCTTGGCTTTGATGACATCTCTTTATAGTTGAAAGGGCCCACTGCACAAATTGTGACACCTATTTAGCCGAAAGTTTTCCTTGCATGTCTCATGACTAGATATTTCCACACATTTTATGGAAGGAGAAGGTGGCATTTAAATTCTGCTGTGAAAATGACTGTATTTAAAGTAAGTGGTGTCTCAAGTTTGTGAATAATTCTTCAGAAGGCAGCACCACCATCCTCTGCCTACTGCAATCACTGGCCAGGCTGATCTGAGGTAACAGCTCCCGTAGTTGCTCCCCAAGTATTTATGCCATGGGCTTAGCGAGGCAGATGGCCAGGCGTTAGGTACCAGCCAAAGAACCACAGTTGGTTTCTGTCACAAACTTCTCACATGTCACTTGGCAAATTATCTAAGCCTGGTTGCTATTTAGGCAGCTTCTAATTATATTACACCTCACCATCTATCCAATAGTATTTTACAGAAAGGCAGTGTCTTGAAGTTGTCTTGAAGTCTTATAAAGTTGTGTTCACAGCCCTTGAGAGGCCAGGTTTTCTTTCACTTATGTCAAGAAAAACATGACTAAGATTCTTCTTTACATGTACATTTCAGGCTTAAAAAAACAAGTGACAGTTCTATCAGCATTTCTAACCCCAAATATGAAAGAAATATAATCTAGGTCCCTTGAACAAATTAAAGTATCTGCAAAATTAAATAACATGCAGAAAATCAAAATCAGTATGTACACGTTTTCGACTCCACTTTCCCTCTGTTTGGATTATTCAGCTTTTAATATCTGATATAGACTCATGAATTCAGGTTTCTCCATAGCTATACAAAAAAAAAGGAAAGCCAAGATCCTAAGGTAATCGGTAAAAGATTAGAAACTGGGATACAAGGAAAAAAGAGAAAAGACAGATGTCCTGAGTCTCACAAGACAACTGTTATGGCTGCTGATGATGCTGAGAAGAAAAAAAGTATTTGTGGCATGCTTTTATAGAGAACTGGAGTTACATATAAGACACAAGAAATAAAGCCCCTTTTTGTTAGTGTTGCACATCTAGAAAGGTTTAAGCTCAAGAGGCTCATTACTGCTTCCTAGGAAAATCCATGGTTATTTTCCGTCTTCCCCTTTCACATAAACAAAAAGAACTGGATAATAAAGGAGATTTTCTATCCCATCTGAATGATGAATGTATGACCGCTTCAGTACTTCCTTATTTCCTTTATGGTGAAAAGGCAAAACCACGCCATGCCTCCTTCAATCCCACCTACTCAGGAAATCACAAAGTTTTGTTTTCATGGCTGGAATTAATTGCTTAATGATTAATGTTTTGCCAGCCAATCCCTCAGCTTGTGGTTTCTGATTAATGACAGAGAGGCCACAAGGCTCTCAGGTATTCAAAGATTATTTATTATACCTCCAGGTTCTGTCTGCGCTTTCACAGCATTTTAAACAACACACATGATTTACATCATCATTTTTAACCCTTTTATGGTGTCTCACACCATTGGGTTTTCACGTTTCTGGCAGACTTTATAGCTTTGATCTTTCAGTTAACTCCTTCTGTGCTAAGAGGAGAAGTGTTCCTTAAACCATTTGGGTAAGGATGACTTTTCCGGTGTGCTTGCTTGAGGTTGTTATTGCTCTAATAACCACGTTAAGCAGCACCCAGAACAATAAACCCTAAACACACTCCTTCTCAACTCACAACATGAATTTTACATGACACAAAACCTTGAAGGTAAAACCATCTGTTTGCTTTGGGCAATGCAGCTGTGAAGAGTTTTGTACACTGCACAACGCAGGACCAGACTTTCCAAATCAACTTGTAGTATCCATGGCCCTTCAGTTTCTGGGAGCCGAATCTGGGATATCGTCACACCGCTCATTTTTCAGAAGGAAGAACACTCTCTGAAAAGCAGGTTCCTTTAAGTCAACACAAACTGGTACCCCAAATCAAGGCACCAAAAGTCACTGGTCATACTTGACTATTCTGCTCAGGGGGGGTTGACATTTATTGGTTGTCGATTAGCACCCGATCATTTTATTAATCCAACTGTAGTTTGGAGTGGATAAAAGTTAGCAGTAACCTTATCTAGTTTTGCACATCTAAAATCTATTCACCCTTGGGTCTTTTTGTAACTGATGGTACAAAGCATCTGGTTTCAGAGGAAAAATAACTTCACCTGTCCCAGACCCTTATTCTAGAATGAGGTGAATTCCTTCTGGAAGCACCTCTTTCTCTTAGTTGACAAAAACTTTAAGTGAGTTTAATATTAAAAAATAAATAATAAAAACCCTGGTTTAAAATATGTTCCCTTCTATTTAAAACTATCTAAAGTGGAAAAAAATCTGTTCAAAATGCAGGGTACCAAGTGTGGGTTCTTTTTTTTTCCCCTCTTCAGTATAACATGTCCCTGCTCAGATTTTTCTAACATCAGAAGCCACCTGGAAGCTTGCAAAACAAAATCATTCAAATCAAATAAACCAATTTTTATAAATATGTCCTCTGAGAAAACAACTGAGAAAATACTGGATGCTGTAGCCTTAGGCTTGCATCTACTTTGACAGGAAGTGTGTCTTAGATTTCTTTCTTTGTATTAGCCTGAATTTGCATCTCCTTTTTTTTTTCCCCTCTAAGTCACAGTGATATAGGAGACTAATGCAGCACCTTTGGGATGACTGACAGTAGATGGCATCACTTAACCTGCTTCACTTCTGGTTGATCCTATCTGCAGCACTGTAACTTGCAGCTTCCAAAAGAGCCCCCGGCTGGGGCAAAAAAGGACATTATTGCTAGGGGTAGCAGAAAGCCCACGGTCTACACCAGACTGCTGGAAAGGTCAGCTGCTGTTTGACACTGGTACCTGTTGTTGGGGAAGAGATTGGGATGCTGGAGTGGCACCCTCAGATGACCCTTTTGGCATTTAACAGCTCTGCTCCACCCGTTCCCACTAGTGGGGCTTGACTCCTTAAAGGTACTGCCTCTGTTCCTCTGTTCCTCACCTTACTATTACAGGAGAAGCCTGGGTTGACTCTTTATCTGCCCTGTTTCCATTGCTGAGATGCACTGAGTCAGGTCCAGCTGATACAGCTTCCCCATTTTATGTTGCAAGGACCAAACTTTTTATTAATTAAACCACACTGAAGCCCAGGCCTACAGCCCTCCTTGAAAGTTGGATAAAGATATACAGCAAGGCAAAGCTACATTTACATTGTTAATGAGTTTCTCAATCTGAAAGCTTATAGAGCAGCGATCACATACTCTATTGTCCATGGGCCAAGAACAACAACGATGAAGACATAACACCCCCTGAGCAATGCTATGCTTTGCATTTTCTGTTGTTTTTAGTTTTAACTTAATTTCCTGTGATCGTGAACAGAATTTTCCAGGGGTTTGAGTGCAATACGCTGCTCATAAGTCACCAAGAAACAGTTTTCAGCTTGTGGTCTCCGAGCTCCTAGGATCTGTGGACTACTTCTAATAGGACTCTGAAAAGCCTGTTTTCAATTGGGTTTACTTTGCTATTAAGCAGCTTTAAGGTATGCTCAAATATATGTCTGCAATTTGCAGCTGGAAAAAAAACAACAATAAAGGTACCAGGTACACCAGTCTGAAAAGGTTCGAGCAGCCATGGGTCAATCAGAAGAGCTTTGTATTGCTACTTTAAGTATTCACACAACTCCATTTATGCTGGAGAACCTGCCCCTGGATTTATGTAGTTTGGAGTCATCCCTCTCAAGAGTTACGAACACCTCCCTCCCAGGCACCCCCATCCCATAATTGCACTGGCACCTACTGGTGAAATCTGTCCCTCTCCAGCAGTGTGCTGAGTTACTATCACTCTCCCAACTTCTGCATTTTTAAGGGCAGAAATTTAATGCCCGGTTTCTTCCATTTTAATGGCTAGTTTCTCCCACACCCTTGTAAAGCTTTGTAAGGTGACAGTAAAGTCCCGATAAGCTAATCTTCTATTTTCATAGTTTATTTGAACAACATATAAACAAATCAGTAATTAAAGCACAACAGCTGACATGAAAAAGAGAACAGTCACTGTGGTCAGAGGTCATTGGGTGTTTCTGTGTTAACCCAGTGGCCCCAGACAGGCAATAAATGCCTTCAATTCTTTCATTTAGTTAAAAAAAAAAAAAAAGTAGAGCCATTAGTTAAAATTATCAACGACAGGCAACCAAGTGGTTGGCAGTCCACTTGTCCTGCATTTTTTACCTTAATAAAGATATGCCCACTGCTGTGTTTCCACGTGTGGTGTCTAGGTTTCCCTGAAGGTTAAAGCCAATTTTATCCCGAGATGCTGCCTGATAAAGCTGCTTATGGGGAGCGAATAACCCTGCTGTTTTCACACCTGATCGATAACTGCTGGCCAAGCCTTGCACCAGTACAGGGAGGGAACGGGTTCTGAATTAAGCCTGAGTTTACTGAAGCGTGTAATTGACCATGCTAGAGATTAAAGCCCTTTACCCTGATTGTTGTCTCACCTATATAACCCCTTCCACTCGCAACTCAGAATTATTTTTTTGTTTTCCTTCTCTTTTCACAAAAAAACCCACCCGTGCAAGCGGGAGGCTCTGTAACGCTTCAAACACAAGGCCTGGCATTTCGGTCGTTCTTCTCTTTGGATCACACAACCCATGGCAAGCACAAAGTGCTCCCGGCCCGCAACCCCTTCCCGGCGGAGCCTCCCGCGGGCACGGAACCGTGCGAGCACACGTAGGTGTGTGCCCGTAGGTGTACACACATCCCCCCCAGCCCGAACCCCACAGAGCTCGGTCTATTTACGCCTATCTCCCTCTCTGTGTCTTTTGATCTCCCGTTGAAACGGCTACCGCAATTAAGAGCCGAGCGCTGGCAGGCGCGATGCGGGCATTAACCCAAGTTAATCATCTCCCGCTCCGCGGCCCCGATGAATGAGCGGCGCCGGGTTAACAAACTTCTCCCCGGCGCCGCCGCGGGCTCCCAGCCCTCCGCCAGCCGCTCGCCCTACGGGCCGCCGCCTACGCCCTCAGGTGAGCCCCGCCTGAGGGGAAGAAGCGACCGTTATAACGGCTGCCGCGGGGACGGGCGCCCCAAGCCGCCGCCACCCCCCGGCGCCCACCGCTCGCACCTGCCGGCCGGGGGAGCGGCGGGGGCCGCGGCTGCAGCGCCCTGTCCCCGGGGCGGCTCGGCAGCGCTTCCCCTTCGCCCTCCCGCCCGGAGAGGGGTTCTGGGGGCACCGGGGCGCCCCGTCCCGTCCCTTACCAGCTGCTCCTTCAGGGCGGTGAGGGTGGCTTCCAGCCGGTGCTCCTTGCTGTGGGCGGACAGGGGCTGCTCTCCTCCGCCCGCCGCCGGCCGCTGCGGCATGGCCAGGGCGGCCCGCACCAGCTCCCGCTGCTTCTCCCGCAGCACCTGGAGCTCCTGCAGGCCCTGGAATGTTTGTGTTGGGACAGCCAGGCCACGCCGCAGCGAGGGGAGGGAGAGAGGGAGGGAGGGAAGGGAAGAGAAGAGGGCTGCGGCTCCGGGCAGCGCCGGGGCCACCTCTCGGGGTGGAGAGGAGCCAGTGCCCGTCCGCTCCCTCCGCCCCGCGCGGGGGCGGCTCCCGCCTGCCCCTGCCCCGGGGGCTGCCCTCGCCCGGTCCCCCGCCCCGGCGGCGGGGAGGGACGGGGTGCCCGCGCCCTCCCTCCCTCGGCAGAGACAGCCCGTCCCGCTGGTAGGGAGCTGTGGGGATGCTGCGGGGACGCTGCGGGGACAGGAGCCGAGCCCGTCGTCGTGCTGCAGCCGCCCGCAAATGGGAATGGCGCGGGGATGCGGTGCGGGGAGCGCTGGCAGGTAGAGCATTTCCCTCACAAAGCTGGTGCTTTGTAACTCCATCCCTTCCCCTCTTTGCTGGTGGCTCCCGTCAGGCACAATCACTGGCACTCCTCGTCTTGCTCTCCAGAACCCAACCCAACTGGGACCTAATGGCAGAAGTTCGTTTTCTTTTGCTGAATGGTTGATTGCCACTTTGGAAGCAAGGCAGAGGCCTTTTCTGTGAGGTCAAGGTGTGGCTCAGCCCACCAAAAAGTCATTTGAAGGGCTCAGGATTTGCCTTGAATGGGACCTGAAAATACAGTTGGTCGTGGAAATCCAAGACTATGGATCCAAGACTGCTTGGTAGCTGGTGCTACCAAGTAGTGCCTGTGTTTAAATCTCCCAAGACAGGCAGCTGCAGCATCTTGGGAGGTAGTTGGTTAGCAGGCAGCAAAGCCAGTATGTTGAGTCTGCTCTGTTGCAGGGGGGGAGAAGAAGCCCTGATATCAGAGACTGGTGAACACAGTGGAGATCGTGCTACAGGAGACTTTCTCATGCATATACCGAAACAGGAAGCATTGGGATCCCATAGATCCTGAGGTCACTGTGTGCCACACTTAAGAAACTGAAATAATTTCAGGAAGGGCGTATGATTCTTCATGAAGCAGTGAGCACATACACAACCCATCTGTCTGTGGTTATCTTCTGTTCACCCTGTGGCGTATCTGTAAAAGCTAGCATACTTTAATTTGAATGTCACTTGACTTTGTGCTGGGTTGCATGAGTTGGGTAAGCAGGAACCAGTTGCTCTGTCATCTGTTCTTCAAGTAGCCTTTTTTCAGCAAGCACTATGTGTGGGAGGCCATTTCTGTTGCTGAGACTGAAGCCAGCCTAGCTTTCCCTGTAGCAGTCCCTAGCTGTAGGAATGTCAAAAGCACTTATGGTCATGTCAAATCCAGCTCCTGCTGAGGGGGGACGAATTATTTGTGTGTTTGTTCACCAAGTCCCATCCAACACATTACTTGATAGTCCCAGTAGGACTAAGCCTTGCTTTCACCATGTCACTTTCGACAGTTTTGATGTAGCTTGAAGATTTGAGAACAATATTTACCCTGCAAACTTGAATGATGTCAGAAGAGGTCCAGAGAGGTTTTGTTCTGACAAGTTGTGCACAAATATTCACAAATGGCTCCAGCTGCAGGAACAGGTATGACTGACAGTCACAGCACCACAGTGCTTAGTTAAAGTGTATATGAGATGTGATATGTATGACGTCACCTAAGGCATCTAAGGTTTTATTTGCGTTTTTTTTTTCCTCTTTAATGAATATATCTCTGCTTTTCTTCCTCCCCCATTCATCTTGCTGAACTTCCCTGTGTAGAGCAATGCCTCAGTGCCAGGATGATGGAACTCTTCATCTACAAGGTGGAAAGAAAAAATGAGCTCAAAGCTGAGATGCTCTGGAAGGTGATGACAAAAGACAGCATGAAACGCTGTCACCTCTCGGATGGAGGGTGGCAAACAACCATCATTGTGTGGCATGTGACAAGAATCTTGCAAAATGCCATTCCAGGTATGAGGAGCTAAAGTGTTTTTGTAAATTGCTTGGCTTGGCACTTGTTAAAACAGCCATACAGCACAGTTCCTTATTTTATTCAAACCATGTTCTAACATGACCAAATAGGAGTCACTGACACAAATACTGGTTAGTATATACTTGCTAGGAGAGTTAAATGATATAGGGCAATACATCTTTCTTTCTCTTCCTCCTTCCTGTACAAGGAACTGTTATCCTTTGCTCTTTGTTCTTCCTCTTCTTTCATCTCGTTATCTTTTCGTACATTAAATCCCAAATGGGCTATATCACAGCAGTATCTTTATTCTAATCAGCTTCCTGATTATCCCCTCTGTTTTACTGATTACTTTCTTCCCCAAAACCTTTGTGACGTCACTTAATCTTTACAGATCATTCAACAAATAGCTTGTGTCATGCAATTTCTGGAGGATAGAGTAAAAGGTGTGAGTGCACCCAAATTTAAAACTATGAGATCACGTGTAGCAGTAAAGGTGAAACCTTTGTATTAGGGATTTATAAAACTTCTGCTATTCTTAATTTCTGATAGAGAAGAATGGTTGATAATGATGTTCTGTAAAGTTTCACTAGACTTTAAGAATGACTTAAAGAAAAAAGGGAGCAGTTTATATGTATCACCCCATTTTGCTGCCTGGCTTTAGCACACTGAAACCAAATGCTGAAATGTAGCTTGCACTTTTCAGGAGCCAAAAGGTTCGACTTTTCACTTGTGTTACTTTAATTGCATTAGTTTCAAAGACATTATTCTTGTTTTAATGCAAGAGTAGGAATAAGATTCCTGTTTTCCACCTATGGATTCTGAATATCAGAAAGTTGTAGTAAACGAATGGTACAGTTTTAAAATCAGACACCAAAACAGTAGGAAATAAAACATTTTGTCTACATAATCTTATTTTAGGTCCTGATTTATATGAAAGATGAGTGATCAGTGGGCAACTACTCAGTGTCCTCTGTCCTCCTGCTCCAGCCTGTGCCTTTACTGCAGATCACTTAAACTGTGCACCACTGATAAAATTTCCTTTTGATTTTTTTTTTTTTTACTTAGCATTCTAGCTTTTAAGTGCCTTATGGGGTGAATGAATAATGTATTTACAACATCCCAAAATGTATAAATCTGTTTTTATTTTCTAGGAGGGTACCTGAGGCACTGAGTTTCATTGCAGACGTGCTCGTTCATTTTAGGTACCCATTGGAGATGCCTTTGGCCTGATTTTTCAGTGTATTTAGTATTATACAGTTAATATGTATATATTTTATTGTTCCAAGCAGAGTTCCCTTTGACTTCAGTTGCAGTTCTGAGCACTCAGCACTTTGGTAAATTGAATACTGGGCATTTTAATTTGAATCCCTAGAAAAACGAGGAACACAATTAGTGCTCCTCGTATGGAGCCAGCTTGGGTGTGCCTGCACCTGTGGTAGAGGCATGCCCTCAGAGCCTCATAAACTCCCAGGAAGGAGGCAGGTGTTATTTATCCTGTTTGGCAGATGGAGATGTACAAAGAGGTTAACCCTTTTACATAGGACCGAACAGGAAATCTGTGGTAGGACTTGAAAGTGAAGCCACATCATTCATGTGACCACAGAAATGACTTTACTCCCTGTTTTGTGGATGCATAATTAGCCAGTTTGTGTGGGACTAATGTTAAGGGTATGACAATTTGTATTGACCTCCAGATGTGTTTAAAAGTAGTTGAATGTTTGCTTTGGATGAAGTCCAGAGTACACAAAATGCTTTGGTATACCAGACAACTTCAAAAGCTAAATTGCAGTTTGCTTCCCACATTTGCTTATGTTTTGTTGTGAAAAAATAATTCAGAGGGTTTTTTGGTAATGTTACTTTGTGGAGGGATATAAAGTCTCCCCACATAGGCTTCAGCCAGTGTGTATTTTAGTTGTGTCTTTAGCCTACAGACTGCCATTGGCATGGGTAGCAATACTTGAGGAAGAATATGTTTGTTGAGGACTATCTCTTGACATGACAGAAACTCAGTGCGTGCACCAGCATTATCACTTTGCCAGCCAGCCTCTCTGTCCTCTCTGTTGTCCTGTTGTGAGCTCCAAAAGCCTCTTGGTATCAGTCCTACTGAGGGTCTCATGCAGCGATACTGCCTAATGGAATTTTCTGAGCTGCTGACATCTGGCAGATGTTTAGCATGTTAGTTGGAGGTTGCAGAGCAGTCACATGTGGACTGAGCCAAGCCTAACACAAGCTGTTATCCTACTCAAGATAAGGCAAAGTGCAATTCTTTTAGCTGTCATTCCTGTTCATCATATGCCCAAGAAGATGTGTACTGAGCATATCCTTTCATGTAAAAGAACCGAGGCACTGCTTAGTGGTACAAGGTTCTGCTGTGATGTGGAATGGAGCCTTCTGCAATTTTTTGGGAATGTTAAGTTCAACCATTAAAAATATGCTGAAAGTGGACTAAACCCTTATGTTACACACACTGGGTAGTGTTAGTTCTGTGCTAGCACTGTTTGCCCGAGTAGGTATTGTATGTCCCTCTCTGAGATGACTGTAAGTAAATTACCATCATCCAGGCATTTCACCTAATTAGCAGAGCAGCTGCCTTTCAAAACATTCTTCTTAAGGGCTGATGTCTCAGGGATTACTTTATTTAATTAGGAAGAAACAAATCACTAGTGGGAAGGTCTCTTTCTAGAGTTCAGAGAATTTGATTGAAATTGAAAAAAATGACTTTTTGAACTATAGCTTACATGGTAATTGATAGGGAAAAGGAAGTGAGAATACAGCTGACAGATATATCTTCTGCTAAAAAAACAGATTTGAGTTGATGGAGGTCTTTAGAAAGAGGAAACTTCTGAAAACACGAGCAAAATCCTGCCTTCAGCTACCAGGGATTAGGAGATGTCCATCTGTTTTTGTGATTATTTCTGTTTATTTTTCGCAGTGTTGCAAGTTGATGCTCTTGTGGCACTCCCAGCACAATGGTGGGGGTTGCAGGGAAGGGAGGAGGCTTTGCTGAGGACTGTTAAAAGCTTAGCATGAAATTGCTCATTCTTGTCTCTTTCCAGTTTATGCCCTCCAACTGAAATCTTCATAATGAAAAGCCTATATTTCAGACCACATAAAAATGTGTATATTCATAAATCTGTGGATAGATAGGCAAACTGGGGGGAGGCACATGAGAAACGGTTGCACAGATGGGGACTCAAGAAGCACAGAATATGCAGGAGAACAGAGAAAGCAGTGAGGCCCAGAAATCCAGGTAGGCAGGAGTGGCACACAATAGCCAGGATGAGTGTGGGGAGAGAAGCCTGAGAGTTAAGCCAGAAAACAGAGTTAAGGGCATCAGTGTTCAGAAAGAATGGGAGATGTGAGAACCTAATAGAGAATAGAAAAAAAGTGATACAATTTGGTGTGGTTATAATGGCTTCTTGCTAAGGACCTTGAAAGCATTGCCATCCTAAATTAACAGGGGAGAAGTACAAAGAAATCATTTGAACTGCAAGAGGTCTAAGTTTACAACAGATCGTAACCAGAGGTGTCTGGGGGACACATGGTGAATGCGGTTGGCCTGGGGCCAGTACTCAGAGAGTGGCTGCACCTCCACGTGCTCATGGACACAAAGTTCGTGTAAGAATCTTTGGAAATAAAGGAAACTTTAAATTTGACTTCTCTAAGAATGAGATGCCAGATGTGGATGCTAGGTGCTTCTGCTATGGGATGGACAGACCTAAAGGGAGGAGCTGGGCCAGAAGGCTGTCCCACAGCAACAGGAGTTAGGGCAGTTTTTGGAGGGTAGCTGTCAGTAACTTGCTGCTGAGAGGGGCAGCAGCCCTTTCCCATTGCTTCCAAACCTCATCGCTGTTGTGATGGAAAGAGCCAGGCTGGCTGCTTGGGCTGGGGCACAGGCAAAGAGGAAATGGAAGCACCATCATTCTGATGCCCCTGTGTGTTATGTCTGTTTTGTCCACGCCAGGACTAGCCCTCCTCTGATGTGCCTTGTACTGGATTGTGCTCCCTTGATGCTGATTGCCCTTTTCCGGCTCAGCTCCTGCTAAGAACAGTTTGCAGGTCAATGTTTGCCTGAAATCAGGCACACAAAGACAGCACACACTCTGCCTTGTGCTGTTACATCAGAAGCCAAGGAGAATAATGGTTATTTCTCCACATCAAGGGATACCTTCTTTTACGCCTGTTGGCATCCTTGTGAAAATTCAGAACTGACTACTAGTGAATCCTGATATTAGTCCCTAATTCTCCCTTGCAACCTCCCTCCTTTCCATATTTCCTCCCACCGATTATAGCTTATATTTTTTTCCCAGCAGAACCTCACTTTCTTCTTGTCCTTCTGATTTCTGTTGGCTCTGCAGAAATATTTTTCTGCCCTCATTATCATTCATAATGCTTAGCAAGTTCACATCACTTGAGATTTCATTACAATATTGCTTAAAACCCTCTTCTTGATTGTAAACGTTAAGTGTGAATTCCAGCAACATTGCAGTACTGTTCCAGACAATCCTCCCGGTCCTTGCTCTTCATTATTGCTTTCCCTTTACTTCATTACCCTTCAACAGCTTTTCAATATAGGTGATCATGTTTGCATGTCCAAGCTGCCACCTTTTCTGTTTGCATGCCAGATTACTCCCAGTGACTTGTAACCCTTCATTCCAGGGTCTGTTCTTATTCTTACATGTGTAGTTTGTTTTTACTTTGGGCTTTTCTGCTAATATAGGAAATATTTTTGGATTGCACAGCTGTCTTCTAAAAATATTTGGAATCGGTCTCCTGCTGTTTTGTTGATTTAGTCATTTACCGTTTTTATTTTCCTCTAGCCCAAGGGATTCCAATTTTCTTCTTTCACTTGTCCAACATTAATAAGAAATATATCCATCAAAGCCTTTAAAATTACACCAATCAGAGAGCTGCTGTTCCATTGCTTTATATTTCATGTTGTACACTTCACATCAAATTCTTAACTAGCATTTGCATGTGGATTTGCTTTTGATCATCCTGTGTGTGTGTAACTCTCTATGATCTTTCTGTTTTCAAAGTTCCATACTTCTCTGCAAAACAAAGCAAAACCTGGTGTATATAATGTCTAAACCTGCTTTTTTGAAAAAGGAATGCATTTCCGACAGGAAAAGCTAATGCCAGTGTGCAGTTCCAGATCATAAAGTATTTCTCCTGCCCTACTGCAGGATTCCACTGATCAACTCTGAGGTCTTGTAGAGGAAGTGCACTGTGTTTTTTCTGGACAGATGTAAATTGAAGTTTAGTTAGTGCAAAACAACCTCAAATAGTTTTTCCAATGAAAATAAAACACAATGCCAGGAAAAAAAGAGGGAGAAAAAAGGGTCCTTTCATGGCGATATATTGACAAGCTTAGTTAAGGATGGCAAAAGTTTTCAGGACATAAGGTTTGAAAGCTCCAAGGCACCTATTCAGCAAGATATGTAAACACTCACCTAACTGTAAATAGGTGAGTGGCCCCACTGAACTCAAAAGCACTACTTTTATGCTTAAAATTCAGCACATGCACTAGTATCTTGCTAAACTGAAGCCAAAAGACCCACTAATTTTAATCTTCCCAAACACACCTGCAAATTCTGGGTCGGGGAATCCAGAACAAAACATGTTTTGTTAAAAATAGTTAGCTTAAGGATCTCCAGGAGGAACATGGAAAGAAAGAGGAATTCCTCTTACAGTTTTACAGCATGCTGATTTAGCTGGCGTTTGTATTTATTTGCATTTTAGATCTGTGCAGGTAGTGGGGGTTAGACTGCAATGCGGAGGATGGCATGGTAATGTACTTTTGTTGACTAACAGGCATTGAATATATTCAGATAGTGCACCCTTAGCTTGCTGGATGCTCCTTTTTGATTTTTTCACTAAAAAGCAGAAAAAACAAACCAACAACCTGCTGACTTTTGAGGACTCTGATTTTATTGGGCATGCTTTAAAATGCATTCTTTTCTTCTAGGAAAGGTAAAATGGAGCGGATCCAGTTTGCTTCACTGACCTGAACGGTTACTGGAAATATTTCAGTGAGTTTTGTGAATTAATAAGATTTATATGGAGGTGTATAAGAATCACACTGAGCACTGTGGTGACTAGGAAATGCTTTCACTTAAAGGACTTTTTTAAAAAAGTGCAGATGTGTGTATCCCCAGAGAAGCACATCAATGTCAGTAACACGTGAGATGGGAGAAAAAGCAAGGAACTATCAAATTCCTTGCTTCATTCGGATAATTTTAAATCCTTTCCTTTTGTTAGGGCGGAAGTGTATGAAAAGCCATATACTGAATCCTGTGTTTCAACCATTGCTTTGCTCTGTTTATAAGAATGAGCAGACATACTCAAAAAACATGCCTTGGGGACTGTGCTTTCCTGCTGAGTCTACACCGAAAGAATTAATCACAGAGCTTCAATTGTGTCTCCATTTCCCAAAGCTGGAGCCTGTCTGGGCTCCATAGCTAGGTCAGTGATAAAACCATAGCAGAGATTGCTTCAGTATTCTAAATTGGCAAAATGTACTGGTGTACATCACACCACTGTAATATTGCTAAATGCATCAGTGGAGCAATATTAGGGCAAACTTTTCTCATCAATAAAGCCTTTGCTTCATTTTTTTCCTGGCTAAAAAGAGCAGTGGCAAACCAAAATAGGGATATTTATTTCTTTTTCACTTCTTTCTTTCCTGTAAAGGTTAACTAAAGTACCTACTGAATAAAATTGAATTACTTTACAGAAAATGGTTCTTTGCTCTTAGGCATATTGCAGAAGAAGAGCTGTACTGGTAAAAAGATGGTGCTTATTCTCTGAAACTATATTTTCAGCATGTTATGCAACACCAGCAGGTTTGCTAAACTCCAGTTGTGTATCGGTACCAACAGTTAGTGTTTTGCATATTTTGCCATTTGCATGTAGGGTCTGCTGAATTCATCATCGTCTTTGCAGCGGGGTGGTGATCAGGGGCAGTTAGAAGTCATTAGTGAGCTGTGGAAAATCAAATGGAAAACTTACAAGTGTGCCGAGACACTGAGTGTGTGCTCAGCAATGGGATGGGCTAAAGCACATATTGCACATTCCAGGATGGGGAAGATGAATGGGAGATGCATAGCTGATCTCTAATTCCTCTGCTACTGAGGCTGTAGTGTGTGTGCTTTGTTTAACATTTTGGTTCACATTTTTTGTGTGTGTGAACAAACACACACACATACACATTATCTGTGTATGACTTTGCCATGTCATCCTCTCTAACTTATTCCTCTTCAGCAAATTTGTGTTTATTGTCAGGTGCCTATGAAGATTCCTTGGTTACATTCTTAATTGGATTTTTTATTAGACTAGTTTGATTGCAAAGTACGTTGCCATGCAAACACCTGGGAAAGACAGGGGACAGGAAATTGTAACTAGAGCTTTTTATAAAATACTGAGTTCTTAGAATCACTTAAAGTATTATAAATTAATATCAGCAACCCATGCCCAAGTAGTCCTTAATCATGATTTGATTGCAAAAAGACATATAACACAGTTAATTGGACATGAGATGATTTAGTATTGTCTGAAATACATACTACTATCTTCTATACGTACTACCATCCATAATGTTTCATCTCTCACCACAGGAGACTCGTTCTCTTTTCACATGTCTTTCTGATGTAATAATGTGAGCATACAAAGCATCTCTTACTGGCCTGCTGTCCTTTTGGCTGCAGCGATACCAGGTACTCCTCCCACCTGTGCCAGGCTATAAAATAAGCATCTTGAGTCTTACCTCCTGCTGACTGTTCTTATATTCATCTTCAGTGATGTTGTGGAGGGCTTGCCTGAGTGGACAGGAGTTGAAAAGCTTACAGAATTGAGAGAGGCCTATGTCAAGAGGTTGCTGGGTTAAATCTGCATGAAGACTGAGACAACAGAGAAATTCTCCCAGAGGATGCCACTCTTTAATTCCTGGAGAAGAACAAGTAACACTAGAGTGTATTTCAGTTATGGCACTGCTAGAAAATTTTGCATGATTGTGACTGAGTGCTCACTACATATAACACTGTCTATTAACACTATGAGCATACCTGAATCCGGCCTGAAAAATGTCCAGGGAATTAAGCTTGGTCTGAGCTTGACCTGTTGCGGGTTAAACAGTCTCCTGTGATTGATAATAGGTTTTCTGGACAACAGATGTGCTGCCATTGGGAGTGGGTGCAGCACAACTGCAGAAGTTGCTAGTGCTCTTGTTCCACTGACTTGAGATAATTGTGCTTTGGTGTTATGGGCACATGTGTTCTCTGAAATACCAATGCCAAGGAGTTGGAAAAGGAATTTCAGAGGAGCGTTTACCCCTTGTGGGGGCTTTTGTAATTATTTTGTAATTATTATGTTTATACAACACGGTAGACCGTGATGCACTAGTACACAGTTACTGCCAAATATATTGGTTTGAGAACTGAAAGAGTATAGCACTGCCACAAGGTAAGCATGAATTTTAGGTCAGCGAGAGGCAAACGTTTCTAATTCTCAGTTAGAGCTTTGTCTGTCTGACTACGTTAATTTAACCTGGAGCTTGGAGAAGGGGTTTGAAGATGCAGCATCTATTTGAAAGTATTTCCACAGCTAGATATTTAAGAATTATTATAGAAAAAAAACCAAAGTAACACCATCAGGGATCCTGAATGACACGGAGTGAAACAGAGGAAATCAGAAGTCACTTAAGGGATTAAGTGAACCTCCAAAAATTATTCAGGTCATGTTTGGATTTGGTGGCTTGTCCTTCTCCTATCTGCACATTTGCTCTTCATCTCTCAGATCTGACATTATTCACTCTGAGGAGAGTCTGCTGCTATTTCTGTTCCCGCTGACCATGGGAGCACCGTGCTGTTTTGGAGATCAGGAGTGAGCTGCTACATCAGTGCAGTATGTGTGCAGAGATACTCCTTCATGTCCCAGCAGGACTGTGTGTCTCTGTTGGTGTCCCTGAGCTCTTTTGTGCCTCAGCACTGCTCTAGCACAGTCATGCTGTTTGTAATTGTGGTGCTAGCTCATGGCCTCACGCCGTGGCTTGGGCATCCCCTGAGAGCATTGTGCAAGCCTGCCTAAGAGACACCATAGCTCTCTGGCACCCATGCCTTCTGCCACAACTTGCGAAAAGTAGGATCAAGTAGCACAGACTCTTTTTCTTCCCTCTTGCTGAGCTGAAATTATCCACTGGGTCATTTCCATCCCTGCTTCACAGATTCCTCTTCTCTGCAGCACTGATAAATTTCCTCTCTTCTGTATAGATACAGTTCTTCAAAAGCTCTTTCTCAACAGAGTAGATAGATGGCAGAAATCCTTACCCAGAATTTGCCTTGCAAAGGTGGAGATGTTAGTGCCCAGACCCACATTAGCAGCAAGGTAGATCTCTTTTGACCTCTTCTTCTGACCTTAAGTGAGACTTTAGTGCTTTTTTAAACCTTGGTAGCTATACCAGAAGCCCTGAGATCAGCATCTCCAAACATCAGCGTGGATTAAGTTTTCTCCATTTTCTCTTCCAAAACAGAGGCAGCTGCTATCCTCATTGCAACCATGAAGAACATCTGCCATCTGTTATCAAGAGTCTGAAACCTTAGCTAGCAGCTACCCTGCTGAATGTTTTTAATACCTGTAAAATAACACTGATGCACCAGCTGCAGTACAGATTAAGGACAAACACAGAAACACTTGCAAAAAGCAAAGCATCTCCGTGTGTGTGAGCACCCAAAGAAATATTTCATCTTCACAGAACAGGATGTTTTAAATTAGATGCTCAAATCTCCTTCCCTGCAAGCAAATTCTTGTGTAAATCCTGTAAAGCCCTTCCTAGAGAAAATTTGGAAGGCTAGATTTGCTTTGTATACATTTTCTGTTTGCTAATCAGCGTATTCCATTGCAGACCCATCCCAGCTGGGAGAGAGTAATCCACCCGTCCCAGGACATCAAATTAAAGTAGCAACAGGAAGTCTTTGTCTGTATAGTCTTCGGGAAGCAATGTTAGAATGAACAACAATAGAATGTTGCCTCTTCTCTCCGCCACGTAAGGTGAAATGCAGAGGAGATGGCAGGCATTACTTGCTATGTCCAAGGACAGAGATTTGGGATGAGGCTCTGGTTGTCTGCTGGATGAATGTGGGAAAAAGAGGAAAGAGAATGAGACTGAAGAGAGTGTAACAGAGGAGGAGACGCTCACTTCCCTTTTCTAACGTTGAAGAGAATGAAGGTGGGACAAAAAGACATGCTTTGTTGTCTTGCAGATTGAGAAGACAACTGTCTCAGAAAAACCCTCAGAGCCTTCAAGGACACCAGCTGAATCATTCAGCAGGTTTTCTGGAGAACAGCTCTGGTGCAACTTCAGCCATCCTTTTTCCAGCATGCAGAGTAGCAGCTTGCCCCTTACCATGGTAAAGGTGGTGGTGACAATAAGAAGTTGAACATTTCCTGCTGGAAGATGGGCCATCTCAGTTTGAAATGCTTTACTCCTACCCCAAAGAACAGTCCCCACCTAATGCTCATATGAAATCAATATTTACACAGCAGGCTGGACTTAGAACACTTCAGTATGTTTTGCAGTACTCCTGGATCCTTGGTATTTGTGTTCAGGCTTGTCACTTCTTCTGTCTTAGACACACTGGGAGCACCCTAAAATGGCAGAGCCATGTGATGTGACCCCCAAGAAATTGTGCTTGGAGTACTCATCTCTGGAGGACGGATAAGAGTTGCTTCCTTAATTAAGTGGTTTCTGGGCTAAGTTCTCCCAATGAAGGCTTTTATTTCTGGTATGTGAGCTCTCAAACTGACAGTGCCATGCTTCTCACATGATTCAAAATGAATTTTACTTACGTGGCTGTTAGGGCTTATACCCACAACCCCTGTTCTTTTGGCTTTCCACCTCTGTGTGTGTATCCAGTGTGGTTTCTGGGAGGGTATAATGCCTCTGTTATCAGAAAGCAGAACCTTTAATAACCTCTGGGGTTTTATAATCCTTTCTTTCATTTCCTTTTAAATTCATCCAACCCTGTCTTGCTGTGACATATGAGGTGCTCTGCCTAAGAAGACATGAATGTGATTAGATTACAAGGTACTTCAAAGATGCCCCACCTTCAGCTGTTTGTGGGCTGCTTAGAATTAGTGCAACTGTGTGGCAATGGACAAAAGTCTTATCCCAAGTAGGACTTTTCCCTTCAGCTGAAATTCCAGCATGCGCCCAAAACTCCACAGCTGTTGTGTGCAATACAGTCGTGTCAGCAGGAAATCTGGGGACTTTAAAATTTCTCAAGTTTTGACATGGCGGCTCTGCTCCCCGGGGTTTATACATAAAATGCCATGATCTGCTGGAGTGGAAGGTTGAGAATATAATAAATACTTTAAGTGCAGTTAGACTCTGATCCTGCTGCCATGAGAAGTCAGTATGTGGGTTTTTTCCCTCCAGGATTTCAGCATCAGCAGAATCCACCCAACAGACGTGGGAGCACCTCACCTTGCCACTGCTATCTCTTCCCCTAAGATCAAAGTTACCATCACCCCCCTTCCCCTGGGGGAGTTGCAACAAACTCTTGAAATGCTTCACTGGGAACAACTCAGTCAGGAGAAAACTGCAAACCAAAAAGACTAAAGGAAGTAGAAACCATAAGAAGCAATGCAGGAATAGAGCAGTTAGTCGGTTTTAGATCCAATCCACGAAACATCTCATTTGCTGGATTATTTGCTCTAAGCTCAGACACTGTACTCAGCATTGCCCTTCGGCTCTCCCAGGGGCACCCCACAGATGAGTTTTTTCATGGTATCTCTGTGTGATTGAAAACTAAGGACCTTAGAAATTGTTCTTTCGTGAAATGAAAGGAGGATAGAATTGAGTTTGACCTGCTTTCCAGTGCGTGCGGTCATGTCAGCACAGGCAGTAGGCACAGAGGAACGTGGAGGTGGAGGCCAAAGTGTACGTACTGGAGAGGGCACATGGGTAAGGTGCAGTCTTGAAAGACCTATCTTTTGCTTTGAAACTGGGGTTATTGTTTGCAGGTGGGACGGTCCTTAGGCGATGCTTTGGTCTTCTTTTGCGTGGTGCAGAGTGACATCTGCTGGCACATTACCAGACTGCACCATGTCGGAGGAGAGCTAAGGACAAAAACCTATAGTTGCCAAACATTTATCAAATGACAAGGGCAAGGTAAATTCTGTCAGGGGTGAAAAAAACAAACAGAACTCAAAGTAAACTAACACTGTTTACAGCTATACTTCGAGATAAATATAATAGCTGAATAAAGCTGGGAAGTTAAGTAGTCTGAAGTTAGGAAGTGGCAGAGTTAAACTGCCGGTAAAAATGTAAAATATTTCGTATGGTACATGGTTAATGTATCATATTGGTTAATGAAATATGAGTGAGTTTAAACAATATGAAAGGAGGAAATCGGAGCGATATTCCAGAAAGGAGTTAATCCCGAATACTCTATGAGTTTGATGTGATATAAATCTTTCATATATCACTGCTTTTATAAAAAATTATAAGATCCTGCAAAATGGTTTGTTCTGACAGAAACAACGTGTTCTAATAAAAGATGTTCTGTCAAATATTTTCAGCTAGTGCTGTGTCGTGGCATCATTGTTTTGAACTGTAGGTGGGAGATCTGCCCAATCTTACCAACATTGAAATACATTTATATATGCTGTATGAATTCCCTTTTAGGCACCAGTAAAGCTAATTTTGCACCACTAGTTAATGTTGCAAGAAAAATACTTTATGTGTTACATTCAAGTGTAGGAGGCTGACATTTAAAATATGTAATCTCAATTAAGGCATAACAATAGTAAGAAAAGCTTTGGAATTATTCAAGCTAACAGGGAAATAGCAGTTTCCCCATTTACCATAAATGGATTGAGTTTTATTTGCAGTAATAGGCACTGAATGATATTCCATTTAGAATAGTTTTAGAATTGCCAAATTAAAAGGAAAAATCTAGCTGTATTTTGTATGTATATACACACATATATCTGTATAGATAGATATGTATGTATATTAATTTGTAAAATTCAGTTAGTAGGTTGTGCGTAGTACACTTAAAGAGTGTTGATGCCTAAAAAACATTAGAGTGCACATTGTTTTAAGGTAAGTTTTTCATCTCTGGTATAAATCAATAAAGCAAAACCACACCTATTAGCACTTAAGACACGTGAATAACTGTTCACATGGATTCTCTCCTTAAGAAGACTGAGCAGCAGATGATGAACCCAGGGAGAACGTGGCTTTGGTGCATTTTGTGTCTATGTAGTCATGACCTGCTGGTAGCATGTTCCGTTTTGTGTCTATGTAGTCATGACCTGCTGGTTCCTCCTGTGATCCTTTAGACTTAAAAATTAATGATAAAGATAATTTATCAAGGAAAAAGGAATGAGGTTTCACCTTTTAAAAAGAGGTTTCTAAAAGGCATATATATTATTTTCAAGGGATTATTTCCTTTATGGGTTTTTACGTTAGGAATTTGAGATTCTAGCTACCTTTTTGCATAGAAGTCTTTATAGGGCGATTGAAATATTATCATGCTCGTGATAGTGGAGAATCAGTACAAAAAATTCTCTTTGCATAACACTAAATTCAGTTGAGGAACTCATTGCTACAGCATACTGTAGAGACTAAAGTTCACATAGAAAGATTACGAAAAATCATGAAGGATTGGTCCACTGGTGGCTGTTAAATGTAGTTGGAGTGCATCCATCACCCCAAGAACTCACATCTGCTGATTGCTGAAGAATGGGTGTATAAACAGGGGAAAGGATTACTCTCTGACTGTGCTATTTCATATAGCATTTCCCTTAGCATCCAGTATTAGTTACTGTCAGAAATGCATTTCATCTAGCTGCACTTTTGCTCTCTCCCCTATGGCTGTTCTAATGGCTGATTCTTTGTTATATGAAATTCCAGTAACAGCATTTTTTTTTTTTTTTTGGCTCCCAGCAGAAACAATGAGCTGAACATAAGCTAACTTTTTTGGTTGAAGTACCAAATATATTAATGCAGCCCAGAAAAGTGTTTGCTTATCTTGATCGACGTATAACTGGGCTGTAGTTTTAAAGGTAAATTAGTGATGGCCAAGTCACCTTAGCCTAGTATCCAATGTCTGAGACAATTACTAAGCTGTAATGATTTTGGTAGCCTCAAGCTTCCTTTTGCTGGATATTGATTGCGGTCAGAAGGGGCTTTCAGCTGAACGTCTCTAGCCTTCGGGCAGGATGCCTTTCTCTCACAGTGCATTTGGTATCCAGCAGCTGGAGGTGACATTTTTAGACACTGGCCTTTTCTTCAGCTCTGTGGAAGGTGTTTAATTATATATCGTTTCACATCCAGGAAGTAACCTGGGAATGCATGGACTGCTCTGTAAGCCCTCTTTGTGGAGAGACAAAGAATGTTATCTTTCCATTGTGTTGGCTTCTTAAAGACTCCTTTCCGTCTCAGAGGAAAAACAGTACACTATTTGAGGATAAAAGTCCTCAGAAACAAGGCATACTTTTTTGAAGCTGGGGTAATTAAGCATTGGAACATTTTAAAACCGAAGGGAGGTGACTTATTAAAGGGTTGGCAATAATTTGGAGAAATTATTAAGAGGCTGTGACCTGTTGGTGGTCAATCTGACTGTGATTGTAGTAGGAAAAGAAAAAATATAAAATATGAGATGGGCTTCTAAGCTGACCTCTCAGCAACAAGACCATGCAGTTATAACAGATATGTCTATGAAAACGTCTAATCAGTGTTCTGTGCAATCAAAACGTGAGTTGAATGCTAAGATTTGTGGAAAACAGTAGATGGCGCAAAGACGTCAGACAACCTCCCGGGTTGTCATTCAGATCAGGGATCAGACTCCATAGGTGTGTATCGGTTTTATTGCTCAAAATCCAACAGGGATTATATGTGGGTGGAAATGAAAGAAATGCAATCTAGATGCGTGCTGCACATAGCACCTTTAAAGCGAATTGTCTACAAATGCTATCTGCTAAAATGTTTTGATTACAGTGTTTTACAAACATTACATCCCCACCTACACCTTTGTAGCTTTTTCCAGTGTGATTATTTTTAGCTGTTGTGCCCTTCAAGTTTGGACTTTTCCCACTCTGCCTTGAGATGTAACAAAGCCTTCAGAGCTTTCCAGAATAATTAATAAATTACCATGTACTGCTCCCCCACACTCAGGCTCTTGGACAGGCATATTTAACTCCTTTGTTTCTGTTCTTCTCCATATCTTTATTCCAGGCTCTGCACCTCAGATGCCCTAGTTATTAGCCTGTGTGAGGTAGGTTATTCTCTTTCCATCTCTTCCCATTAAAAGTTTCATTTTGGAGCAGAGAAGCTTTCTTTAACAAAAAATTAGGTGTGACTGTATTGTCAGAGCAGGTGAATCCTTATGAGAAGTGATGGTGACCCAGCATTTATTGACAAAACATCCCCTGACAGCTTTCAGAGCAGTGTGGTGTTCCCCTGGTTTTGTGGGACACAGGAGTCAGCATTCCAGCCCCACTCCAGCCTCAGGCTCTGTGATCATGGAGTTGTGGGTAAGCAGAAGTCATATAGGGTCTACTCATGGCTCAAGTACATCAAGCCAGTGAGTTTGCCAGTTATTGTTTACTCTGGCATCTCTATAGCTTTCCACACAGCTGCTGCCATCTTCACAGCCTTCCACATATGTCAGACTGAAGGAATCACCAGACTCCCCAAATGTTCTCCTACCACTGTGTTGTTTGATTAAACAGATTTAATTTGAAAACCAATAACTTTTCCAATGGAAACATTTTCTAATAATGCGTTGGCTTCAACAAACTTCTGGTTAAATGCAGGTAGTTTCTTTCTAGCCCATCTGGAGGTGAACTCAAGCTTCTGGGATTTGTGGCTGTTGGACAGCCCTGCTATTCAGATGTTTCCAGAGCTTTTAGGCTCCTTCCATATCCACAATATGCCTTTGCTTGATCCCAGCCTCATTTACACTGAGTAATGGAGTTCTGTGGGAAGACTCTCTAACTAGTGCTAAGCCAAGCTGGTGCATCCATCTAACAGTATGATGCTGTCATGATGTCATTAGTAGACGATCATGTCTGAGGTGACAAATCCACCCATTGGTTCTTCTGCTTACAGATCTGGTCAGGAAGTCACTGCACGACGCTCTATTAAGTGAGAAAGATGTCTTGCTCAGTGTTTGCTGACAGCTGTTTGCATGGCCACATTCAACCAGTACAAGGATACTCCTGACAAGGAGCTGTGTCGTTGCCAGAACTCCTGATACAGGGGTCAAAATCATATGAATGTGTTGCAAGTCCTCGGTTTATTAGCATTATCTCTATAAACATGAAAGACAAGTTTTGTACTTAATTGCTGAGAAACAAATAACCTGGCTGCCCCTTTCTATCACTGCTTGCACAGATTTACATGGCCAACAAGAAGTTCATTGACATTCCGGACAAGGTTAAACTACCCCTGATAATCAGTCCCCAGAGAAGCTGATGTTCTCCTACCAGGGAATTTTGTACCCTCCTGTGATAAGCAGCCAGAAATTTTTAAAGCTCTTAAATCCTTTGAAGTCAGAAATGATGATGTTATTAGCAGAGTATTCTAAATCTGGTGAATATGCCATTTTTCTCAGCTTCAAGTGAAAGTATTATAAAATGATAGGGAAGCATTTTAAATGAAATGGAATGGAAAGTAGTGGAATGAAAAATGAAATTAAATGAAATAAAAAATAAATTTTTACCTGCTGCTAAGTGACTGCTAATAAGAAGTACATGCAATGAACTTGTGTGCATGTATTTGGATAATGTATTTTCTTTAATTCATAATTAAGGTAATGCAAAGGAAAAAAATAAGTGATAAAAAGTCTATGTGCTCAAAGCAGTCTTAGACTGGCCTCTATATCTTCGTGGTGTATGTTGTACTTAGTGGTTTTTTCCTCTTTCTGCTTCATATGGGCCAAGTTCATCCAGCTCTTCCACTGAAGGGGGAGAGCTTTGGGGTTGGAAGGAACGTAAAGGGCATGGCCACGAAGAGCTCAATTCATCTTTTCCACTACACTCGTCATGTGCCACTGCTGTGTCAGGAAGAGTTGTCTCTGACAGCTGAATCTGTTCTTTCCTTCGTACCAGATTCCTGGGCTGGGAGTGCTGGAACAATGATGGACTGGTCAGGTAACATTGCTGTGGGCTCTGAGTGTAAGCTACTGAGATGTCACCACTCCCCTCGAGACACTAATTTCCCCATGGTTTGTGTCAGAGATCCTCACTGGGATCTTATTATTAATTATTGGTCAGAGGTGAATAAGTTTATCTGCCAAATCAGACTGAAATAAGGACTACAGATGCCTCTTTATTATTTTCTTTCAACATAGGATTTTACTCAGTTCGTTTTTTTTGTTTTTTTTTTTTTTTT
>NW_015090922.1:28875809-28940727 GCF_001431845.1 Calidris pugnax | reverse complement strand
TTTTCTCTTTTTTTTTTTTTTTTTTTTTTTTTTTTTTTTCCATTGGGATTACGTGGGTTTGTGTTAAATAGATCTTGCACTTAGTTTTTCTGAAACAATTAGAAGTAAATGTGAATAATTTGGCTGTTTGCAACAAACAGTTTGCTGTATGCTATACTTAAAAACTGGGAAGCAGACAGAATTACATGCATGTTAATTACAAGTACATACATCCTCAGAGAATCAGCCAGCGCTGCCTCTTAAGCACTGGAACAGAAGTGCCGAGTGAGAGGGGAGGGTAAAGTCGAGCACAGTAAAATCCAGAAACAGGTCTTGAAAACTGTTCTTCACTGAATAAAAATTGGAAGTAGGTGACGATGACTGCTGCTGGCAGTTCAGCAGGTTGTTGGTCTTAATATGGGAAACTGGATAAAATTCCACTTTCTGTAGAGATGGTCAGACTAGGTACGTAGTCGTTCCTTTTGGACTTTGAAAGAAATCTGTATTTTGGATACTGGTGGAACTAGATTAATTGTGGAAATGTTTTCTGCAGAAGATGCATAGGGAACAGTGAGTCTCAATGCAAATAAATGGACTTGATAGGAACAAGGGGAATAAAGTGTACCTCCAGCTGTCAAAGGTTTGGGGGGAAATCGAGGGCAGGGCTACATTAAAGGCAAACAAGGAGATGGTTTTCATTGAGCGGCCCAGTTATCCTGCCTATGTACATGTGGATCCATATGCTACTGAATTTAGCACTGTGGCCTTAAAAGCTTAATCTCCATGGGTGCAGGATTGTCTGTCCTGTGCTGGATTCCACCCTGCAAGCTGCTCTGAAGACATATGCTTGAAGAATTTCCTGGCATTTCTCTCCTCAGTGAGCACTGCTCCTGGTTTTCCTGTGGGAAGGCGAAGTCTATCCACATATACAAGTAATTTTAGATATGACTCAACAAAGGGTCCTATGCAATTTTGAAATCCAGTGGATAAGACTCTTATAAATTAACCTGGGAGATATCCATTTGAGCTTAGGTGCAGCTGTTTAACACAAGTGACAAAAAAAAAAAGTGGCGAACCAGAACTTTTATTGCTCAATTTTTGAATAAAAATAATTAATAACAATTGTTGCTTTGCACATAATGGGGCTTTTTCAGCACTGATTATGAATGGGAGACCATAATTCTCTCCATTAAAAGCAGTTAGGACAAGTGCACACAAGTGTAGAAGGCAGTGATTTCATTTCAAAATTATTATCTGACTGGAGTGAAGAGTGTTTTTCTCTTTGAGATTCTTTTTGAGTCTTCTTGAGATTTCATGTAGCAAAGGGAAGTTTTCAAATATTACTGCTTACTTAATGCAACTTTAAAATGAATATTAAACATTAACTTGCACAGATTGTTAGGTAACAGCACAAACATTAATGATCTTCTTTCTCATTAAGAAAACAAAATCAAGATGTCAGCTGTTAACAAAGGTCAAAGCATGGATTATCCAGTGTGACATAAAACTGGATGAACATTTAGTTACAAGAAAAAAAATAACCACAGAGGAAGGGTGGTGGCCAATCAGATATACCTTTCTATTTTTCTTTCTCTCCAAAAAAAAAAAAGAAAAAGGAAAGAAATAAAGCTGTGTTAGTATAATGCTGTGATTATGAATTTTTACACCTATAGGTGTTAAAGAAAGGAACAGGCAAATCTAATAGGAAAAGTAATACAAAATAACTCTCATTATACAATGTTTGCGTAAGTGGGGAAGATTATGTAGTCCATGAGATGGGAGATTCATGTTTCTGTGATTTTTTTTCAGCAGTTTTCCACCCTATTTCTTTGGGCTTTTCAAAAATTTTTCTTCTGGGATTCTACATCTAATAACTTCACTTGTCAGCAAAAGAAGTAGGGCTGGTCTTTGGGTCTCACGCTGTGCTTCTTGGCATGATAACTGTCTTCCAAAATGAGCGATAAATGAAGTAACTAATAACAGTTGTTTTAGGGTTTTTCCCATTACCATCTGGAGAGGAAATGTTGGGTGTGTGCGGATTATAAAGAATATCTGTATTCTAAACAGCACAATGCACATCTGAACATCAAAATAACAGCCCCCAGATATTTGGCTGGTGTCCATATGTGAAGTTTAAGAAAAAATAATCTAGCTTTGTATTCCAGGCTTAAATACAATGAGAGGTCTGAGACATAAAGGATGGGAGTTGAGGGTTGATGCAATCGTAACAGTCAGTCTTAGAGCTCTGAAAGGCATTTTCTATTTGACAGCTCGTACCATAATTCCCATGTGACACCATGGGCCGTATGAACTGTGGAAATCTATTTTATGGTGTTCATTTTTGGTTTGATTATTTTTGAAAATTTTTCTTCCTTCATTTGAAGATCCTGCTCTTCAGAAGTCTCAAAATGTTGCATCTTAACATGTTTCAGCAAGACTTGTCCAGAAGGTGAAAGACAAAGAATCAGTTCTCTACTGGAGGCAGCAGCAGTAGATACAGAAATGTAATGTTAGCCAGAGCCCTGTCTCATACTGTAGCAAGAAATTTGGAAGAATGAGATGGGAGACACTAAAGTAGAAATAATAATGCAAAAATTGGTGACTTTTATGTATGACATAGTCTTTAAAGACATTCTAAGTTTGACAAAACAGCTGGCTTATCTTTGAAAATTTCTTGTTCTCCTCTATTACACAGAGCCACCACTGCTAGTAATGCAAAATTCAGTCTCCCTATGTGTTTGGTACAGTGTGGAAAATTTACTGACAGGAAGTTCATTAATTCTAAAGAAGGGCAAGTGCTCTCATCAGGTACTTACATGTAGCTGTGCTGCACAGCAGGAAGAAGCTTCTCAGCAGATATAATTATTGTAGAGTAAATGCGCAATCCGTAAGCTTCAGCATGATCGAATCCATTGCAAAGACTCAAAGTCTAGTCCAGTGTTGTCCACATTTGTTTTCCCTTCTTTTCTTTTTTTTTTTTTTTTTCCTACTGAATCATCCATCTTTCAAATTGGAACAGCTATTTTTGAGCGGGATTGGAATTATACATTCCAGGTAGCAACAGCCAAGATCATTCTTCTTTTTACCATTTACCATTTTTTCATACTTCTTTCAAAATTTCTTCTTTCTCTATTTTTTCATAACTTATCTATATAGAAAAAAAAAATGCCAGATACTTCTCTTTTCCCTTTAGAGACCCTTCAAAAAGTTCAGAATAAGGTGATGCAGTTGCTCAGTGCTTGCTTTTTTTAAAGCTATTTCTTACCTGCTTCACAGAATCATTGTATTTTCCAGATATTGTAGGACATAGTGACAATAGCTGCAGAGAAAAATGAAGAGGTGACAGGTGAAAAAATGAAATATGATGAAGAAAAGACAGGGCATTCATATCTTGAACTGGGAGATCCAGGGAAGTCCTGCATTATTACAAGCACTCTGCCTTTCTTTGAACCTCCCCATCCACTACACCACCAGGAGAAAGTTACTTTTGCACTCCTTGAGCACAAATAACAGCAACTGTGCCCCTTTGCTAATCCCGAGACAGACTGATGGTGATGGCTGAAGGCTCTTCAGATGGAGCATGCTTTTGAGTGGTATCTTGGTTTGAGGTAAAACAGAACCAATTTTCTGTTCAGTAATTTTACTTTTCAGTTAAGCTGCTTCTAACTAACTGAACTCTCTGAAATTAACAGCATAATTTTCAAACACTGTTCGTTCCCAGAGAGATAAGACTTGATTGTTTCTAATTTGTGCCAAGGAACGCTATGCAGAGAGGCTCTTGCTTATACTTACTGCTATAACAACCAAGCTAGCCTTTTTATTTACCCCGTTGGAGGGTCAGAAACAGACAGGGCAGGTGATCCAAAACTGACCAACAGGGTATTCCATCCCCTCTGCCTCATACTCAGTGTAAAAGCTGAGGGATCAAAGGGTCAACTCTCTTTTTTTCCAATGACCAGTGTCTGAGGAGGACTTTGTTTGTCTGCCTTTGATCTGATCCATGCATTCTTGAATCCAGTTCCCATCCATCACAGAGTCCAGTCTGGGACTTTCCCAGTGCCTGCTGGTGATGTGACCATCATCCTGATAGCTTGATACTGGTTTTGTATATTTGTAATTATTTTATTTTATTATTTCATTAAAATAATTTACTTTTTCTAAACTCATAAGTCTCTTTCTCTCTCTCCCTCCTCTCCTTGGAGAGACAGGTGGGAGAGAGCATCTGTTGTTCATTTCAGTGGCCAGTCTGGCCCAAACCACGACAAGTGGTTAATGGCTATTCTGTTCCCCAAGTGTGCCAAGAGACATTGATACTTCAGGGAGGCAATTAATGTGACTCATTTTAGTTGTCTGTTTCAGGATGAGAGGAGCATTGCCCTGGCAGTGATCACATCTCTTCACTGGCTATAATGGAGTCTATGGGGAACTAACTCACATATAGAGCTGTGGCCTTGCTGTATCTCTTCATAAGGACATCAGCTGAAATGAATCCTACTGCCTGCATCTTAAAACTGCAATAAATAGCAACTTCATTGTACAAAAGTAGCCTTGAGCTTAATGAGCCCAACTCAGTATGGAGGGAAAATGTGCACATGTTTGGCAGCTCTGGCCTATCAGATGTCACATAGCTTGATGGAGTTACAGTCATTTATTCATAGATTGCCAGATACAGCAGTATTAACTAATGGATATATCCCATGGATAAAAATAGCCATTTTGGTCAATAACAAAATCTTTATTAAGAAGTTGCTTCACTGTTCTGTTCCATTTCTTCCTTCCTGTGGTCACCAGCCCGGGTGTTTGCCGTATCTGTGTTTTCCCAAACTGCTGCTGGAAACTCACCGTCTCTGTCTCCGTTGCTAGTGTTCGCTATTCTCTTCCTTCCCTCAGTTCTTGAGCTCAGTTTCACAGCCACAGTTATTCTCGTCAAACTCTTAACTCTGAGATCAACCCAGGCTGCTACAGAGGGGTTCTCTTTTCCCATGTCCAATTTGGATGATACCAGAAAATTAGAAAAATGCAAGGCAGCCATTCATTTAATTATTGGAAGAAAGAGGAGACCAAAGTTTCTCTGGATGTCCAGTATGTGTTTTCTTCTGCACTTTCTCTGCTGATGGAAAACCTTGTTTTGTTCCTGAAGAGGTTGCAGTAAAATGGGATAAGCTTTGAAAATTCCTGAATGGCTGCTTTAGTCAAAAAAAAAATTAGATTGTGGGCAAACAACTATTTAGAAAGGATTTTGCACAATAAACAGGCAGTGTCAGCCTTGCCAAAATCCTGTCATGGTACTCTATGGTTTCCAGTGAAGCAAGCAAACACTCTGCGCTCAGCACTTCTAGCTGCAATCTGGTTAATATCTTGTAGATTCTGTTTGCACAGTTATGAAAGCAAGGATATCAAATAAGAACATTCAAACTACTTAAAAATGTTTTGGGAAGTCTATCTGAATTTCCCATAACTTTCTTAAAGACATTTCCAGCATCAGGCTGCTCCAAAGACGACGAAAAAGAATTTTTGATGCCAGTAACTTGCAGTGTTTCACCTATTATTTTTTCAGAACCAGATTCTGGGGGTCAAATAAATAGTTGATTTTTTTGAGTACTTAGTAACAGGGAAAGGTGTTAAAATCATTGTTGAAAATAGTAACTTCTGGTCTTGTAAAGAAATGCCAGTTAGACTATCTAAGCAATAAGATAGTGTTCATCATACAATATTTCAAGTATGCTTTACACATATCATATGGTGAAGATCTGATCTGGGAAATTTCTGTACTTGGTGATATTCAAAAGACATCTGGACATAGTCCTGGGCAACCTGCTCTAGGTGACTGCTTTGAGCAGTAGTATTGGATTAAAGGATCTCCAGGGGCCTTCTCCAACCTCAGCCACTCTGTGTTTCCATGATACAGAGCGGGCAAAGCAGGCTAAAGATCTCCTCTATTGAATGGGCTGAATCACTGCTCCTGTATTGCTCTTACCTGGCTATTTCAGCAGCTGAACTGTTGAAAAAAGGTCTTTTTGATCTTAAGAACCAAGTATGTGACAGTAGGTTTTACTTCTGAGTGGGTTGCAACTCTGCCCAATGTTAGCAGGAGACGGGACTCAGCTCTTCTGCTCCCGGCTGCTCCCATGCTCTGTAGTGATCTGGGCGTTTATGCAGTGCTCTGTGTTCAGTGGTGAATGACGAGGTCAAATTTCTACTCCTTACCCCTGCTACCCCTGTACTTCAGCTCAGATACATATGCACATAAAGCAACAGCGGGCTGGTGGTAGCTGGAGTTTTCATTCTGGTAATTTTGTATCATTTATATAGTAAGTAATGATAACATTTCCTGTAGGGGAATTTTTTTGTGTTATTTTACTCTTTTGAGCGTACAGAGAAAAATGCAACTGGATAAAACTCATGTGATTTGTACTATGCCCATTAAAGCTCTAACTAGGGTAAGGCTTGAAAATTTTTATGTTGTCTTACTCTTTTGAGCATGCAGAAGAAAATGCAACTGGATAAAACTCATATGAATTATGCCATGCCTATTAAAGCTCTAAGGCAAGGCTTCAGTCATGACTTCCATAACTAAGTCCTAATCATAAGGGCCATAAAAAGGAAGGAAGAAACTATTTTCCCAACCATTTTTCTCATACTGAAAAGTGGCAAGATCATTTTCACTCAAATTCTCCTAAAAATATAGCCTTCGGCAACAAGTCAAATTCTTAGCCTGAAAGGCTTTGGGATGATTGACAGAATTGACGTGATTTGTTCTTCATAAAATAATATGAAACCGTACTCACAGACCCTACAAGTACATACATCTAGGGTAGACTAAACCCCTCTATTTTTAAGTATAATTGTCAGCTAAGCAAACACAACAGTGAAATAAAAGACTGAAAACTGATCCTTTCACCAGCTGTAACCTGAGATCGAGCTTAACTGTGTACTTTAAACAAACATTGCATAATAGAACATATATTGAAGCTCAAGCCGTATTTTAGATCAGATATTTTATTTATCCATTACAGGATAAATATTGATTCTGGCTAGACTCCTGTGACATGAGGCCAAGTTAAAATAAAGTCCTTAAAGAATGTGAGACCCTCATGTCCCGTCCTGGAATGGACCAAAGCTGCAATTAACTGTGTGTCTTATGTACAGGTGTGGCCAAAAAAACATCCAGCATATAATGATAATTTCTCAAAATAGTTTGCTAGTCTCCAGTAATCTGTGACCTAAGGACATGATGAGTCTGGAAGTACTTCTATTTAACAGCCCTCGGGGAACTTCTCTTCCATGAGGTTGTTGCTTCCTTCTGACAGCTTCTTAGCTTTCAGAACCACGGTGTCCTGCAGCAGGGTTTTGCTTAAACTGGTAGATACTTTTAGGAAAAATCAAGAGCTATGGCTTCTCTTGCTACTAGTGTGGTAGTTAATCATTTATGTAATGTAACTCCCAAGTTGTTCCAGCTGATTTTACTTTTCAGGGAAAGGCAGATGTCTGAAAACGCACAATGTGCACTTTTTGTAGAGCCCATTGATCTGCTCCCTTTATCACACTGAGCCCATTGGCCTGACCCTCAGTGACACTGCAATGACTGTCCGGTTTATCAGCCATCAAATGTCTTTTCAGGGACTTCTCAACATGCTGATATTCCTGCTGCATTCCCTGCTGTGTTCTGGACCCCTCTATACCTTGATCTGCATACCCAGGCCAAAGCTTTGGTGTTGCCAATGTCAACCAAAAACCTACCGTCACAGGCAGTCTTGTATTCTGTTTGCCAAATTTGGGTATTCTAAATCTCCTCCCTCCAGATTATTTGGAAAAAACCCCCACACTCTCCCAAGATTATCCAACCATGTTATCATATTCACTTACAGTCAAAGTACAAAGCTAAATTGCTTTTAATTATCTCATGTACAATGAACATATGCCAGAGGCCTTGTTAACAATGATGGAATCAGAATAAACACGTGAAGGTGTAGGCTGCATGCTAACTGTCCGTTGAGTCATCATGAAAAACAAATAGATTCCATTATGTTTCCTCTGGAGTCTATTTATTTCTCAGTGAGGTCAATGAGTCAATTTTAAATGGCCCAGCTGCAGCTAGTTCAGGATCTTTTTCTGCAAAGGGCTAGGAAGGGAGGAGTTAAGAAATATGCACTGACACAAATAACCCATAAATAGGTAAGCTGCACCTGCCTCTGCTGTCCATGATTACACATCAACAAAGACTTTTGGAATGCAACAGGGAAAAGAAAGGAGTGGAAAAGTATAAAACAGCTATAGCTGATGTGCTAGAAAAATTGATGATTGATCCTGACAGACCGGAACATAAAGATCTGATCTTTACCTATGGGGGGACTGTTTACCCCACTACTCTTTGCACCTCTGAAATATTCAAAGCTGTGGAGTCCTTTGAAGCCAAAAGAGATGATGTTGTCCAAGCAAGCTTTCCTAAACATGTATGTTTCTCTTGCTGCACAAAGGAGGTTGCCATAATAATGCTGATAATCAGAACAGGTATAACAATAGTAGTAACAATAACAACAGGAACAACAACAACAATAATAGTAATTACTGCTACTGTTGTAATTATGGTGTTGCATTTAGAACTATGAAATATTTATTTCAGGTTTTGAGATGAATGGGAGAGTAAAGTGGTGTTCCCATTTGCAAATTAAAAAAAACCAAAACCAACACAAACTTTGGCATAAAGCTATCTGATTTGTTTTCATGTGCAATGCTGTATGTTGTACACTTTTCTCTCCCCCTATCTGATTTGTTTTCATGTGCAATGCTGTACATGTATGTTGTACACTTTTCTCTCCCCTTCCTGTAAACTAGATGAAGTATTTCCATCCTACCACAATACAAATCTTACCAGTTTTTGTCTTAGGATATACCACAGACTCCGCAGGAACTCACACTGAAAAGGGACATATACATGGATATCTGGCATATCCAGAGTTACCAGAATTAAGTGCATGAACATTTTTGAAGGACATCTGGTTTTCCAGAATCTAAAATGCTATCCTTCATTTCTCTAGTTGGTCAATATAGCCAAAACTTTCCAGTACATGTGGGTAGACCTTATCACTCCCTACATCTACCAGAAAGGAGGTTGTAGTGAGGTGGGGGTCAATCTCTTGTCCCAAGTAACGAGTGATAGGACAAGAGGAAATGTCCTCAAGTTGTTCCAGGGGAGGTTTAGCTTGGATATTAGGAACAATTTTTTCATGGAAAGTGTTGTCGAGCACTGGAACAGGCTGCCCAGGGAAGTGGTTGAGTCACCATCCCAGAAGGTATTTAAAAGACAGGTAGATGTGCTGTTTAAGGACATGGTTTAGTGGACTTGAGAGTATTAGGTTTACGGTTGACTTAGATGATCTTAAAGGTCTTTTCCAACCTAAATGAGCCTAAGATTCCATTCTACGACAAACTTCTGCTAATGTGTGTCAGAGTTCAAATTCTTGCTCAGGACTTTTGGAAGTATTTCCTTTTTCCCCATCTTTCTGCATTGTTCCAGCTTTTCTCCTTCCCAGTCTAATCTGAGCTTCTTCCTTCTCCTGTTTCCTCAACAGGCTCCTCCATTTTGACTCCAGAAGGCTGCATCGTTCTAACTTCCCCCACCAAGATCCAACCAATTACTTTCAGATTTCTCTCCTCAAATAAAGAGGAAACATGAACTCATATTTTGAAATGGAGCAGGATAATTTTTGTCCATAAACAATTGTTATTAAGAGCTTTTAGGTTAGGGTTACTGAAAACAGCGTTTGGTCCCAGTAAAAAGCATAACAATTTCTCCTCTCCCAGCTGAAATTTTTGCTAAGTATTTTGAAACTAACATAACTAACATTATGTTAATTTTGGTTTCTACTTTCTCTCTTCTCTGAATTTTATTGATGCAGATAAAGAAATTACCCCTAAGAAGACTTATATGTACCTATATGGTTCTTCAAAATTTACCTGAGTCCATTTGCAAGAATAAAGCAAAAGTGAGTGCCTTTTAAATTATTTATAGAAGTACTGATTTCAGTGGATTTTCAAGCCAGTTTAGATTTATTTTCACTAGTATCCTTCTGGGATCATTTTACTTGTGTTGCAAGAGGCTTGATTCTGAGTGCAAGTCATCCTGCAAAAAATACTAGCATTTTACCCAAATGTGACCCTTCTCAGTCATTTTATTGTTTTATCTGGTCTATTTTAATAAAACCACTGTTCACCATAAATATCTGAAAAACTTCATGCCAAGCAAAACATACTTAGATTCTATATAATTAATCTACATGTGCTCAAATAATCACATTTCAAAAACTTTCCTCAATGCTACAGACAGTGAAATAATTTGAATCCTGCTTATAATGTGAAATCAGCACTTTAAGATTAATATACACAGTCTGAGAAATCTTTGCTTTGGCAATTAAAATGAACATTGGTATTTTTCCATTACAGCCCTTTCCTAATACCTGTATATGTATTTTAATGTATGTCTTTCAGATACTGTTATTGCTCCAAAATCCAAAAGATTTAGTGACATTTTATTATTGTTTTTCCCTAGTCTTTTTTCCTTTCCATCTTATGGATCCTGGCATAATTTATTAAAAGACTTCGCAGCTGGAATAGATACTATATTCCTTCCTAATGGATACATTCACTCATGGTTAATGGTGTTTCACTCTCACTGTCTTGACCACCAACCTAGAACATGCTCTAACACAAGCACGATCTTACCTTCAAAATAGCCTTCTCATAAATTGTTCTTTCATTGCCTCAGCTGACTGGGAATGGGGCATTTGGTGATGTTCTCTTCTGTAAAGATGAAATTTCAGCCATTCTGAAGACACTATTCTCAGCCTGCCTTCCTTAGGTGTACTATTCCCAGCTTCATTAGCAGAATTTTACTTCCGTAAATATGAGCTGGATAGTCACAATGTACAATGGTGAAAAATTCAATAGATTTCCTAGCTTTAAGGGTTATTTCACAACTGTCTTACAACGGGCTTGGCACACAGCATTTTGGGCACCTTTCCTCTTTTAAAACTGTGCACATCTGACTCACCAAAGTCAGCTAACCAGAGGTGAGGAGAGGCAGACTGTTGGTGATGCGGCAATGAGTTCTTTCCTCCTCTGTGGCTAAAAAGATATTAGGTACTAGATGGCAGCACGACAAAGCTTGTCCACCCATTAAGACCATCAGGTCCTTCTTCCTAAGAGACATTTGCCTTTTTTTTTTTTTCCTGAAAAAGTTATGGGAGCCTTTTGAGGACCCGTTGGCTTTATGAAAATATTTTGTTATTTCTGAGTGTCTGTAAGCCTTTTCGTCCAGACAATCAGGCCATCTTATCCTGAACTAACTCCAGAGGTACAGGCAGGAATATCCATGGCAGGAATACCTAAGCAGCTGGTGAATAGTTCTTGAAATGCAATTGCTGCCCAGCTGGTGTATTAAGGTGAACAAAAACTGAAGCCAGTTAACTTTATTTCACCCATGTAACAACACAGGAGTTGGTCTGTGGCTATTCACTTATTCCTGCCCCAAGATGAGGGCCATCAACTGGATAAGTGAAGCAGAAAGCTGTCCACAGATTGACTATACGCAGTGGACCTCTGCAGACTAGCAGAACTGCTCAGGTTTGGAAAGAAATCAAATCCAATAATAATTTTAAAAAGCAAGGAAAAACACTTCAATTACCATATAGTGGCATATAAGTAAGTTTCCAGGGAAAATAAATACACTGAATACTAAAACCTGTGTATTACATCTTACAGTATCAATGAAGCTTCTTTGTAGGTGGTGTTAGAGACTGGAGGAATCTTTTTGAGGAAAAGCATAGTTTGGAAATGGAGAAAATGTACAAGGAAGGCTTAGCAGCAACCGCTCCAGGTTAAGATAAGACATGTATTGCAAAGCTTGGGAGATAAAACAGACCTCTTACAGCAATCGTTTCCTGAACTCTGACCAGGAATGCAATTGCATGATACACAGGAAAAAAGTCAACATTGCAGATAAGTGTTGTAATATTCAGACTACAGCTGCCTTTATAGTGATTGCAGTGTATATCAGATGTTACTGCTAAATTAAGAACTTCAGCATACTGAGAAGTTGTTCATTTAATGAACAGTATTATAATTAGTCACATACAGAGGAATCTAACAGCGCTGCTTCACAATATGCCTTCTTAAAGGAATATTCTGTTTCCCCTTTTATTACTTAATTCTCTCAGTCTTTCTAGAGGGCTTAAGGGTATTTGATACCTAGAGACCGTTCTAAAGACTATCAATTCAGGTCACTTCTTGCCCAAAATATCCTGAGGTACAGGCAGGAATATCCATGGCAGGAATACCTAAGCAGCTGGTGAATAGTTCTTGAAATGCAATTGCTGCCCAGCTGGTGTATTAAGGTGAACAAAAACTGAAGCCAGTTAACTTTATTTCACCCATGTAACAACACAGGAGTTGGTCTGTGGCTATTCACTTATTCCTGCCCCAAGATGAGGGCCATCAACTGGATAAGTGAAGCAGAAAGCTGTCCACAGATTGACTATACGCAGTGGACCTCTGCAGACTAGCAGAACTGCTCAGGTTTGGAAAGAAATCAAATCCAATAATAATTTTAAAAAGCAAGGAAAAACACTTCAATTACCATATAGTGGCATATAAGTAAGTTTCCAGGGAAAATAAATACACTGAATACTAAAACCTGTGTATTACATCTTACAGTATCAATGAAGCTTCTTTGTAGGTGGTGTTAGAGACTGGAGGAATCTTTTTGAGGAAAAGCATAGTTTGGAAATGGAGAAAATGTACAAGGAAGGCTTAGCAGCAACCGCTCCAGGTTAAGATAAGACATGTATTGCAAAGCTTGGGAGATAAAACAGACCTCTTACAGCAATCGTTTCCTGAACTCTGACCAGGAATGCAATTGCATGATACACAGGAAAAAAGTCAACATTGCAGATAAGTGTTGTAATATTCAGACTACAGCTGCCTTTATAGTGATTGCAGTGTATATCAGATGTTACTGCTAAATTAAGAACTTCAGCATACTGAGAAGTTGTTCATTTAATGAACAGTATTATAATTAGTCACATACAGAGGAATCTAACAGCGCTGCTTCACAATATGCCTTCTTAAAGGAATATTCTGTTTCCCCTTTTATTACTTAATTCTCTCAGTCTTTCTAGAGGGCTTAAGGGTATTTGATACCTAGAGACCGTTCTAAAGACTATCAATTCAGGTCACTTCTTGCCCAAAAGATTTCTGTCATAGTTAAGCTCTCATCCAATTATGATTCAAATCAATGGAATTTTTTCATTGACTTAATTGGAAATTGAATTACATCTGCATTAAACACCGATAAGAAAGAAACTCTTAACACATCAGTAGCTCAATGTGTTTAGAGTATAGTTATCTTTTTATAGGCAGAATATCAGCCTCTATCTCCATAGCTTTGGGTAATTTTGATGCATATCTACTAGTAAAGTTTGCTCTGTAAATTCACTGCCAGGTCTTGTACTATTTTGCAAGTATGCATCAGCAAAAATCTGAATCTTATTAACACATAACATACCACCTTCAGCATCCTGATTTCTTTTTTTAGTCTAATGAAAACAGTTCTCATAAACAAATCAGATCATGTTTGTGTGTGTCATTCCTAGGCATTGCTTTTGTTATTGGTTTAATCACAATACAACAAAGCTACAGTTTGTAGCTGCTTTTGACTTTGTTTCATGGATTTCTAACATGTCTCAGACCTGCCTTGCTGTGAGTTCTGGTCCTGGTCAGAGAATCCTGCACCCCTTGCCATAATTTTGCTGGTTACATCATTGAGGGGTGTCATGTAGTTACCGACAAGTAGCAGCTTTTCTGAAAATGTTGGAAATATTTGTAATCACTAGCCGTTGCTTTATGCATTAATCCACTGCTGACTGGACACAGTTATTTACCTGACCAGCATGAATGTGGAAAAGTGATGGGTTTCCTGCCCCAGACTTGAGTCTTGTCTACTTTTTCTCTCCGCTGAGGTCTGCTCTGAAGTCAAAAGGGAAGCACTGGTCCCAAACTTTGAGACTTTCCCTTGGGAGCTCCCGGGAGTTCAAGACATCTCACTACGCTATGTCTGTGGTAGGTAAATAGTTTCTGTGGGAGAGATGTGTCTTTGCTCTGACTATGGAAGTCTGCTGAGGTCTCCCCAGGGTGTTAGCCTCTGGGACTGTCATAGAAGCTCAGAAGAAACTTCCCAGCTAAACTTCACCTACTCTTCTACAAGCACACCTTGGCTGAGCACAGCAAGGCTAGTAACAGCTACTTGTGCCATGAAGAGTAGGAACTCTGTCTTGCCTGTGGTCCCAGCAATGTTTTTCTTCTGCTGATTCCCAAGCAGTGAGGGAAGAAAATGGTATAGTTCAGACATGGAGAGTGCAAATGCTGGACTTAGCAAAAGAAAAAAAAAAGGGATGATTTTAAATATCTTTTAAGCCTCCAGACTAGGAGAGAATGGTTCCAAGAAATCTGCAAGACATTTATGCAAGTTTTCTTCTGCAATAGTCAATTCCCCACATAGCAGATGACTGCTTTTGCTACCTGCTCTTTGCAGGTGTTGCATTAACATTTCCTTGGAGTAAATACAGTTTATGAATCAGCTAGTTAATGACTCAATACTCATAAAAATGTGAATACTTATTAATATAAGAATGTTTCAGTATGTAAAATGTTATTGTCTCTAGGTTTTCCTCAGAGGAGACCTTTATTCATCTCTTCAAAGCAATGTTCTCCATTTCTCCCTCACCCTGCAATTCTCCAACCTGATAGTACTCAGGTTTGAGAAAAGGGATATTTTTTGCATTTCTACCACTTTTCTTCCACAGATTGCTTTTACTCAGTATGTGTTGCCTTAATTGGAGATCACTCTACTCTTTTCCAAGTCAGCAGCTACCAAAAGTAGGAACTCAGCTGGGAAGAAAGGTAAGTGTAGGGGTTAAAAACTACTGAGTGAAATTATAGTTTCCCACAATATGATTTAGTTTGTGTATAATAAGGCCTTCACTAAAGAGTTGTGCTATTCAATCTGAACTTCTTTGTATGATTCAGAAATCATTCTTATTTTAGCTCCCCTCAAGTAAAATCCATTTACAACCTTAAAATTTAACAATATCATTGATTTATTGAGGAAAAGGGTGATCCAGCAAAGCTAGTCTTGGTGGCCTCTGGTTGGTGGCCTCACTCCTTTCTGTAGTGACTTAAGGATCCCAGTTACCAAACAGCTTCTGCTGTTGAGCACAAGACAGAGACTAAGTGTGGGAACAGCACTGGAAATAATCAGGAGTGAAAAATAATCTATTAACTTGGCACTCTACACTAGCAGGAGCCTTTTTGTTTTGTTGCACTGACTTTTAAATCCTGGCAATTCTGGTAAAGTCTCCAGTTACAGCTGTTATAAAAATTGCTATTAAAAATGGGAAACATAGGTTTCAAGCAATATGGTGAGATAGATTTGAAACTGGACCAGTCCCAGGTGTCTACCCTATTTTACTATCATGAAGGACTCCTCCATCTCTGGCTGGAGATGGTGGGGAAGACTAAGGCATGGAGGACTGAGCTTCGGAAGGAGTTGCTGAATGGTATTCCTGGTACATCAAGGAAAATACCATCAGTTTAAGAATACTTTAAATCAGGATGGTAAAATCTGCGGATATTCAGGAGTTTTACCATTAACTATCTGTTTTCATGCTTCAAAGGCAACAACTGTGGGTTTTCTATGATGTAGAAAAGCCATAACTATTGGCAGAAAAAGACTAAAATAAGATAAATTACTCATCTGAAAACAAAAAGACAGAAGTTTTGCCTTTTCTGAGCCACATGTGGAAATATATTGCATGGACAGATTAGTAAGTCTGTTAAGCTGTGCTACTGCTGGCAGTTTGTGGTGCATTGACTCTGGCTGGATGCCAGGTGCCCACCAAAGCCAGTCTATCACTCCCCTCCTCAACTGGACAAGGGAGAGAAAATATAACGAAAGGGTCATGGGTTGAGATAAGGACAGGTAGAGATCATTCACCAATTACATCACGGGCTAAACAGACTTGACTTGCTGGCTGGATGCCAGGTGCCCACCAAAGCCAGTCTATCACTCCCCTCCTCAACTGGACAAGGGAGAGAAAATATAACGAAAGGGTCATGGGTTGAGATAAGGACAGGTAGAGATCATTCACCAATTACATCACGGGCTAAACAGACTTGACTTGGGGAAATTAATTATTTACCAATCAAATCAGAGTAGGATAATGAGAAAATAAAAACTAAGTCTTAATACACATATATCCCCCCTCTCCCTTCTTCCTGGGCTTAACTTCACTCTTGAGTTCTCTACCTCCTGCTCCCAGGCGACACAGGGGGAGAGGGAGTGGGGATTGCAGTCAGTTCATCACATGTTGTCTCTGCTGCTCCTTTCTTCTGTGTCTTAGAGGGCTTGAATTGTCTGTTTGGCACAGCTTGGTCCCTGAGTAAGTGGTTAGGTGTCTCTGCGCTGATGTTTCCATGTGCTGCTTCTAGAAAAAATTGTTTGCTAAGGCTCAGTGTAGCACAAATGCTGGAGCCAGCCTGGGTCCAGCACTGCCCCCTGAGCACTAGGAAATGGAGCACAAACATCCAGAGAAGCTCTGCATGGAGCCATCTCATCTTTCTCAGGGTTTCTTAGAGGTGATGCTACCAAAAAGATCTATGCTGCTAAGTTTACCCTGGAAGCAGCAGAAAAGAACTTATCACACAGTGGTGTCTGAGCTTTTAACTCTTGTTCCTACACTAGGTAACATTAATCTTCAGTCTGGCTAATCTGCCCGTAGATAGTTGTGAACTGGGTATTTCTAGGCAAGAGATGTTCAAATTATTGTTTCTCTCTCTGTTGCCTTACATCAGCTCATCTCTCCTGTACCCTCACCTCCATATCCTATGAGAGTAGAAGTGTATGGGTACAAAGCTCTGTGTTCTCCTCTCATGTCCCAATTTAGCTTCCAGCAGTGCACACTACATCCCTTGTCCTCCTCCACAACACACCACGTGGAGCTCAGTCAGCTCACTTAGTCCTTCAGAGGGCATCAGGAGGTGACAGTGGTAGATCATGGGTCAAGAGTAAGTAGGTTGTTATTGGTGGTGCCCACTTTGGCCTGGTAAACCAACTGGTAAGCATTGGAATTAGCCCACAGACCATTGCCTGATGGTTCTTCTGTAAACTTTCTGAAGGATTAATTTACAGTGTCATGACTGGAACTCAACAAAATTCATGGAGAAACACGTTTTGAAAAAAATCAGAGAAAAACACTCTGTAGTTCTTTTTACATAAATTTCCAGTCCTAATACTACAAGATTTGAATAAAACTAAATGTCCTTAAGTGAAAAACCAGATGAAATAGGATTTTCAGACAAGAAATTAAGTTATCTTCTCTCTGTGAAAATATAGTTTTGACTTTATGCTTAAGGCCCAAGCTGCACACTTCCAGGTCCTGTAGGAATACATCCACTGATTTCTTACATACTCTACTGAACAAGTTGTGTTTGCTTTGATAATCCTAATTTGTACATTCAAATTCGTATACTGAAAATTAGAATGATTTTTTTGCAAAGAATGTGACAGGACTAATTTTTTTGATGCATCTGGATAACCTGTTTTAAGATACCTCTTTAATCAGCTTTATTTAGCATAATTTACATTTGCATTTTCTATTTGGCCTCATTTGTTTGTATGGCATAATTTCTTCTGTAGCACAAGCTCCAGGGCTTTGACTATTTCAAAGACATAGACCATAACGGGACAAATGACAGGTTTGCAGGAAGTAGGACATTTAGTGCATTAGCAAGAATCAGAAAGTTCCTCCATAACATCAGTGAGTGTTTTCTGACATTATTCTTTTCTCCCTCCTTCATGTTTCTTCCCCTTCCTCTTTCAATGTCAGGTTCTATAGATACACAATGAGGCAACAGGTGACTTCTTGAGGTCACTGGCCTGACTCCTCCATCTGCACATTTATTTGGTAACAAAGTTCTAGTCAGAAACTTCCAAATTTAAAATTAATTTCACCAATACTGTTGGGAAAAATCAGATAAAACAAACAAACAAGGAAATAAAACTCTCTTGGTGATGATTTGAGTGGTCTGTTAACATACAGCTGACATCTTTAGATTAATATAAGAATATGATTTCTCCAGCATTGTGTGTCATGAAATTATCTGTATTTACTGGCATGTTCTTTCTTATTACCTAGTGGAGTATTAACAGGAGGGAGAGGGCAGTTAACCTTTGCATCTGTACTTTGGGAACTAGCCAATACATTAATAGAGATGATGAAAGCTGTGGAAAATTGCTTATTCCCTACCTTGTTCCAGAGAGAGGATTAAGAGAGTGGAAACTCTCCAGAGACAGCAAAGTTGAGGCTGAACAAAAAAATGAGAGGAAAGTTTAGATGATACTTGTGGGAAATGTTGGGGAGCAGAAAGACAGAGCTGGGTATAATTCTAAAGTGGTCTAACCTGAGGTTGTGACCAGCTTTTTCCTGGTCAGGGAAGGTGGCCATCATGAAGAAGACTCTGCAATTCAGGAGGAAAACAAAAGATGAAGGAGATTCCCAGAAAATTTTATGACAGGTGACACCCCAGCTCAAACAGTTTTTTAGAGTAGTCAAGAAAATGAGGCTGGATTATGTACTGAGGGTTAATTATTTTTCATGTCTGATGCAGTATTTCCTATATTTTTAAGTAAATAACAGCGCTGTCATGCAGGCTGGTAAATATTTTTTTTTTTTTGGTGGCAGTTGTCTCATGCCTGACATGTACTCCTGACATAAGAAGTCCTGTGCAATCATGAAAGGCTCTTCCCCAGCATTTCTTGGTGTGCCTGTGTCCCCAGGCAGCAACCTCTGCCGGTCTTAAAAAGGTGCTCCTGCTCCATTGTTTCTCTGTGCTCCTTTGTGGGTGTACAGACAAGCTTTTATCACATAACCTAAGACATCCTACCTACCTTCCTGGTCTCTGTTTGGAGGCTTTAACTCCCCTCAGATCAGGCACATGCTACATTATTTGAAGGGGAAAATACCAGATATGGCATTTCCATCGTACAGCCAATTCTACTTTAATCCCTACTTTTCATGAACTCATTCATAGGATCCCAGGGAATGTCCTTCCCTCCCCAAGGTTTTTTTGCAGATGGGTGATCAGGGGCATTTGTGGTACCTTCATGAATGGATCAATCTTAATGGATCCACCTTAAATCTTACTAGGTCATTTATGGAAGCCTTCTCCAAAGTTTTGCTGAGATTAATGCAGATCACAGAAATAGTTATAGAAACCCACTTCTTCTTATTTACCATCTGAGAGCACAAGCTTTAAGGGTATTTTTTTGTTGTTTTATTTATCAGGAAGTGAATCAGCATAGGTAGATCAGTCCACTAGGCAATCGTCAGCTGTCAGTGTCCTGTAGCTGTCACAGAAAAGGTCACCATCCACTTTCTGCAAAACTCCACAGTCAGGAAAGACCAGGTCTGATAATGGGAAGTCAGAAACCTTTAGAGGCACTGTGGTAGCTTGAACAACAAATACTGTTAATCTGGCCAATACAAAATCTTTTAATCTGTTTTTAATCTCCATGTTTTTGAAGCTGCTTCTTAGATGTTTTCCATCAGTATCCAAATTCAGTGTTTGGCAGGATCAGAGGGTCTTCTTGTGTAACACGTACAGTGCAAGATATACTTCTCCCAGATGGCTGTATCAAAGGTTCACATTAGTAAATCTTGATACTGCTTTTTTTTTTTTTTGCCAAGAAATTTAACTCCCCTCAAAATCCCTCCTCATGACTTATGTCTTCTAATTGGTTTTTCTCCACTAATACTGTTTTTTTTTTGTTCCTAAGGATAAAATTTGCCTCCAAGGAATAATTGGCCTGACTGCCCTTTCTGGCAAAAATACACTGGGAATACTCTGGGTTTTCTCTGTCAAAGTTTCTTTGGATTATTCTGTGATGAGTGAAGTGTGGGAGTGCAATGACCTGCCTTTCTATTGTGGAAATCCTATTCCAGCACTATGCTATTGCATGAGATACTTTAATAACTTACATACCATTTCCCCCCTTTTTGCTTCCTTAGGGAGCACACACTCTCCCAACATTTTGTATTACCAGCAGGGAAAAATACCAGTTAAAGACATTTTCTAAGTTTCTGTCCATGGCAGTTTAATGCCAAGGGAAGATAAAGGAAAACAATCAAGACAAGCTGCTTTTTTATTTTGCTAGGGTGGCTGGTTACACTTCAAGAATCAGCAAAGGTGCGTATTTGATGGTACAGCAACTCTTTGCTAACATCAGTCAGTTAGTTCGCTACACTTTGACACCAGATTTCATTCAACAAATGGACCGAGGAGGAGTCATAGTGTGTGCACTTGGTCCAGATGATGTCTGCACGTAGGTAGTCTTTCTATAGTGACATAGTTTTACAGAAAAGAGAAGATGAAGGGAAAAGCAAAGGATTTCCATGGACTGGTCAAAATGTAGGGCTAAGTCATTCTGCGAGCCTGGCAGCATGCCTCAGGGACCATGAGTGAATCCCTCAGGGCGAGCAAATGCCAAAAACATACAGGTTGCTGGTCCTCCTGCTCCAAGTGTTCAACAGGCAGCATTCAAACCATGGAGATAGGAAAGAATGGCATTTAGAAGCTTGGCATGAATTTTTTGTGGGAACTATTTTCTTGTTCCTTGTGACCCATCCTCTTACCAGACACTTGAATATTAAACCTGGGCCTAACTGCAGTTTTTCTACCGAGGTCAGTGTAGTCAGAAGCTCATTACCTGAAGTGCGTTATAAAAGCTAATCATTGTAGCTGAAGCTGTAGTACAACCAACTCAGAATGACTGATCAGTTGATAATTGAGCTCATTAAGGAAAGAACACATATGAAAGAGTCATTTCTAGGTAACTACCAGAAAACCAGAATTCTGTGCTGTAGTTTGAACAATGGCCAAAAAGCCTGTGTGTCCGTGTGCCCTCCTGGGCAGCAGTTGGAGGGAGCAGTTGGCCACCATCGTGGGATAGTCCACAGCCCATTTGCTAGCACAGTGAACATTTTCTCTCCCAGTCCTAATATGTTTAATTCCATTTCGGTGAGAATGATGAGCGATATGACAAAAAACAAAATCCCAGCAGAGTGAGTACTGGAAAGAGTAGAACTGCCATGAGGAATGTGATAGTGCTGCTTAAACCCCAGCCTTCAATTCACGTCTTTCTATTTTGATATATTTTGTTTATAAACTCTGTGCTGTAATTCCTTACAGATTTTTGGCACGATACTTTGGAGTTAAGCTCTTTAACCTAGTATGCAATTGCATTTTCTTTTTTTTTTTTCTTGTTTGTTTGTGTTCTACTTCTGTTGATTTCAAAAGGTTCAAATGACTCAAGGTCTTTGACTGGAGTTGCATATTTCTTTACAGTTTAAGGAAAAGTAGTAAATTATTGCTCACAGAGTCAAAAAAAGCCCACAACCCAGTCCTCTGTTAAAAGGTAATCTGTGTCTCTCTTTTTCTGCGTATCATTTCACACTGCGACAGAGCCTGTGTGTGAGAGAGAGAGAAGAATGGAGAAGCCCAGGAAAAAATTTGCGGACATCATAGAAAAGGCAATGGCTGCTGCTAACACAATGGATCGTGACGAACTGCTTTTTTCCTACAAGGGGATTCTCTACCCTGTTACTTTTTGCAGTCCTGAAGTATTCAAAGCCATGGAGTCCCTTGAAGCCAGAAGCGATGATATGATTTTGGCAGGATACCCTAAATCTGGTGAATATACTTTTCCTTCTTCATAAATAAAGTTATGTAATGGGAAATAAGTAGGTTTGTACTAAGTATATGTATATAGAATAGAATAGAGTAATAATATAACATAATATAATATGAATATATATTATATTAGTGTAATATTAATATAAAATAATACACAAATATAGTAATATATACTAATATAATGTATACTACATATATAATAGTATATATGTTATATATTGTATGATATATAATATTATATATGATTCAGGATTGTAAAGTTTTTGCTTTTTTATCATGGTTTCTTTTCAAAGAAATGCTATGCACCAGAGTGCAGTTATTAAGCCTGTAGTGACAAAGATGTAGGAACCCAGTGTCCAGAAGTCAGGAAATAGTAAACTAAACATGGAAGTTCTCTACAGACTCTTTTTTATGTTATGAATAAAAATATAATAAATGTGTATAGGAAATGACACTTTAGAGACTTTTTGCCTACGGTAAAAAAAATGAGCACATACAGCACAATTTTCAAATCTATTTCTGCTGCTGTGCTCAAGTTCTGTGTCCCATCTTTCCTCCCAAGGTAATCCTGTGCAGGACAGCAGAAAACATATGTAATTTACTAGTTTTTGAGGTACAGGTTTACCACCCCATCCCTCTTACATTTGTCTCTATAAAAATTCATTATATTAATGCATGCTTTCCTATTTGAATCTTAGTGGTTCTTCTCCTTTATTAGTTAATTTACAATATACAACACTGAGCCATTCACGTTGAACTAATGTAGCCTTATAAAGAGTAAAGGTAGAACCCTGAGATGTGATTTTCCAGACAGTCATCTGTGAAAGGAGACCAAACAATTCACTTGGTAGTGCTACCTACCTTGGCTTTTCTGGCAAATCCATTCTGCTTATTCTAGAGGTGAAACAAACAATTCTGTGTTTTTCCCCTTTCAGGCACAAACTGGTTAGGTCAAATCTTAAGTGATCTGTTAGTTATATTTGAAAAGAAAACACAGAATAAAGAAAGCAGTGTGAATGAAGAAGAACTAGAAGAATTCCCCTACCTTGAAATTGGAGACACTGGGAAATACGAGGTGGGCACAGAATACATATAAAAGTTGTAAAAATTTTGTACTTCAAATACTGAATATATGGTGTGTGAAATACTCCACTGATTGCTAAGAACTCTCCCACTTCTCTGTATGTGGTATCTGGTCAAGATGAATCTCATCTACATTGCTAAATACCGAGGGATAAATGGACACTTCAGAGTGCTTGAGAGGAGCACATACTCATTAGATAGGCAAGAACTGCAGAAATTAGCTGTAACATGTTTTGTATTTGAGAAAACTTTCATGAAATGTCGAATACTGAAAGAATAGCTTTTGTCTCTTCTGCTAGCTCTTCTTCCTCACCCCTTCTCTCTCCTCGAGATTCTTCAGCTTTCACATACCTTCAGTTAGAATCTGCATTGTACTGTTAGATTTGATCCCTTGTCTAACAGAACATGTTAAATTCATTATCACTCAAGTGAATTAGCAATGGGTAATCTCATTCCAAATGCTTATTCTCAGGGACTTTTGAAGATTAGAGCTACTCAGAGCAGTCCACTAAGATCCCAGCACTCATAAAGAATAAGTGCTTCTATCAGCCAATACTTGTTGATAAGTTTAGCAAGGCAATATTTTATCATAGGCTGATGAAAACAATACTTGTACTAACTAAACTGTCCTTTCCTCCTTCCAACTCGTAAAGCGAATGAACAAATTACCTTCTCGAAGACTTATATTTACTCATCTCCTTCCTGAAAATCTTCCCAGGTCTATCTTCAAAAATAAAGCCAAGGTGAGTGCTGATTTTAATGTCTTGAAAGGAAACACTCCTACAGATTTTTTAAAAAACTCATTTGGTACTTTTTTGCCAATTTTCAGAATCAGTCTTGTACTTAAGTGTTTAGCCTGGTCATTTCTACATGCCTGTTTAAGTACTGCCATTCATCTCACTTAATCTGAGTTCATCCCTATTGACACCTTTGTGTCAGTCTCCACAAACAAGATGTGAGGGGAGAGACAAAAATCTTCCAGCAGTAAAATGTGTTTTGACACAATTTCCTATGGGAAGCATTTTATGGTGTTGTCCCAAGTGAGTGCTTCAATGTGTCAAGTTTCAGAGACAATTTGTATTTCGCTATTTTTCGCCCACTACCTAAATAACAGATAATGCTTGTATTGAGCAAAACATACTGGGATTCTGCATAAATAATTTTGTTAATCTGTAAAAGATGTTTTAATAATTATAGGCACTCATCTTTGCAAGATACTGAAGCAAAGCGAAATCCTTCACCTTCTAAATTTACAATGAAATTGATACGTCTGCAAGTCGTACACAAGATATTAGAAATTCCATGAACTGCAATAATAAAGTAGATTATTATTTTCTTCATACTCTAGTCTGTTATGTCTTTCTCTACAAATATTTTATTTTTTTCTAGATATTGCTGCTGCTTCGCAATCCAAAAGATGTAGCTACATCTTTTTACCATTTCACCAATCGCATGTCTCCTCTTCCCTCCTATGAGACCTGGGATGATTTCTTCGTAGCTTTCATGACGAAGAAAAGTACAGTATATTCTTTTGCCTGTGTCAATTATTCAATGCTTTGACCTGTTCTAAAAACCTTGCTCTTTGTAAATCAGCTTCACTAGGGTTTTTTGGTTTACAGTACAAAAGCAGATATTAAAGACAGAAAATTTGAAATTTTAAGTAAAGTTTACAGTACTTGTCTTACTGCCTGAGAATAAATCCTTATCAAAACTACGTTTCCCCAAACTGCTTTAACTCGCACAAACTGATATTTTCTCTGAAAGAAGCATTTTCTCCTTATTGTGCTCTTTAATGCCCTTCATCCCTCCTCTTCAGTGTCCATCGTCTTGTGACTGTGTAGATGTCTGAACACCTACATGCCAAATTGGACAAGAGGAATGATTTGGACTAAGTCTAGTGCATTAAAAAAGAAAGAAAATAATCCCACTGGTTTAAAATTGCATAAATTATTCAGTTTTGCATATCACACAGCCAGCAAAATGTTTTAAACCAGATTAAGGGAGTCTGCAAGATGGTTTGAGTACTAATAGCTCTTCGGTGGACTCACATCTGTCTTGAAATACTAATAAGTTTTACCATACCAACTTACAAATTGTATCATATGCCTGAGACATGTTAGAACAGCCTGGAGCAAAACCCCATAATTCCCACAGAAGGGTGTAAACTCTGGCGTAGATATGATTAATAATGCCCATGGCTGAGGGATCAACTTAAGGAGTAAAAATTTGTTTATTTCCTAAGGTTCTCGTCTAACCTTTATTTATTTTTCATCTCAGTATTCTTTTGTTTTATTTAGTGCCTTGGGGGTCCTACTTTGAATACCTTTCCAAATGGAACAAATATGCTAATGATGAAAATGTTATGACAATAACTTATGAAGAGCTAAAAGAGGTGAGGTTACCAATAGTTACAAAAATTTTATACTTCAAAGAGCATTTGTTCCTGAAACAATTAACCATTATACTTACGTAGTGTATTCAAATGGGGTGATACTTTATAATTTCTTGTTTTAATGGAAAGGTGAAATTCAAACTTAAAAGCCTTTTTAAATTTTTGTTTGTGAAAATCGTTCTTGTTTTCTCTTTAGCTGTGATGTCACTGCTCAATCAAAATCACTGTAAATCAAAATACCCAGTTTCTGAGGAGAAAATTTTACATGTTCAACAGTGTAGATTTGCTTGACTGTAAATCTTGTACAATATTTTGTGACCTATAGGAAGACAGCTCCTGTCTTCTCTGAAATAATTATGTACTGCTATGTACACTATGAAATACTATGTACCACTCCAGTCCTACTGAACACTATGAATATGCAGCCAGCTGAGAGATGTAGGGAAGTGCAGACAGCTTGGAAAGCAGTGTAATTTGTTCAAATGTCATATGGTATGCTGCATTCCTCTTTTCAGAATCCCGTCCTGGGTGTGAAAAACATAGCTGCTTTCTTTGGGATATCCCTGACTGAGAAAGAGCTGCAGAGCGTGGTAGAGAGGAGCAGCTTCCAGTCAATGAAGAAGAACTCACAGAAGACGCATGGGGCATTTGGCGATGTTCTCTTTCGCAAAGGTAGGAAGTTCCAAGAGGTCCAGAGGTGGAAATGTCACACTCTCAAGAGCCTGGGCCACCCAATCTTTGCTTCTTTTTTGCACTTAGCATTACAGATTAGCATTAGTATCAAATATGTGGAGGGTACCTGGGAGGTATGGTTTAGTGATGATGCTCCTTGTTTGTTGTGTGGGTGTCTATTTTTGTCAGTTAGGTTGACGGTTGGACAAGATGATCTTTAAGGTCCCTTCCAACCTAGAAGATTCTGTGATTCTGTGATTCTATGTTATCACTGTTATGCTTGAGAAGAGTAGTCGAGGAGTGCTGCTGAGGAAGAGGCCCAGCAAGACTCTGGCAGCAGGCTGCAGCCAGCAGAGGAGAAGCAATCGCACACAGCAAATTTTAGTGGCGCACAGATGACTGGCAGGAAGGAGGAGTTGTCCATCTCTGTGCCAAGACCACCGATTTTTCAGCCACTAGAGGCCTACCTGAGCAGACAAAACTGGGCCAAACTCAGCCTGAGTGACATAATCACACTTTTTAGGAGAGTATAGGATCTCCTGAAAGGCTTATAGACAGCCCCTTGTTCAGACTCACAGGTTAGAAGTAAGTCAAGCTTGCAAGAGTCAGGTACATGGAGAAGGGGAAAAAAAAGGGAACTATTTTGCAGTGTAGTGGACACAACCTGGCTGTCAGAATCTATTTCTGCATTTTACATAGAAGAAGTCACTGCATAAAAGCTCAAGCTGCCAAGGGGGCAGAAACCCAGCTCAGTCTCCTGACAGATGGTTCTTAATCAAGCCTTCATGGTCTTCCACCTTGTCAGTCATAACTGACTGGAGTAAAGAGCTTCAGGGAAACAGGACTTTAGGCTGATTTTTTTGACACAATCACCTGAAGGGCAGCATGTTCTTTTGCATTATAGCAGTTTCACAGAGCTGTTGCTCCCCTGACTTTATGAAATTATGTTGGTGCAAAAATGTTTTATCTTGAAAAATGGACCAACTTCATTTGGTATACAAGGGAACAAAAATGACAGATCTACAGAATAAAAAATTAATAAGATGTCAAGTTTTTCAAGAGTTTCTTTGCTTCTTTGAAGGTGGTGTAAGTGACTGGAAGAATCTTTTCAGTGAAGATCAGAATGAGAAAATGGACAAAGCATTTGAAGAACATGTAGGAGGAACTAAACTGGGAGTGAAGTTAAAGTATGAAGTGTACTGTAAAGCCTGAAGAGTAATGAAATGTAGTTACAGCAAGAACTTTCCAATGCATTCTCAGGTCATCTGAATGGTCTATACAAGAAAATTAGATCAAATGGTCCAAGTATCTTAGAATTACTGTAATAATCACATTGCAGTGGCTTTTACAGTGACAATGATGAACAGATGGCTTTAGTTTCAAAGGTGAGATCTTTGGCTTGCTTTGGCTACAGTCATTTGCTGAATAAGGTGGCAACTAACCATATTCAAATAAACTTAACAGCCCTGTTTCAGTAGCTGACACTTGGAAAGAAATGCCTTTTTTCTCTTTCTAGCCAAATTCGATCTTTCTGGACTTACAATTATTTAGTATGTAGAATTATTATTTTTTTTTTGCAAAAATGTTTCAAATCAGGCAATCTTCACAGAAAAGATCACTAAGAAGAATATGGATCTGACATAACCATAAATAATGACAAAGGATATCTTCCCCATGATTTATGCACAAACTGGATCAAAGCTAGAGGGAGGAGAATGAAGGGGAATGGGGACTAGCATTGTTGGGTTTTTAATATCTCTGAATGCAGAATTTCAAGATGGATTTCAGATTACAGGCTGGTGTTAACAGGCAAGATCCACTCAGAGGCACTGCTTTTGTAGGATCATGGAACAGCCCAGGCTGGAAGGGATCTTGAAAAATCATCTGGTCCAACCTTCTTCTAAAGCTGGTTAATTCTGCCTGGACATTTAGAAATGCAGAGTTTTGCAAAGAAATAGGAATGCTAGAAATAACAGTTAAAAAATGTAAAAAAAAGAATGGATTCAAAAGCAAAACATCTGAAAGTCCTGACACAAGCCATCTTTAACAAATAGAAATTATCTGCAAGAGCTCAGAAACGTACCAGATGCTCAGAGGAGGACATACATAATAGTTGTGTTTAAAAATGTGAGAAAGAAGTATCAAAATAGAGCAGTCACCTTAACTTGATTCCTGGAAATTTACTAACAAAAATGACCAAGCAACCAGCCAACCATGGAATGTTATGAGGATAATAAGGTGATAAGGATAAAACACGTCAAAGTCATTCATGTTCCTTCTTTAAAAGATGACTTACTTCTTGAATAAGGCACAGACAGAAGATAAAATAGATGACAGCATCCGAGATGTTCTGAAGTTGTATGACAAAAAAGACACAATCTAGATCAACAAATTTATGGCTTCATATGTGGAGATGGCAACTTACAAATGTGGTTCTATAAATGAAAATAAAGTGCTGAAAGTAGATTTGTGTTCCTAGAAATTCATACAACAGTGACAAAAGGTATCCAGAGCAGGGTCATCAGCAGATCTACTTGGTGGAATATCCACTTGTTTACATGTCTGTTATGAAATCGGTTGCAATAGTGTGCTTGTGGTCAAACTGCATATACTGGATGACAATTAAAGCAATATAATTTAATGGTGAGTCCTGGTCATATTCAGCATTGTCCTTAACACTGCTGACAGACTAATATTTGTATCTTATATCCCCACTTTTAAGTCTGGGGATCAGAATAGAGGGATGAAAGTACTGGGGAAAATGAGGAAACAACTCAAAACATCAAATTGAGAAGAAGGTTGGCAAACATCAAGTTCGGTAAAGGTAAGTGTAAAATGCTACATTTAGAAAAGAGAAACCAAAGGAACAAGTGCTAAATGGGCATAAACCAGTGAAGCAGCTGCTGGCATGAAAAGACCTGAGGAATCACACTCAGCAAGGGCTAACATAGTGAAAGTGCTAGGAAAAAAAAGTCAAATCTTATTCTGGTCTACAGTAATAGGAGGATCGTACATAAGACACAGACAATAATTGTTACAGCCTGTGGTTTCATGTCAGTCTAAACTAGAGAATGCTGCTTAGGGAGGTTGCTGAGAAATTTAAGGAAGCATCTGGGAAGGAGAAGACAGGCATAACTGATGTTTCAGCAGTACAGGGGAAGGAATAGAAAGTCACATTAAGTTTGTTCTAATCTGTACTTGTAGGCATCTTGGAATATGGCAGACCAGCTTTCTGTGTCCTTACTGATCCCTTGTCTGTGTTAATTCTTCTTACATTAGTTAAATTGTCACCAAACACGCCAGTTTATGAAGGAGGCAAGACTACCAAGTCTGACTTCCTTATGTGATATTTTTCCCCAATTAGGTCCACACCACATTTTAGTGTTACATTCTGCATTCTCACTGGCTGAATCCTATTGCAATTTCATGGCAGCTTTGGGGTTTTCAGACTCTGATAACACACAAGAGAATTTGCTTGCAGTGAGTCTTTCCAGGCATAGTCGGCTTTGAGAGGTAAATGTGAGTAGTACATTTACTTTATTTAAGAAGGAGAAATCATTGATGTTCAAAAAATTTTACCCTTGCAGCATTTTTGGATGAGATATGTAGGTAGTTGTTATTGAGTCTGGGAACAATCTCTGCAAAGACTGGGCGCCATACAGCTCACAAGGGAAACACAAGCTCTGTGGTAATTTCTGAGATAATAGTACTACCTGACCACTACTCTGGTGAACTGATCAGATTAAAACTAGTTGGAGAACATCTAAACTAAAGTAAACAGTAGACATGGCCATACCGATCTGATGGAAAACCAGATCATGACCTGTTTCTGAAGTTAACACTCTCCTGTATCATCCCAGGGCTATGGGTTAGGTCCCTTTCTGCCCTTACAGTCTCACCCTGAAGGAGCAAGCTGTTCAGAGCAGTAACATCTCACGTGCTTTTGGTCCATAAGAGACACTCTGTAGGTCCTTGCATTTAGTAGGGTAAGGAGGTGGGGGAGGGGAGGACCGAAAAGGCAAACTGCCACGTCAGAAAATGAATGTGGGCAAGGAGACTTGATGAATGAGTAACAATTTGATGGAGTAAAAATTAAGAAGATGTGAAGGCGCTGAGTGTGAGAATCAATTCTGAAAACTTTGGGAATCTCTTTTCAAGCTAAGACATAGTTGACTGATACAACAGCAGTGCGTGGTTTTCAAACTTTATTACTGCTAGATCCTTACCAATTGTCCAAACAAACCCTGTATTTTTCTTTCTGGTCTGGTCTTTCTTGTTACCTATGATTCCTGAAATGACATATTTCCACTGAAGAGGATGGTTACATGTATTTCTGTCTATTTGCTTTAAAGAGAATGAAGAAATGGGAAGAATTATTCTAACCCACCTCCCACCTCATGTCCTTTCCTTAATCCATTTTCCAAAGCAAGGTTAAGGTGAATCTTGTCTTTGTGTTGCACTGCAAATGCTCCTGATGACAGCATTTCCATCTAAGGCTGATTTCCGTGTAGATGAACCAAACAACTCAGAGTTTTCCCTGGGCTCCATGTGAGCTTTGCCACAGTCTTACACCTCCCTGTGGGGTCACCTGCTTACCCTAAGGCACTGGGCTGTTGGGCAGACAGTGCTGGGATTGGGGCTCCTGGCATCCTCAGGACACCCGGTTCCCCTGAGCCTCTCCAGAGAGACAGGGCTGCTCTGAGCCCTCACCTCTGCAGCTCCTGAGGAACCTGCCAGGAAGCTGTGACAGCATTGAGGGCTCCGCTCATAAACAGAGATCAGGGTCCAAGGGTTAAAGGACCTGGAGGCACCCGTGTCCCCAGTGGCTCAGGTCATAGGTTGTTAGATTTCATATTGAGGTGTTACAGTGATCTGGCTCCCTCAGGATTCAGGCAGCTGGCTCTGGAGGCAGGAGGGAAATTGCTAATTTCTTGATGTCTTCATTAATATTGGCAAATGAGAGGAGAGTTTTCTTTGCGACTCAAAGTAAACACATGGACAGAAAACTGAAAACAATAACAAAGATGGCAGAAGGGATAATATTTGAACAGTGTTTCCAGTTTTTATAAGTAAAATAGCACTGATAGAGAAGACATTTCCAATAAAATCGTCTGTTTTGTTGGTTCTGCATTTTGGGAGACCAGAAAAATAATTTTAAGTGATTCTTTGTAGGTAACTGTAAGAAATCTTCCAGGTCTTACAGTTGTGCTTTTGATTTGACATGTCCTCATGCTTAATTAAGCTTGTGTATCGGTTTACTAATGTCCATTTATGAAGAGACAGACAAGGGCAGTGTGGAGTTCTCTGTGCATTTGATGTATGGGTAGTGAACAAGACCTATAGTATATTCAGGGGCATGAAAGAAAGAATAAAAAGCCCCCTGCAGGGTGATTCAGCCTTTCTGTATGGCATGTCTCTGTTGGGATGACCTGTGAAGATACCTGTTTCTTCATCTCAGTACTCCTTATCTTCTGAAAAGACATCAGCCAAAGTACCAGTAACTCCCCCCATCAAGAACAATTTCACCCAAAGATTATATTATGGACATATGTAGAGAGAAATAGACCTGAAGTCATACAGGTAGAATTTGATTCATGTTAATGCAGAACGTAAGTATTAGAGTTTCACAAGTATTAGTGTTTCACTTCTGTAGGATTTGGTGAAGTAAAAGGCTCAAATTTGAGTATTTAATCATGAGAAGTATGGCTTGGGTGGTACTTGTCCTTAGCTCTGGAGGTATTGCCTGAAGTGATGGTGTTACAGTGTCTGACTGCAGGATAGAGCCACCACCTGGAGGGATGTTGCACCCTTGGATGTGTATCCAGTAGTGGAGTCGATAGCAAACTAGGTTGAGATCCACTATCCACACATCCTCTACATGCTGGTTGTTCAGTTTGTAAATTGCACTGTATTGCTCACCTTTTAAAAATATTTCAGGCAATATACTTTATAGGTCTTTCTTCAGTTTAATTTAACATTTTGAATGCTATTAGTTGTTGCCCCAGTAGCAATTCTTGGTAAAAAACAGGCTCCTATTCCCAGTATCAGCTTCAGCAAAAACTCTGTGTCACTATTGTCAGTCTCCAGCGCTGTAATTTCAAAAGGAGTTAACAGAGTACAGAGTTAATGAGTGACTTGTACCTTCATACCTGAGTAAATGCCCTATCTGATTTGCTAATACGTTGCTTAAGTTTTTTCTGCATTGTGGAAAGACAGCCTGTATCTGTTTGTTTGAAAAGAGTTCCACAGGGATACAACCATGAGCAGAAACAGGGAAAGAGTCATTGAAATAATGGAAAATTCTTTTGCACAGGGTGAAAAGAATCCTCCAGAAAGCATGCTGTTTTCCTACAAAGGTGTTTTATACCCTGCTACAATTAGCAGCCCAGAAACTCTGGAAGCTCTGAAATCCTTTGAAACCAGGAGTGACGATGTGATTATAGCAGGCTACCCTAAAACAGGTGAGTGTTGTTTTCTTGATAAGTAATCAAGTATTTATGCTGCAATCCAGAATTTTGTGCCATCATTTAACACAGCAATAATATCTTAGAAATCTTACAGTGACATCAGACTTCATAGGGTCATGAAATTAAGTTGTAAGGCATCTCTGGAGGTCAACTAATACAGCATCCTGCTCAAAGCAATGGAAAGACCTAATCTTCAAAGTGGGGTTTGGTTGCCCAAGGCTTTGTCCAGAAGAGTTTTAAAACTTTGAGGGTGGAGACTCCACTGAAAATCCGTTGCAGTTTTTTCCCACTATAGTGTTCTTTTGGGGGTTGTTTATTTGTTTGTTTGTTTTTTACTTCTATGCAGTCAGAAATCCCCTTGTTGTGATTTGAAATATGTTCTTTTTGTCATTTCCTGGCCAATTTTCAGAAGAGTTGGCTCTGTCTTCATAATAACCTCCAGTCGTGGAAGACTGCAGTGAGATTCCCCCATGCCTTATGTTTTTTCCCTCCAGCCTGGGTAAACCAAGACTTTCTATGTGTTCATTTGCTCCAGCTCCCACTGATTTCAGGAATGTTCAGTGGGACTCTCTCCAGATTCCCCAAATCTCTTGTGCTTCAGTACAGGAACTCACCAGTGTTGGGTAAAGCAGGATTATCACATTCCTTGATTTTCTGACTACAGTCTTGCTAATACAGGGAGGTATTTTTGTTTCCCTACTTGCTGCAAAGGCAATAGAGGGAATATATCCCGCTAATGAGGGTAGAAGAACTGCTGTTTCCATAGACTTATTGCATTGCAGAATGCAGGTGATTCTAATCTATCTAAATGGAGGGAAAGACCTGAATGCCACCAGAACTCTTGGATTATTTCATCTCTCTTTCACTATGGGCATTTTGAATTGCTTCATTTTTTCCTGGAATATCTTAACATTTGCGAAAACAGAATTGCTGATCCTTGTAATATCCACTTTGTGTGCCATCTGTGCACAGGCAGAAATTGTTTAAAGGTGTGAGGGTCCACCTACATATCCCAGATGTCAGTTGAAAACTAGGACTTGGTTTACCATGCCTGGTCCCTCACATACCAGTTGTGCCAGGTTGCAGGGGCCAAGAAAGCTGAACCTGGTGCAAAGACAGTGACAAAGCTTGACAGTCTGGTGGTTTGGTTGATGATGACTTCTGTTGTGGAAGCATACCTGGGGGCTGGGAATGAGGCCAAACTGTGTTGATCATGAACAGACCGTAACAGGAGGAGGGAACATGGTGTTCCCAAAGACAACACTGTAGAAGGAGAGCAGAAACAGCAAAGGGACAACTCAGTTGGCCCTGTGCTGGGAGCACCACTGCTCTTGAGGAATTTCCACACAGAGTAATCTGAGGTGACCAAAAAGTGCCAGCACTGGAAAAAGCAATAGAGGTCTGCTTCTGTTTCCACTAAAGGATAGGATGTGCTTCTGAAGCGAGCAGGGTAGCGCTCCACAACATGTGGTTGACAGCTCTGTCCCTGTTAGCTTTTGGAATGCCCTTGTTGATAATTGCCCAGCATCTCTGGTTCAACCCCACCCAGCAACTAAACCCCACACGGCTGCTTGCTCAATCCCCACCAGTGGGATGGAGGAGAGAAACAGAAGGGTAAAAGTGAGAAAACTCGTGGGTAGAGACAAAAACAGTTTAATAGGAAAAGCAAAACCCATGCACACAAGCAAAGTAAAACAAGGAATTCATTCACTACTTCCATCAGCAGGCAGGTGTTCAGCCATCTCCAGGAGCACAGTGCTCCATCATGCATGACGATTACTTGGGAAGACAAACTCCATAACTTTGAATGTCTTCCCTTTCCTTCTTATTCCCACAGCTGACCACGACTTCATACAGTGTGGGATATCCCTTTGGTCAGTTGGGGTCAACTGCCCTGACTGTGCCCCCTCTCAACTTCTTGTGCACCCCCAGCCTACTCTCTGGTGGGGCAGTGTGAGAAGCAGAAAAGGCCTTGATGCTGTGTAAGCACTGCTCAGCAGAAACTAAAACATCCCTGTATTATCAACACTGTTTTCAGCACAAATCCAAAGCACAGCCCCAAACTAGCTACTATGAAGAAAGCTAACTGTCTCCCAGCCAACGCCAGCACACCCACCTGCTGACAGGCTAAGGTACAATATAGTGCTACTGGTATCTTTGTCCTTTCAGGAACCAACTGGCTTGACCAAATGGTGAAGGAATTGGAATCAACAGATGCCAAGTATACAGAAGAAGAAATGAAAGAGAGAATAAATATTGAAAAGAAGCTAGAGATATTTCCACGCCTAGAACTTGGAGATCCTGGGATATATGAGGTTGGCCGGGACTGAAAATATTGGCAATCCTCTTCTGACAAGTAGTAATAGCTGAAAGACAATGGCTGATCTCAGAGGCAATGGAGACCCTAGAACCTTAACAACTGCTGTGGTCTGCACAAGTAGCTGAACTATTCCCGCTGTTGTCCCAACGCAAAGGTCTCAGTGCACAGACAGTGCAGCCACAGAGGGCTCCAGCCTGGACCTCATGGGTTTGATCAGTAACACATTCCTCTTGGGTTCCTGTCCTCAGGCCTGTCTCATGTGAAATGGTGCTCTGTGGCAGAGGCTGGTAGAAGCCTATGCTAGCAGCATCTCTGTGGGTTTTCCAAGGGATAAGATCCTCTTTCTCTGGTCTCACCTTTTCTTATTACCCACAGTTCCTGAAAAGGCACATGTCACTGAATAATCTACTTCTGTCCTGTTGCATTTCTTCCCACTTTAAAGAGGATGAAGAAAATGCCTTCCAGAAGAATTATACTAACCCATCTGCCACCTCATCTCCTGCCCTCATCTGTTCTCCAAAGCAAGGCTAAGGTGAGTCTTCTCTTTGCATCACACTGCAAAAGCATTTCCATCCCAAATTAGCTTTCCTCTGTCTGCGTGAGATGTGTTTTCTGCACTTTCACCTGGGCTGGCCAATGCACAGGCACATTTCCAAGACTGAAGTGGCAGAGTGCTGTGTGCTGAGACTGTGAGCAAACATCCTCTCCCAGCAGCAGCTTTGGTGACTCAAGAAGCTATTGTCAGTGGGCTTGTTGCTGGGTGTCACTGCCCCTTCAGATCTCCTTCAGAAAGATGCTTCCAGGTGTGTGTCAGGAAACTGAGCAGGACAAACCGTTACTCTGTTTAACTTGTCTCCGAGACCAGGGTACCTGTGGAAAGCCCACTGCACTCTAGGGCTAAGATAGTCTTCAGTGGAGATTGCTGCAGAAAGAAGCAAGGGTGCACCCACAGCCTGCTTCTAGATCTCCTGTTCAGTAATCCATGTGTTTGTTTCTCTGGACTGGACCTACCTCAGAGCTATGTCCCAAAAGCATCACTGAAAAAGCTTCTTGTTTTCACCCTGAAGCTCACATTAGCAGCAAATGGCCTGTCAAAGCTCTTATTTCTTGGAAGAAAAGGAATTAGACTAGCATTGCATGGTCTGGTGGGTGTTAGGTGGACATGTGATGTTTTGAGAAGATGGTGTTTTGGTCAGTCACAAATCAAATCATGTGTTTGTCATGAATCAAATCATGTGTTTTCTTGCTCCAGATCCTTGTGCTGGTTCGGAACCCCAAAGACACAGCTGTCTCCTATTACCACTTCTACAACAACATGCCAGTGCTGCCATCCTTCACTTCCTGGGATGAGTACTTTGCAGCCTTCATGAATGGGAAATGTACTTTGCCCTGCATCCTCTGACATTCCTCCCTACATGAGGGGCATACGTAGGACCCTGTGCATGGAAATCCTACCCCAACATACCTTACCAAGGCACTCCCAGGACAGACAGATAGGCCCATGTTAAGGCTGAAACAGGGATCACCAGAGAATCAGATTTTCTTAGTCTCTAACTCAGAATGGAAAGATCATGAGAAAGCTTTAGCCTGACTTTTCCATTCCTGCAACAGAGCTTGTGGTTCGGTGCTACCCAATAGCCAGAGCTGGGGGATCCTGCACTGATCTCAGCCAAAAAACCAGACATGTTGAGCCAGGCACCACTTCACCACCCTGGCACCACACTTAGAAAGCTGTCTGGGCTTACTCCTATGGTAAGGGCCTGTTTGGGGGAATACCCTACACAGCTACTTCTCTTCTTTGTATGCAGTGACCTGGGGATCCTACTTTGACCACCTAGTGGAATGGAACAAATATATTGACCACGAGAAGATCATGGTGATAAGCTACGAGGAACTCAAAGAGGTGTGGCATCTCACCCAACTCTTCCTTGATGTGTGCACTGTGCAACCTTCCTGATATGTATGGCTGTGGGGATGAAGAAACTCTTGGGTCAAGCCTGTCTGTCCCTTTAGGAGGGCGTGCCTTTCTGAGCTACTCTTTTATGTCTAGGGGAGGCCCATGGAGTTAGGAAGAGGATAGTCTTGCCTGTTAGTGGAAAGAGTCATATCTGGCACAGGCTTAGTTACTTTGGGGAGAGAAGAAAGTGCTTTTGAAACTGAGGCAACCATGTGTAGGTTCCCTCTCTGTCAGAGCTCTTAGAATTCCTTGGTAACACTATGGGAGACAGCCTCCTCTGCTGGGCTTCCCATGAGGTGCTGGCTTCATGCCACAGCCACAGTGTCAAGTCTTTCGGTCTCACGTCTGTGCTGTGTTCCTTTGGCCAGGACCAGGTACTGGGAATGAAAAAGATTGCTGCCTTCTTTGGATTCTCACTGTCTGAGGAAGATTTTCACAGAATTGCCAAGAAGACCAGTTTCCAAGCTATGAAAGAGAAATCCAGTGAAACCCATGGAAAGTTTGGGGACATCCTCTTCCGGAAGGGTAAGTCTCTGCAAACAGAGAATGTGCCTTCTTAAAGTCTCCTTCTGAGTGGACCTCCTCACTTAGCTGTGACCTTACTGGGCTCTCTGGGAAGGAGGATATGGGTGAGGTTCATGTAACATCCTGTACAAGCGTCTGCTGTTGGCAGTATTTGGGAGCTGTTTGTAAGAAATGTACTAGAATGCCTCAACTATCCTGGCTTAAGGTCCTCAGCCACGTTGCCCTATTTCCTTGTGGCAGCCCTGATTAGTTAGGCAAGTGAGGTGTGAAGTGAGGACCACCACTGGTGTAAGTTATGCCAACAATTATGCACCAAATCTTCTTGGACCTGATGGTTGCTCTTTACAGAGGGGTCATGGTGTGGCCTTTGCCTGGCAGTCAGGAGACGAGACCAATCCTGGATCATGGATCCAGGCTGCACATGTCTCTTCATGAAAGTCCCCTTTGGGAGGAAGTACGCTAATGGGACAAGAATCTCTTGAACCTTCAGTCTTTGATACTTCCTGTTGTACACAGGGGTTGTTGGGAACTGGAGAGACCTCTTCTCTAAAGCTCAGAATGAAGAAATGGACAGAAAATTTGAAGAGTGCCTAGGAGGAACAAAGCTGGCAGCAAAGATGAAATATGATGTGTACTGCAAGGCCTGAAAATAAGCAGATGAGCAGCACAACAGCAAGTCATGCGCCAACGGTGATTCTCTGAAGGTGGACAGTCCCCATATTTCATCCCCATGAGAAAAGAGAGAAACCTCTAAGAGATCTGCCTGGCACCTCCAAGAATTTGAGTGGTAATTCTCAGGTGTGCACTGGACCTAGAGTATGTGCTTTGCTTGATGCAACCAAATAAAATGTTGTATGCCTCAAGCAAATGCCTGGCATCCTTCCAGGAGGGAGAAAGTGGCCAGGCATCATAACACCAGCCTGGTGGTGATGCTGTGACTGCTTCAAGGCCTTAGAAGGTGAACAAGATCTCTGAGGTGCCTCAATGGTGAGGCAGAGGGACCAACGTAGGGCCTCTCCTGACATGACACAGAGGACTTGACATGGATTTGTGGTGTCGACCTGAAACCCCAACTGTCTGTGTATGGGGAGAGCATGATAATCTGGGTTTAGACCCACCATGGCTACCATGCTGTTGACATTTGTACAGTGAGGCCAGAAAGGCCTTTGATACTTTGGCAAACTCCTCACTTCAGTGCAGGGTGGGATTTCTGGAGCTCTTGCTGCCAAAACTCTTAAGTAATGAACATCTATATATTTTCTTGAGTGTTTTGCTCCCATTGGCCTCTCTGGAGACAGTTAGGTAGGTGGCAAATGAGAAGAACCATGACCATGAAGGATCTGGGGAAAGAAGCCCTTTGGCGACCCTGTTGCTAAATTATTAAAGCTGCACTTGTTTGACAATAAATACATTTGTGCTACATAGGTATAATTTCCACACCCTCTTTGCTGGTGTAAATGGCCTTGCTACATCTGTGCATAACACGCTGCATGACCTCTTGTCACAACCACTCTTTTGGAGAACCACAAAAGCTAAGGAAATGTCACCTCTGTCTGGCAAAGGGAATTCAGTTCCCTGGAAGAGGGATTCCTCTGCTGTATTCCCAGACAGATATGTCTGCCGGTCTCTCACACTGAACTAAGATTAAAAACTGAGCAATCAACGTAGAGAAATATCTTAACAGGTCATTTGAACAAGAAAAGAGGAGGTGATATTTGATCTGCATTACCTCCACTTCATGCTCAATCTGAATTTTTTTTTCTCAGACAGGAAAGGTATAAAATTGGGAGGTCTCATGTAAATATCAAAAGTATTTTAGATATCATTTGACATTTGAGTTGTAACATTTCAAAGTTCCAAACAGTCTTAAAAGAACTGTACTAGAAAATGTGACTCATTTTAAATGTGATGTGGCCAAGATTCAACCCATTTAATTAGATGGTGTGGTGGTGAATGATGAGTAAGCTGAGAGAGATGCAGCCTAACTTGCAACTTGCCAGGGGGAATGGGCTTCTGGTTTCTATTTCACACAGAAATTATAGCAATATGACTTGGAGAGATGAGCTTAGACTCTCCTGCTGGTTAAAAGGCTGAAACTGAACTTGGTCACTAGGAGGTAATGTAATGATTGCACACAAACACCTCTGAAAAGCAGTAAATACTTTGGATGGAATCTAAATTCTTTTAGTCTGTGAAGACTGCTACTTTTGACTGATTCCTTCAATTATTTTTTTTAAATTTTCTTATTAGAAATTGATGAATTATATTTCCTTTTGACTAAGTCATCGTTCCATACTGTTTTGCATTTGTTTCCACAGATAACAGTCATCAGTCTTTTCTGATTTGTGATAATTTATGGTTTTCTAACTGATATTAGCCAACCCTAAGTAAGAGATTTCCTTCTCCAGACCTCTCAGTCTATGCATGCTATGGGTGTACAGGCTGGAAACCTTGGCTGGAGTAAAACATCCCCTTCCTATGACACACAGCTCTTAATATTTTTTCTTGCTTGGTTTTTATTTTTATCTGCAGTCTGTGGAACTATCTATTTCTAGTAAAACATTTATTTTATATTAGTTTCCAATCCCCTTAAAGAGAATGAAAAAAATTGTCTCCCAGAAGAATGATATCAACTTCCTGTCCTGCACCACTTGTGCTTTTTCAAAGCAAGGCTAAGGTGAATCTTCTTTTTGATTTAACCTGAAACTACTGTTACTAATACCATTTCATACAGATTAGTTTTCCATTTCCTGGGTAAAATGTCTTTTCTGAGATTGTGTGTAGGTTTTTGAGGGGCTATTATACATTTCTGAATGTGAAATGATAAAGTGCTGTTTACAGAGACTGGACAGGCATTTTCTTGCAGCTGGAGCTATAATGGTTCCATAGGTTATTGCTGCCTTTAGCTCATTCTTGACAAAGACAACTGCTCCCTCCAGTTTCCGGGGGAGCTGCTCCCTGGCCTGTTTCATCCCAAGTAATCCAGACTTTTTAATCTTTTTAAACTAACTGTGTAAGGACCTTGAGTTGTCCCAAGCTTAGAGGTGAGCCTACCTGGACCTTTTCTTTACAGTGGACACACCATAGTCACGCAGGGGGCTGTAAGCTTCTAAAGGCTATATTTAAGTTTAGCTAAAGGAGAACAATCAACATTTAAAATACAGAAACTCAGTTTCATCTGAGTGAGAACGTAGTAATGTAACGAACCTTTTAAGTAAATCTTTCTCCTCACAGTTTTTTGCCTCAGTCCAGCAACATTTCATGGCGTTTTGGGTTGCAGCAGGCTCCACACAGGCTGAATATTCCTGAGAAATTTGATCTAGTGGCTGCCCCAAAGGCTAGGCTTACCTCCCTTTTCTGAATGTAGTTGTCTGCTCCTTCTCTTGCATGAGCTCTTGTGTTTGTCTGACACCCCCAGCTTTTTGAAGCAGCATGAAACACTCACTTTTGGTGGCAGCAAGCTGTCAGATTGTCCCAGCTGTCTTGCACAACCTCACCCCCGGTGCCTCTGGGTCTATAAGAAAGAATTTATTCTGTTGCTTCAGAGGCTTAGCTCTGTCTTTTTTCTGCTTCTTTCAGGCATCCCCTAATATCTGCCCTTGCCATAGGCTTCCTGCCTGCTGGGTCACGCACCCGCAGTCCAGATGGCTTTCCCAGCTCAGGGCTCTCCTTCACCCCGAGTGGAGCAGGCACAGCAAGGCAAACCGGCAACCCCCTGCCCAGCCACGGAAGGGGACCAGGGTAGACAAGACCCTCTGTGCACACACTGACAGACAGCATCCCTCTGCCTCAACACCTGGAGAGGGGCAGCAGTGCTGAATGACTACAGATGTGCTATAAGTTACAGTATAAGCTTCCCTGGCATCAGGGGAAACCAGACATGTTTCTGTAAAGGGAACTTTAGACCTAAAATCCAGCGGCAATCATTTAAGGTTATTGCATTCCCTCTGGTTTTAGCAAGAAGGTCTCTCATTATACGCAAAACAATGCATTTATATCTTTGCTATCAAGAAACAGCTTGCTAGCAAAGCTGTACATTCATTATTTTTTAAAATAGTACTGACAATTTTAGTAAATGTCAAAATTAACTATTTTCTGGGTGTTTAGCAGCTTTTTTTCCCACCACTCAGTAGCATACTTATGTTTTTTCAGAAAAGATCCAGAACATCAAAGATGCAGTCATCTTATTCTTCTACTTTTACTTCTACTCCTGGGATGAATACTTCACAGTTTTATGATTGGGAGAGGAACTTTTCCTTGTCTAGAAAGATATTCTGATTAATAGTGCATACAGGTGAAAATAGGTGTAGCTAAAGTAAGCCTAGTTTTTTGGCAATGAATATGAAATTAGAATTTGACCTTGTGTTTGGCCGATACTCCATTTTCTGACACTGTGTTATTTATGTCTTTCCACGAGAAAAGTAGTTACGCAAACACTTTAGCCCTGAATTCTCCCAGGTTTTGAAATGATTCTCATGTATTATTTTTAAGGCTCCAAAGAGACAGATGTGATGTGGTTACTCAGTGAACCTCTCTTAGGAAATGACTGAACTGGTGTTTAATGACAGGAGCTGTTTCTGTGCGAGTCTTGGTGCATTTGGCTTCTTCTCTCCAGCTGATGCAGTACACGTTGGCTGCTGCAGCTTGGAACCTGATGAAGGGAGTTGCAGGGGGAGGCCACTGTACACTCTTCAGCAGCTCCTGTGCCCCTTTCTACCTCTCACCAACTTTCTGATGGTTGGTAAGAAGCAGATCTGGGCTGCCTGTGCAATGTTTGTTTATCAGAGAACTGCTCCGCTTGGACTCCAAGGGAAAAGGGAAGGCTGGACTGAAACATCAGGACAGGTTAGGCATAGTCCTCAGACTTCTTATTGTACTGTATTTTCTATGTTCTATTTATTGCAGGCATGTAATCATTTACAACCTGTGCAAAGCATTATATCAGAGCAATCAGATTGGTGTAATTGTCTGAAGATTTGCTTATATTAATAAAAAAAAACCCAACAACATCAACAAAACACATTAAAAACATGCTAGTTATGTATGATTCAGTAAAAACATATTAAAGCCCAAGTTACTATTTGTAAATATGTCAAAGAAAGCACATGTTGAGTACTATATCTTGCATAAAAACAAACAGTAAAATTGTTGAGTTGCATTTTTGAGGGGTAAAAGGGATAACATGACGATGAGAAAGACTGTTATAATGAAAAAACTCATACTACGTTCAAAAATACAGAGATTAAAGGTTCTGACAGAACATGTAGTTATAGACATAAATTATGTCAATTATACCACACATATGCATGCTAAAACATTTGAAGAATTCATTTAGAATGTTCTTCCAGAATTGAAATCTAATAAAGCACCTCTACTATATAGAAAATCTTTCTTCTGTATTATTCTTCCATAGTCAGTTTACTGTAAAGGAAACTAAATACAGTCAAGGAGTTGGGAACAATTCAGAACTCAGTCTGTTATTTGCCCCAGTTAGTGCCTGGACATTATGCTTTGGTTCCTTAGGACCCTGGGTTCCTTAATCCTTGCTTCATAAGGATCAATCCTTGTCCACCTGAAGAAATCCTTGCTTCAGGTCCCATAGTTGAATATTAACCTAAGATCATGAAAGGAAGATAGTGGTGAAGAAATAAAAAAACCTTTCTTCTTTACATAATGTATCTTTACTTTCACTGTTGCTGAATATTTTTTCTCTTCAACAGTGTCTTGGGAATTGACTGTGCAGTTGAATGAAACAGACATTTCAGTGATGAATATCTAAAGTCAATAAGCTATGAGGAATCAAAGAAGATGGGGTTAATGTTACTTAAAGTATTTCAGTTTTTACTCAGTGTATTATTGAAATCACATACAGCACATCATAATGACCCATTAAGATCAATTCAATGATGCTTCAAAATAGAAATGGCCAGGAAATTGCTGTTCCTGCAAGTGAGATTGAAAGAATGTGTATTTATGCAGTACAGTTGCTGGCTTTTATTGAAACCTGAAATACTAATACACATTTTTGGAAAAAAATTGAACATTTTACATAAGATTTTCTATTCAGTTTCAAAGCCCTTTTCCTCTTGGAAAATGTTTTGGCAAGAGCTCTCACCACATACATTGAAATGTATTTTGAAAGACTAAAAATTGGGCTTGGATATGACATAATTCTAATGAAATCCTTTTACAAAGGAGGAATTTTGCCAGCTTTGAACAAAAATGTACTAAAGAAGCTAGGCTTCACAAACAAAACCACTTTTGTATTAATAAGCCATATGTCTAGTGCTCTCCATAATGATCTTCAGCACCCAAAGCATGCGAATCTACACATAGGTGTAAATCCCCAGTCTTCCAATAGAATCAGGACGATTCTTAGAGGTTCACTTTTGTTCCTAAGTTTTCTGGACAATGTTGGCCATGTATGAATAAAGTCAGTGGCCTCATTTTCAAAATTACAAAGCATTTATTTTCCATTGGTATCAGTAGTGGTGACAGCATGCAATAACTCCTAAAATCAGACTAGCTAACATAATCATAAAGATACAGAAAGACACATAAAGATATTTTGGAGGGAAATTTTGCCCAATATGGCAATTTTTAAATTTTTTTTTTTTTTTAAAGGTCCAATATGTTGTCATGGAATTTAAACTGCCTAAGACTGAAATGAAGAATTAGCTGTAAAATATGAATCCTACAGATGGAATTGAAAATTGCATAGCAGTAACAGGAAATGTTATGTATTTGGGAAATGTGTTTAATACTGCTTACCTGTGTCCTTTCCCATTGGTCTTATTTCAGATTAAAAATGTCTTCTAAGTGACTTCTTCAAAATGTCTGCAATAGATAGGCGTATAGAGGGTGCTACCTGCCATTAGACAGCCTACTTCCTCAGCTCAATATCTCCCTGTCCAATGGGGACAGGACTTCCCTGGGAAGTGTGCTTTTGGCTCATCACCCCGTATCTTCCCAGTGCACTCTTACAAATACAGACTCATAAGCTGTGTCAGTGAACCTGCCAGAGTTTCCTGGAATTTAGTGATAGAGAAGCGTGTCCTGTGTGCATCATTTTGTATGGGCAAAATAGCCTTGCACAAGAAGGAACCTCTGCCCACTGGTTCCCTACCTATTCTGCCTCTTAGATTTCCCCAGAGGAGCTGGGACCCAAAGACTCTGGTGAGACCCCACCTGGAGTATATTGTGTCCAGCTTTGGAGTGGCCAACAAAGAAGGACATGGGCCTGTTGGAACGGGAGGGCCACAAAAATGATCAGAGGGCTGGAGCATCTCTCCTATGGAGACAGGCTGAGAGAGCTGGGGGCGTTCAGCCTGGAGAAAAGAAGGCTCTGGGCAGACCTTATAGCCTTCTTTGTCAGGGATTGGAGCGATAGGACGAGGGGTAATGGTTTTAAACTGAAAGAGGGGAAATTTAGATTAGATGTTAGGAAGAAATTCTTTGCTGTGAGAGCGGTGAGGCACTGGAGCAGGTTGCCCAGGGAAGCTGTAAACCCTAGCTCAGGTGCTGCTTAACCCCAGAAGTGAAATGAGACTCCATTTTTGTCTTAAGGGCCTCTAGGCACCCAAACTCTGCTTCAAGACATGTCCAAGAACTCTTCTGTCTTAACAGGCTCTGAGCCCTGGGGCTTCTTGAAACTATGTGCAGCTCATTTGAACTTCACAGTTAGATCTCATCTTTCCCTCATACTCAGCACTTTTGGAATATGAGGGCTCTTTATGAGCCTCCGTCTGGGCCTCTCCAGATGGAAACAGCTGAAAATGCTAATAATTTTTGCAACCTTTTACAAAGCTAGAGCATGTAGTGTTGATTCTCCAGAACAGCATTCAGTATAATAAAATACTTGCTAATACTGGTCTTCCTGCACAAGGCCAAAAGAATGATCTTGGTTTTACTAATATTTTATTTTTAGCCTGTCACTTTTAAAATGCTTTCTTCACCTCAGAATTACTTGCAGACTGAATGGCTCACAGCAGCCCCTCTGATAATTGCAACCCGGCTCAAAATTCTTGGCATTGGTCTGAGCAGAAATGTGCCAACCTGGGAAGTAGGGTCTTCTGGTGGCCTGAGGGGACACATTGGCAGGAGGTCTTAGGCACTGTTGGGAAGGCATTTGAAAGCTAATGACATATAAAATAATGTATATGTGTTGGTTAATATAGCACAACATAATTACGTGTGTTCTCTGCAGAAGGTGTTCTAAGCTTATGTTAAGTTCCAGACCAACAACTGGACTGGGACTTAACAGCTTACCAGTTGCAAGCTTTTATGGTACTAATAAATCCATGTATTAGCAGAGATAGATGCAATATTTAGGCAATGCAGTTTTCATTTTATCCCAGTTTTCAATGACAATGGTACTGACTAAATATAGAAAATGTTCATAGAATATGATAGGGATGAAGCTTAAAGGGTTCCCTAAATTAAAGAGGAGAGTTACAGGAGTTATTGTAAACACATAGGGAAATATATCCTCTCCAGAGTTTTTGACCATTTTTTACAAAGTCAGCCCTCTTGAATTCTGTAACAGGAACAGAATTTCCTGTTAAATACTTGCAGGAAAAAAAATTAGGACTTTGTTAAGTTACACAAAACACAGAAAAGTAAAAGATGTTTCAGGAGTGCTGAGCATATACAGCTCCCACCAACACTGACAGTAATGGAAGCACAAGCCTACTGGGGGAATGAGCCCAAAAATGGCCAAGCTTTCGGCCAGGCAATAGTTATTGTATCTGGTGGATATGATTCTTGTTTCTACTCTACCAATAGACAATACTCATTTGTCTCTCAGGGATCTGCATTACTTTCAAAAGGGCAGAGGTGGAGGCTTTTAGCGTGGCTTCCAGCTCCTTTGACAAGCTGCTGGCATTTTGACTTCAGTAAGGCTTTGCCTTCTCCATGCTCTAGCAGCGGCAATACAACCATGCACGGTTGGTGCTTCCAGAGTTGGTAAATAGTTTGCTGCAATGTTTCAAAAAGGACACCAGAGGGCAAAAATTAACAGCTTTTCAGAGCCAGGACAGCAGGAGTGGGGATGCAGAGCCCTGCGTGCCCCTTGCCCAGCTGTGAGCTGTGTTTCTGGTGAGGCTGATGGGGCTGGTGGGGTCTCTTTGCATGGACAGGCCTCACCCAACCTGGTGCTCTGGGCTCCTTCTGTACCGCTGCGCTGGAGAACGGTCCTCCTCCTCCTTCTCCTGACTAAATTCAAACCAGATGGTACCTCCCAAGGCGAACAAATGCTTCTTTCTTTATTTAGCGCAAGGGTAATCCATACATAATGTTAAAAATGCAAAATAAAAAAAAAAAAAGCTGCGTGATAAGTGTTGTTCCATGGCAAAGGAATCACATGACTATGAAAAGACTTGTTAGATACTTCTTGATAAACAATCAGCCAGCTTTAAATAACCGTTACCAGGAAAAAAGAAATAAGGAGTACATTTTCCTTTTGAAGTTTTGTCAAGTGTAGCAATCACAGATTATACTATTTTTATTAACCTCACTAAGTGTTCAACATACCTTTTTTTCAAATGTTTTCTTTTTTTTCTCCAAGACAGCTGTGAATAGACAGCACAGCTACTCACACTTTTGGGTACTCTGCAAAAAGAAATGTCGGAGAGGCTTTTGGATATATTCTCCCATTGTCTTCTGCATTGCACTGCAACATGTGGGTAGGATTTCCTGTGCCAAAAGAACTGAGAGGACTCTTCCATGCTATTATTATCACCAAGAATAACTGATTCTGTTGTAGCAATGGAAAATGTAAAATATCAGCCACAATGGATCTGACTTTTCAATCTCACACTGGAGGGTACATGTGAGGAAAAATCATTGTCGCGTCTGATTATCTTATATATCATTAGATGACAGAAAATGCAGTGCTTTATAAATTCAAAGTACCTAAACCAGGATTTTTCTAGGGGTGAAACCAGCTTCCTCCAAGTCAGACTTGTACCCTTGGCAGCTGGTGGCTGTCACTCCAGAGATGGAGCCTGCCATTTGTACAGCCCGTTCAGCCAAGAGCTGCGAAAGAACATCATGGATGTTGTTTCATCTCCAGATGTCCTGTGTGACAACTCTTCGCCACAGCTCAGATGAAGCCCTTTGAGGCCAAGGCATGACAATCTAGAGGAACTCTGCCAAATAGATGAAAAATTTCAATGTATTTTTACTCAAATTTCAACATCTGTGGTGCTCAAGGAAGATTTCATGGAGGTCTGCAAATATTGTTACATGTAATTAGCTTCACAGCATGGGTGCATTATTATCCCCTCTTTATGGCTAGGGAGATTGGCACAGGAAAGATAAGCAATTAGCCCTTGGGAAACAAAAATGTTTATACCCCAGAGGGAAGCTGAACCCAAGCAAATCAAGCAGTAAACCTGACCATCTCTTATTTTCCATAATGGCATCTTGTGGAACTACTGTTTCTAATTTGGAGGAGGTGGTAAACAACAGTTCATGGTTACAAAGTAGTGTTGTGCTTTATAGCAATAAAATGAAAAGGGAAACACATTTCTTATCAGATCTCCTTCTCATAGGTATCTAATAGCAATTGCCAATTCCAAGAACACAGAGCATAAATTCATGTAACTAATTATTTGTGCTTCAAAAAGGAGATTGCTTTAAAGTTTGTGTGCTTCCTTTTAAAAGGATATTGCTCTCTTTTGCCTTCTAGTTTCTGATTCTGTATGATACACTTAAAATATATTTTTAGCTTTTCTCCACAACCACTGGAATTAGAAGCATCACTATTGTTGAGAATGAAAGCTTAAATCCCTTTCAGAAAGGAGCTGGAGTTTTCTGAAAAAGGCGATTCCTATGAGGCTCATGGTAGCCACCTGGCTCAGTATCATTTTTCCTCCCTTTGTTTAGTAGAATAAAGTTTTAAAATATCCATATCTTTGGATGAGCATCATGGAAAGAGAAAGTGAACAGGATCTTTCTGCTGCTCTCAGGTCACATAGCTGTTAACACTTCCAGCTGTGATGTTTGATGCAGGTCTCTGTGGTCTGCTGAACAGGCTGGAGATGTCTCCCATTTACATGGCAGTATACCCTGGCTCTGGAAGACACCACAATGCTCAGGGGGCACTGGTGGCTGGAAGAGAAGTTTCGCCTTGATATGGCTTCAGGTATGCACCTTCATTCAGGAGGTGTAAGGCTTCCAAGTACCATCATTTTGATGTAGTACACGTGACTTTAGTGAAGCAGTCGTTGCTGCTCCGTATTTAGAAGTTGTGCCTTATCACACCTGTGCAACCCTCGCTCTTGCCTGGAGATACATGGTGGCAACCAGACATTGAGTAGTGCTGGTTAACATGAGAACAGCAAGTGCCCTGCCAAACGCTTAGGAGAGGGAGTCCCAGGCTCAGGGGAATGCAGCTCGGCTTCCAGATTCTAGCCTGAGCTTTGAGGCTGCTAAAAAGAAACAGATTTTTTTTATATTGTCACAGTGAAAAAGAAGGCTTTCAAATTTGTTTTGAAACCTGAAACAGTGTCAAACATCTATGCATAGATGTGTTGGTCTTCCTGCATGGGAAGGAGCATCCCATGAATGTGTCAAGGTGGTTTATCAGTTGAAGGTGAAAGCTGTGGAGTATCTGTGTGCTTCACACAGCTGTGTTCAATTTGACCCTTGCTACAAGGATGAAAAGTGGTGGGGCAGAGCAGTGGGGGTTTCTGTCTCAATCCATATACATCTCCACACATGCGTGGTCGGGGAATGGGAAGCAGGCACAGGAGGTCCCACAGTCAGGGCCAGGAGGATCATGTCAGTGGTGGATGGGCTCCTGCCCCCCAACTCTCCAGAATAACCATGATGGGCCAACAGCCTCCCAAGTCTTTCCCAAGTGCCACCACCAGCAAACAGCACCATCTCAAGCTGGCTGAGAGGAGATGGTGGTTACAAACCCAGAACAGCTTTCTGGAGCCAGTGGTCACAGAGTGGGGAGCAAAAAAATCCCTCCTCAGTGGCTGAGCCCTGTTTTGGATGTGGGTTAATTAATGTGTGCCCTTCTCATAGTGTCAGGGGTGTGAGTAAATGTTCTGAGCACAGGTGAGTTTTGCAAACCATGGCTGGCAACAGGCAAGAGTGGCTGCTCCTGTGAAATCTGGACAGGGGATGCAAGAGCAGATACTAGGTTCACAATCCATTTGAAGGGACACTGCCAAACTTCTATATAATACTGTATTATCAAAAATTACTAATTAAGTAAACTACCAGTTACATCAATTCTTTAGGGGGATTTTTGTGGGAAGGAAGTGTTTGTATTTCCAGAAACCAACAGAATCAGTGGAAATGGCATTTCCCAACCATTGGAGATAATACGTTGCATTGAGATTTTGTTTCTGTGGGAGGGAAAGAGAAAGTTTGGTGAAGGTAAATGCCTGCAGTCCCACTGGGAAAAGATAGTGCCCTGCAGAGTGACTTTTACTTGCAGAAATAGATGCCTGCCGTGGGATCTCTGTGGCTATATGATTTTGCATACAGGCTACAGCTTCAGGATGCCAGCCAGATGTTAAACCCAGGAAACGAAGGCAGCAAGCTGTGGGGTGGGCTCCTGATTTTGCTTGTGGCGGTTTTTGGAAGAAGAGTAGAGACACCGCTGGTTTGTGCCTGCTCTGGGTGGATTCCTGGTGGCTTGCACAGCGCTGCGTGGCCGCACTGCGGGGACTGCAGAAACAAGCAGAAGGGAAAATGCAGAAATGTGCGCTCTGGGCTGGAGCAGTTCAAACACTGGGGTCACTGCACTGAGGGCTGTGGTTGCAAATTTGGCAGCGTTTGTGCATTACAGAGATGGAAAATATAGGAGACCAACTGTTTTTGTGAGCTTTCTTCTGACTGGCCAATGTCTGACATACAGAGTGTCATGACACAGTGACATATAAAGTCATGACACAGTGAATCCCATTGGAGCTACTATTTTGTAAACTACATGACAAACCAAATTAGAGATACTCCAAATACTTCATTTCTTATTATTGAAGATTTGCTACTCCTTCAGGTGTGGCAATCTTTGAAATACATTGGACATTGTAAGCCCTGCATTCAGGGGTTTACACACAGCCATTTGGAAAGCTAGACCTTAGTAATGGCATTTGAAAAGCCTCCCCAAGTCAGGAAACCAAATGATGCTTTTATATTCAGCTGATACATGGGAACATCCTGGCTGTGTGACACAGCTGCTGTTGCCCCTGGTCCCCCTTAGGCCAGTACTGTCTCAACAGAGACTATCATACATTAAAGGGACTCCCCCACCCCAACACACAACTCTGAATACAGTGGTGTGACTACATCAGCAATCGTGGCACTCCTACTTGGCATTGTGTAATAATGACAAAATATTCAAAACCTGACCAGTCAAAACCACAGGCTGTTCGTGCTTTAAGGATATGAGCACTAGGTGTCACTGCAGCCCAAGGAAAAGGCTTCATCTCAAGGGCGCCAGGAAATACCAAAGAAAAAGTGATTTTTATTTTCACATTTGAGGAAAAGTAGGTTTTGATGGTGGCAGAGAAATAAAAGAAAAAGACAAACATGTTATAAATACACATATAATATAAAGTTTATGTGGATAGCATCTTTTATTCAGAAGGGAAACAGATAATTTGCATGGCAAATTGCACGCTATTCCAGTATGATCTTTTTAGCATGCACTGATAGATCTCCCATCTTGTTTCAGCTGAAGACTCTCATCTCAAAAAAGTTTGCTGTAGTGAAAATACTCAATGCTGTTTTCCTAATTACCAACAACTTTAGATAACTGATATATTCATTTCACACAACTTAAGTCAAGTGGGGCAAGAGACATGAGGGAACATCAATATGTAGGTACAGAGCGCACTAAACCAGAAGCAAGCCTGAAAGAAAACATCCATACCTCTCCAAAACCTCAAATTTCCTTGTTCACTCATCTTTCTTAAACTTTTTAATCTTTCCTCCCTATTCCTTTCCCTCTACATTGTAAATATTCATATCTCCTCTACTCTTCCAATCTGAATGTGCTCTGTAATAATTACAGACACTGTGAGTTAGAAAAATGAGAGTGACGAGTAAAAAATACAGATTTATACTCAGACCCAATGAATCCTTGTATTTCTTCATGTCTGGATTTCATCATCTGCTGATTTGTAACGTAGAAGAGCAGCGTGAATGAGAAACAAAATTCTGGCAATGTTGTTTTTTTTTTCTTTTTTCTGTCTTTTAACAAATGATGGCTTCTGTCAAAATAACCCCTTATAAAACCTTACATAGCTCCCTTGCGAGTTCTTCCTGTGCCAATTAAGTTCAAATGAAATGTAGTGGCTTTTTATTTACTTTTTTATTTATTAAATGTGTCCAGACAGCCTCTGGCTACCATTAGAAATTTGCAAATAAAACAGATGGCTTGTTGATCTGTGTCAACTCAGCTTAGAGTCCCTTCCAGGATAAACTAGACATGTTCATCACCACGTCCTCAGGCAAGAGTCTGAGCAAACAGATGAGCCATGCATCCTGCCCAAAAGATCAACAGGCTGGGATACCAGCAGGCCAACGGAGGAAATGAAATTCACAGGTAGACTAACCTCCTACTGGTGAGGGCGTAGGAGGCATTTCCACGGTGAAATGTTCCTGCTAAGAATACGCCTGTAAAACCTGCCCTTCTGCAAAGGAAGAGAAGGGGGTTGGCAGGTAGTTTGGTATCTGCCATGTCTTCTCGCAGTAGTGGGCTCAAAACTGAGTTCTGCAGTCACTCACTGATAGGAGTACTTTCCACTGAAAATGGGTGGGTAATTGTCCACAAAGGTTCCTAGCAGGGGCGAAGCTCAAAGGATCAGGCTGCTGATTTTACAGTTGCAACGAAAGGACATATAGATTCAAGGCCCTGAGTGAGCTGCGCTTGACCCTGCTTTGAATGGGAGGTGTGTGGGGGGTGTGGACTAGAGACATCTAGAAGTATCCTTCTCATCTCAACTATGCTGTGACTCAGAAAATCTTCTCCATTTCTAATTCCTAGGTTGATAGGTTATGTTACAGAGAAAGGACAGAGAAGTTGTGATTCTGGTTCATACCTTTGTCGAGGAGAAAAACCACTGAGTTCAAAGTCATTGTAGTAGAATCAAAGCACTCTAAGAAAAGAATGTGACCTCATGGTGGTCTACCTAATTTGCTCTAGTTTAATTTAGAAACTTCTTCTGTTTTCACCCAGTTACTTCAAGCACCTGTTCAGAACGCGTGTTAGCTGCAAACTGACAAATGCAGGTTTCCTCAATCAAGCTTAATGAGAGGCTCTTACATACCACATGGGCTGCCAACAGGACAATCTATCAACTCTGTAGGTGTCCAAACCATAACTGAGGTAAGCTGGCAGATGACAGACAATTATTCATAAGCTGTGAATAACAAGATGTGTGACACACAGCTAATATCAAATGATGTCTTTTCCTTATTGATGTTGGAAAAAAAAATAAATTTAAAGGTGAGCTGAGGTACATTGGAAAGTTTTGGGTTGCTGGATTTTTTGTAGGGCTTAACAACCATGTACATAATTACTGAGAAGGAAGACAATATAGTTAACATCAATTTAGCTTAAAATAACTTTTTTGGTAATTGGTTGTGCTGTTTTATGTCAAGGCTGTATTCAGGGTCAAGTTCCTTGAGTAAGATAAAAGTCTCCCAAACAAATTGAAACAGAGCATTTTACTGAATTTTCCTTCTGACACTGTTACTATAGAGTATGGGTATGCTGCTTTCTTCTAGCTCAGTGACAAGGTCTATGGTTTCTTTGTCAATCCCCATGCTCTTGGTACGTTTGGTGCCATCTCATCATTCTCCTTTCTTCTTCTGTTTCCTGTCCTGTACTTCCTCTCGTCTCAGCTTATTCATGTCTTTTCCATAAACTTCATGTGTTTTCCTCATTTTCTCCTCTCTTTAAACACAAGCTCTCCTTCATCAGTGCCTGAATCACTCATTAATATCATCCCCACAGACTTTTCTTGAACAACTGTTTCCAACAGCACATCAGCACATAATGGCTGCCAAAGAAGACACTCAAAAGTAAAAAAAAAATGCCACTCAACATGCCCAGCAAGACACCAAACATATGGGATGTCATTCCACAACCACAGGACTTGCTGTTATTTTGTTTTGATTTTCCTCAGCCACTGGTACTGGACTAGCAATTTCACAAAGAACGATTATTTAATGACAGCTATAAAAGCCAGAAAGTCTGAGCTAATAGCTTTAGAAAGCTGTGATTTGATTTCGCCCTGGCCAGCCTGAGAGTCAGTGTCAAAAGACCTGACATGACACAGGCTCAGACAAATAGAAGACATAAGACAGTGATTTCTTAGAAGCAATTGAGCGATTGAGGTGAACAGCAAAGGTTAAAGAGAGCACGTGGAAAGACACTGACTACTTCTCTTCCAAGATAAAAGGGACAATATTTGCCGCCTTTCCTCTAGCTTGGAGCACAACAAAGCTCTCTCCTTTCTTATTAGGTAGGAGAATCATACAACAAAGCAAAATATGGAGCTTGATTTTTGATTATAAAGTAATAATCCAGATGTATAGTCTCTTTCTAGCTGTCAGCCAGCAGTCACTTGAGCACTCTCATGCACTATACATGGTAGAGTATTTAACCTGTGCCTCTTCAACAGCACATAACACAGTAGCTAAGAAGAGATGATCTAGATCAATTGGAGTGAGACAGACGTGGTTCTGTAATGACTTCTCCTCTGAAAGAAGGAAAGAACAGAACCCACCATTCTAACTTTACCAAGAAAAAAGACAGTGTCATCAGTATTACCTGCTTGAGCTAAAATTCAGAGGAAACTCAGCACATTCTTCTCTGTGGCTTTCTGTAATGGAGAGGTGTTAAAGAGTTCAAAGAGCTCCAAAAAGAGCAGGCACTGGTCCATACTTGTACCATCTTTCCATTGACTTCCTGTCAGGAGACACCTACTTCTAGGCACATCCCTGTCTCTGTCTCTTTTTTCTCTACCCATCAGGTCTCCAGACCTATATCTTTGTCTTGCTTACTTGGATCCATTTTAAACAACACATGGAAGGTTTCCTGAAGGTGCTTGATCAAGAAAAGTCCAAATAAGACTCATCTAATGAAAACATGACAGGAAGTGTTTAGCTCGTCCCCTTATTCATCAAATCCTAGTCACCTCTAAGAGCCACAAAAACTTTATTTGTTGTACATGCTGTGGCGTAAGAGTTCCTCTGCTTTTAGCCATATCAATTCTATCTTCTGCCTTGTCTTGCTATTGTGCTTTGTGATGAGTGCTGCAGGGAGAGGTTAAGTCTGTGTACCAACTGCCATGGCCAAACATGATATTCCCAGTGTTTATGTTAGATTGAAGCTACAGTGACAATAGGGTTTGCAGATGTGCTCCAGGCACACGTGCACACATCATGGAAAGGCTCTGAAAAAATTCCTGTAAAGTGTTTCCTCTGTCACTCTGTTTTTTAGATCCTTGCTAACAATTCAAGATGTAAAGTATTTATTGTTGTGGACATAATCTCCAATTCTCAGACAATCCACAGAAATACCAATGTTTTCACGCTGATACTTTTCCCTGAAGAAAACTTCCTTCAAAATTTGGATTCCATAAATTGCTTATCTGCAATATTTGAGCCTGGTTGTGACAGGCTTGTGGCATCATATGCTATAATTTCTGTTATCTGGGTTTGATAAATAGGAAAGAATTTCCTGAAAGAATTGTTGCACATGCATTTTTTGGTAATAGTCTCAGGGGAGAATATTCAACCAGCTTTACTAATTCTTTTTTCTCTGGGCATTCACTCCAGTGAAATGTGATCACTTCAATGTTTAAAGAAAGATTAAAATGTTAAAGGGAAATAGACAATGGCATAAGCATATATATTTCCTTGCAGTTGTAGAAGATTCTTGGATTATTTTTTCAGTTCTGATCTTCTGGAATTTTAAATAGATTCATGAATTTGTATATGTCCACAAAGAACAAAATCTCATTTTCGTTGCTCATAGAAATGTAATTTATCCTCACAGATTTCATAGGAGCTTCACATTTCAGCTCAGGTTATCAGCACTAGAATCTGTAGGACAGAAATAGGAATGCCATGGGTATTTGAAAGACTGATTGGTTTTCTGCTGAGTTCACTAGATGTACAAAGAAATATGCCAAACATCTCTGTATTTTAACCACAAATTTGCATTTTATCATTGCCTCATTCCGATTTGCTTATTTCTCTTTCTTTCTAGAGGCCAAATGACAATTTTCTCTTATAAGGAAAATATACTTCTCATCAGAACCTTTTAAAAGCTATCGAAAGAAAGGATTATAATGATAATAAAAAAATACCCGCTTTGGTTAGAAAATGGACTATCATCTGTGAACAGGATATACATTGAATTGTGAACCAAAATAAATAATGAAAAAAAACATATTTTAAAGGTTCACTTGGATTTGATTGCAATTTTCTATCCAAGTCAACATATAAGATCTTTAGTGTTGCCAGATCACACAATTTAAGCTTTAAAATTTTAAAAGTGGGTGTTCTGCTGTGAAGCTTGAAATTGGCCCATTTACAAGTCTTAGGCTGAAGTATCACCCTGATGTTGAGAAGTGGCCACTGTGAGCACAAGCGTAAGTTACACAATTTCTTCAGGGACACAAATCACCCAATTGAGAACTGAAATGGCATCAGATGACTCAGTTTCAAACCAAAGTAACCCAACAGTGAACATTTACAAATTCCTAAATGGAGAACATGTAACATGTTAACATTGAAAGCAGGACAATAACAAAAGCTATTGCTTAAAAGAGTTAAAGAAGCTCTCAGGAATGACTGCTTCAGAAAAGCGTGTGTGATCTATCTCTTTTCTCTCTCTCTGCAAATCAGAGTGGAGGGAAGAGGGAAGCTAGCACAGGGCTATCTCTATCCTTTAGTAACTATAAAGACACCCATCACTCCTTTTTGTAGAAGGTCCATTACTAGAGCATGACAACAGCTAATGCACCTATACATTGGATGCTGTGTTATTAATGGCCCTGCTAATAGCTGGTGACAGTGAGAGAGTGAATTTCCACAGTTCACAGCCCTTTGTAAGACTTCTTCTGGAACATTTCTCTCCACTATCATCACTCAGACTCCCCCTCTGACCTCTTTATCAGTCAGTGAGTGGTACCAGAGGCTTAAGACACATAATCACAGCAGTGTGCCCTGTGTGCTCTGCAGAGCGGCACAATACAGAGGGAAAAATTAGCAAAAAAGCACATTTCTTTAAAAAATACAAATTCCTGTTAATACTTCATGAGGTAACAATAATGTCATTTAGTTTCACCTTCTCCTTTTGCGCTTACTAACTTCACATGAATTTTCATATTTCATCTCTAAGTGAATCTTCATATTAAGGTATGCAACCTGATCTAAAATTCACCTTTGTCAGTGAAAGTGCTGCTATTGACTTCAATAGACTTCAGATCAAGGCCATACCTACCTTAGAGCTCTGGCTCCCTTGGCTCCCAGCCATGAAACCAGAGTCTGAACCTGGCTTGTCTTACCTCTCACAGAGATGTAGCTAAACATGATGATGCCGCTGGTGGCTGTAACTGGGTGACTGTAACGTACTGCTCTGTGTGAGACAGCAGAGGCATAAAATTCTCACTACTCCATCTCTTGAAATTGCCAAAGCTTCTTTGAGGCACTTCATTTACCATTCGCACTGTCAATGGTTACTGTGCTTCTAGGGAAAGCCAAAGTTGTAAGGTGGGCAAAACCATCCTAAGTATCTTCTGTCTAACAAGAGAGAATATGAGAACAATGTAAGTACTTGACAGTCAATTTGTAGTAACTCAGATTTTGAGTTTGCATTTGAGCTGTTCAAAGAGGTTTAAAATACTAATATTTTTTTTCAGGATCACCCAGGAGTTTGTATAACATAACAATTTCCATAATTAAAAGATCAATTAAGTTATTTTCAAGTCTGCTTTACAGTAGAAGTAACCTAAATCTTCCTGTAACTCTTCTTGGTGTTTTTCAGCCTGCTAGAAGAACACTTGAATGAATCACTTAGAGTATGTTCAATTTTTCAAATAAGTTCTTAAAGGAATTATTTAGTTGTTTTTCTCCCTTAGCACGAAATACGTATATCATTCTTACTCAAACTCAGAAAAGCTGTTAATTTAGCAAAGAATGAAACCAGCATGGTTTGCTGGTCATATTGCTGGTCAAAAAGGAAGAATTTTTATATATATTTCCCCCCTTTGTTTTGCTTTGCTTATTAATACCAGTGGTACGTTTCAGCTTTATTTGGAGCCTTGGGGAATTGAGGAGGTACCTTTTTCTTACTTTTCTTTGCCAGAAGTACCAGCTCTAAGTCTCTAAGTCAGATCAAAGGTACACAGGACCTAGAAGTCGTTCTGGAAGCACTAAGGCTAATACTGTCTGGCTCCCTAATAACATGTCATATCATTGAAGATGATTCTGATATTTCAGCAGTCAGAGGATCCCTTGGCTCTTTCTCTGTCTTAACATCTGTTTCTGGCCACCTACTTTAATGAAATTTGGAGGATCTTAATTTTCTCAGAGATTGCTATTCCTCTATCAAAATGGTCAATGGATTCAGAAGAGATAGGGCAGAAGGAGTGGTGAGACACAACCAAGCACATGCAGATTATGATAAATGTCTCATTTCTTTATTAAGTGAGAGAGAAAATAATCTGTTGTGTCATATTTTAAAAGAGTTCTGATTTCTGCAGATTTTGCATGGGTGGCATACAGCTCTCTGGGCTGGTCTGGTAAGGAGAAACCCAAGGCAAATGGTGGTTTTCAAGCCCACCTTCTCAGCAGCTTCATGGGGAGATACGGGCAGCTGCTCTGAGCCAGCCCCTCCTTTGCCCGGGCCTAGACCTTGCCAGGTGCTGCACACACTGGCCCCACTCCAGCAAAGCACTTAAGCACATGCTTAACTTTCAACACATCAATTACTCATGGAGAAGTCAAGCCTGGAGAAGCTGCTGCTGCAGAGATAGCAGTGAAAAGGAAATGGGGAGGTGGTGACCTTATTGCCTCTCTTTCCCAATGGACCTGTCTGCAGACATCGTTCAGGCCCTGGGGTAAAATGATCACAGAGGCTAATAGGTCAATGACCTGCTACTCTGTTGTTGGCCTAGCCCCAACCTTTGCAAAAGAGAGGGGAAGGGAGAGGGGAATATCTGTACAGTTTGTCAGATGTTATCACACTTGATAAGACAGAGCTTCGCTTTCAGGAATTTTTCTTTCCTAGTTTGCTATGAAAAAAGATGGCAACCCAGAGATCCTTCGTGCAGAGAGGAAACTCGCAATCTTTTGTACTTGCTCTGCCACTCACATCTGTGACAGGTTTCCTTTCCCCCTTAAGCTATTCCAATTTCTGGCTCTGCATGTGTCAAAATAAGTTTCCAAAGCAAATCACAAATGCATGGGGTAATTAGAGCTGTCATTTTGATGTCAGGGGAAAGCACTCCCCTTCCCAAGAATACACCTCCTGGTCAACAGCATATTGTAGTGAAGATGAAGAATTTGGCATTCGTCTCCTTTTTTTGTCGTTGTTTTTAGTTGTTTTTTCACATTGGGGATGGGATAAGGAAAAAGAGGAGAATTACCTTATGCTGCTGGCATACGAGCCCTTCTCTGTTTCAAAATCTCTTGGAAAACGCTGCTGAAACTATGCAGAACCACTGAAACACACTAAAGTGACCCTAGAGTCACCTCTTCAGAAATGTGAACATCTAGATGGATTTAAAGAAAATTTTTAAAAATGTATATTAAAAAATAACATTCCAAAAAATTGAAACCCAGGAAATTGAAAGATAAGACCCATTCCTTCAGATCTCCAGCAACATGAAAAACTTTTTCTAAAAGTTTGGAGGACTATGTTTTAAAAGTACTGTGACAAACAGGCAGGCAGCCTAGATCCCCAGTCTTCCAGAGAGACCCTCAGGGACACATCTGAAGCTCCCTTCACAAGACTGACACAATAACTACATTCCCACCAGGAGTCTACTCTAGACTGTTCTCACAGTTTGTTTTTAATGTGAGCATTTTGTAATAATAGCAACATATATGGAGATAATTATTTCAAAGACTCCTTCTCTTTGTGGGAGTTTAAGTGCACACAAAAGAAATTATTTTCCAAGCAAGCTGCCCTGCTTTAGTTTCATACTTCTATGCCATACATGACTCCTTGATCTCTGTAAAATTACAGCTTGCTCCCCAGTCTTCTCTAGGGCACCTCAATCACAGGAAATGTCAATCATCAGAATTGAGCCAAAGCTATGTATTAGATGTGGAAAGAATGAGAATCATTGGAAAGATATCTAAAATACATACTGCAGGATGGGAAGAAGAATGGGCTTTCTAATTGAGAAACAGAACACTTGCACTTAGATTTGCTCTCTTGCTGCTGTCCACCACTTCTGGTGAGTCGTTTGCTCTGGGTCCCCAGCTCTGCAGAGGGGATCACTATGATTCCTTTCTTCCTTCTTTCATGCATAATTTGCAATGTGGCATTTTTTTAGTGTGCAGGGAGGTAGCACTCTGGAGCACTGAGCATAGAGAGCGGGTCTCTCTGAGGTGCAGTTTAGCAAAGTGGTTTGCTGGTGGCATCAGTTTAAGAATTCCTGCCCATCCCATCTGATTGTCCCTGCCTGTCCCAATTCACTGCCCTGTCAGTTGTTCTACTCTGAATTATTCTGGAAGATGCTGAGAGCAAATCAGGAAACTTATGTAGTTAAAAATAAGTCTCCCCTCACCAACATCATTTCTCATTCAGGTCAATGTACTGATAAGTACGGTCTGGTCCCATCATCAGATCCTAGCATAAGCAAGTGGCCTGCAAGACACAGCACAGGGATGGGAACAAAGACGTTGGCATTTCTTAAATTAATTTAGTCAGCATTTCATTTCACTGCAGCCTGAGTAAAACTTTTTAAGGTGGAGAAGCATCAAGTATGGTTGTAAGAGTCTCTGCTGCAACTCTGTTATGAAACTTTGCCCTTCTGCAGGATTTCTATTCAAGTACCACTGCAGCTCTTTGCAAACATTAAGCGCTGTGTCCCTACAACACACCTGGCAGGCAGATACGATATCCTCTTATCAGATGGGCAAAATGAGCTGCACAGTGACCACGACTGGCTCAGCCATGCAGCATGAGCCAACGCGAGAGGCAGCGAGAAGCAGAAAGTCCTAATTGCTGGACTGATATTTTAACTACTAGGCTTCTGCTGGAAATCGGTGGCCAGTGATAGAAACCACCGTTACAAAGATGCTTCAAGCAGCAATAAGAATGGGGTGAGGAGTAACAATGATTTGACTTGCAGATGGCTTTCATTAAATGGAGTTTTTATTGGATTAAAGACACAGTTTCGAGCCTACAGTAGAACTGCTTGGAATACTTTAATCTAATCTTGAAGAAGCTTTTTGACCAAATCAAACATTTTGCTGGGAATTTTTCAACTCCACTGAAATTTCCTGGGGGATTCTTGGTTTGAAACAAAATGAAAAAAAAGTAATTTCAAAACAGTCATGTTTGTTAGTTTTATCACTAAAGATGAGATATATTCTATAGAAAATGTTTGTTTATATTTATAAGAATAATTGTTATTTTTGCCAGCTCTTGCCAGCAGAAGCTTTTTCATGCATTATTATGAGTGACTGACTAGGCTACAAATACTGTAAAAAATGAAATTGTTTTCTATATTGTAGTAGTAACAAGACAACAGTTATTCCAGAGGTGAAACTAGTGTAGATTAACCTTTCCTGAAAGAAAGCTTCTTTCATGTTATAGTCAGTGTTTATCTTCAACCTTTAAAAAATATCCCCGTTTTCATAGTAAACATGATTATCTTATGGCATTGTTTTCGCTCAGGAGTTTTGGAAGCAAGGGCTTAACACTCAAAAGATAATTGCATTACGTCTAATGTTACCATTTTCACAGATAGATAGCCATATCTTAACAAAACCTGATCAAGGCACAGATTACCTTGATTTGCAATGTGCCATCCAAATAAAATTATATAAATGCTTACAACTCTATTTCCTGCTATATTATTGGATGTTAACATAAGTTTTCTGAAGGTTTTCTTTCTGGGGACAAATCCACATAGGTAGTCTCATGGATTGACACCGAAGCTATGAGCGAACAAGGTAAGTGGAAGTTTTTCTTCTTTAAATAGTCAAAAGAAGTAAAAGAATTGCCTTACTAGGTTTTTGAGCTTGTCTGTGATTGCTTCAAAATCCAAACCAACTGAAACTTTAGCTGCATTTTCCTTCTAATTTTCAACTGTTCAAAATTAGCTCCAGTACAAACAGAGACCCAAAATCCACCTAGGCAGACTCCCCAAAGGCCAGAGAAATCCCTTCTGATTACAGTTCATAAAAAGAAAAATTGTTTTTAAGCATGGATAATATCCATATTTTCATAAAAAATGAGAACAAGTGGTGAGGGAGGTTAAAGGAAGGGATGGAGCTTGCAATTCTAAACCAAAAGAATAAAAAGCAAAGCCAACAACCCCCCGAAAGGTTCAGAAGTCCCATCAGCCCAAAACCAAATGTTTTCAAAATCTGCAAAAACCTTCTGGTGTGAAATAATTTCAAGTTTCAATGAGAGTGCGGTTAGCAATAAACTATAAATCACTGCACATAGAGGTTTCTAACTGGCAAGTGGGAAACACATGAAGGCTGTTTCTCCATACTTTTGGCTTATTTGAATACAATTTTTTGAAGTTGTTCATAAGGAAACAAGATTTATATAATATCACTATATTTCTCAGTTCTTTCAATCTCTGATCCCTGCTGGCTAACTCCAGCCCAAGCTGACAGAGCACTAGAGGCTTGGAGAGATTGTGGTCCTAAATACCCTGTGAATGTCATTACCCAGGTGCTGGAGAGAGGCTCAAACGGGGGCACAGAAGAGCTGAGGTGGGAGATCAACTGCAACACTGGACACCAGAGACACTAAAGAGGTGAGACCTGTGGTGTGTGTACTGGCAGCAGGAAAAGTTGTGGCCGGAGCTCAGAGCTTACCACACATGGGGTGTTTCAGCTGCAGAATTGAAGCCAGTGGCAGAATTGAAGCCAGTGGCAGAGTTCACTGCTCACTGAACAGATCCAGTATCTTAACATTGGCGATATTTCCTCACCCTCAGCTCTCCTCCTTATATTGTTTTTTGTTTGCCTTTTCCCTCACCTTCCAGAAATTCTTTATTCCACCGTGCTTCCACCCATGAAATGAAAAATTAAATATATTCCCAGTGTCTTCAGCAGTCACTGCTCCGATAGTATTGTGTAAGCCCCTAGTGAGGCTGAACCCCTGCCCAAGATTCACTTATTCCTCTGGGGGACCAGAAGGCTCCTGGCTAAATGTTCTTCATAATCTTCCTCTTTCTTGATCTCTTGCGATAACATTTCAGTCACAGGCAGGAAAAGACTTGTCTTCCAGCAGTGGATCCATACCTGATAGTGGCAGGAATGGAGAAAGGTGAATGCATGAAGGGCAGTAATTATCTGTATTATATGAACATCCGAGGACTCTTCCATAAGGGCCTGTGAAAGTCGGAGTTCTCCTGAAGTAGCTGATGAATCAATTTTCAGACACAACCTGTACATCTGTGTCACCGACACTGCAGTTTAAATCTGTTTTAGGTTACCACCTGCTGCAGACAGGACAGCATTCAGCACTGGCTAGCTGTTTAACAGCTTCTCAGCAGCTTTTGAAAATTTTGTGCAGATTCAGGTTCAGTCTGCAGCCAGTGATATCCCTCCTAACTGCTGACTCCAGCTGGTCAGGAATCTCCTGAAATCTCGCTGCCACATGCTATGGGTGTGACTATATGGTCAGGAGTGACTTTGGGATGCTGGTAGTCATGGGTGGGCATGGCAAAGCCCAGGAACCTGAATCTTAGTTCAACCCATAATGACCTTAAGAGGACATTCAGAAAGGGTCTTATTGCTTTGGAATGGAAATTAGCTTCACAGAAAAAAAAAAAAAAAAAAGGATGACTGTGTATGCTGATGCAGAATTAAATGCAGCCAAGAGACAGGCAAGAGAGATGGGATACTCCCTGGGAGTCTTTGACTGGAGTTCTGTATTGGGGGACAGAAAATAAATGTGCCAGCTGAGCTTGATGTTGGAGAGCAAATGTGATTTGTCTTTTATTAATAAGAGAGGTCTCCCCACAAAGGAAATTCCCATCTTGGCCTGGTGATGTAGCACTAAGTGGTAATTGATACATGAAATGCCGAAGCCCATACATCTCTAGTTACACTGCAGTAGACACTCTTTGGGGCTTGTAATTGCAGGGAGTTGGCAGACATACAGATTTCGTCTTTGAGAGAGAAAAGGACTTTCTGCTCTCCTGCCAGCTGGGATGACTAAGCTCAGTGCCAAGTTGGACATACCTTCCAGAGCATTTGCAAAGCAGTGCTCAGTTCTACCTCAGATACTTGTGCTCTTTGGGTTTCTGAAAATGAACTAATAAAATATTTGTAATGGCACCTGCAGCAGTGAGGCATCTCGGGGAGAAAAGCCAAGTCCTGCCTCTCAACCAGAGAAAGGCACAGTCGAGAAACAGCAATAGCTCAGAGCTGCGTAGGAGGGAAACAGGAAAAGTTTCGTAATGGCTGGGGCACAAATGATGGCTCAAGGACAGCTGATATTCCTGGGCACTGCCCTGGCTGTGAGCACAAGTCTGCTGTGGGGAGCCATCCTAATGGTGTGAATTAGGCACTGATGTACCAAACCATGGGGCAAACGTGGTTTCTCAGGCACTCCGCTGAAGGCAGGCTGCCCATGCTGCCAGGGGACATCTGTATAGCCCAGACCTGTTGTAATCATACCTGGAAGGCCAGACCTCTGCCCTCTGTTGCTCTCTTCAGACTATCCCTGCACATTTTCCCTCTGATTTGTAGTACTGATATCAACCACCTCAAGTTTGGCCTTGGTGATCTATGCTGGCTGCCAAGGTGGCAGATGATCAGCTATCTGATATTTACTTAAGACATCTCCACATGAAATATGTAAAACCTGTGGGCAAAAGAGCAGTACTAATACTTTTTGGTCAAATTCTGCTCTCAGTTACACCAGAGGAATGCAGCTGAATTCAATATGATTTACAGGAATTAAGGACAGCACATGATTTGCGTTTTTTTTGAGATGACATTGAGATTCTAGTTGTAGCTAATGGGGTTGGCCACAGACAAATCTCAAAGAAAGTAACACTGTTGTTTGTTTTTCTTCCCTAACTCCAGTGTCAGCCCAGTCTAACAAAGTGCCCTATAATATTTGCTTAGGCACTGGATTTGTTAGCCTAACTTATTTTTACTGTTTATCCCATGTTTCTGTAAAAATGTGTAAAAAAAAAAATCATCTTTTAATGCCAAATGTTCTCAAATACTCTTTTTTTTTCACAGGCATAGTGTACACTAGGAAGAGCTTGCAAGTATAGCTATGCTGGAATTTTTATATCAATAAACCCCTGAGGGGTGGTGCAACTCCCGGCAGCGCGCTGGTTCCAAGGATGAAGTTACACATCCTGGCAACCCAAGTGGTTTTTGCCAACAGAGCTGCAAGGCGTTTTTTTGTTTTTTTTTTTTTTTTTTTGTTTATGCCAAGCTGAAGTCCCAGTAAAGCAGAGGGTCACTCAGCTCAAGATGTTCACTGCTGCATATTCTGGTTCAGATGGTCAGGCAGCAGC